>NC_134568.1:91338534-91655034 GCF_050947875.1 Dermacentor variabilis
GGCTACTCGCACCTGCCGGAGAGCATGGGTGTATTTGCGTATAATAAAACTTCTTGCGTGGCCGTGTAACGTTTTCGAGCACTTTCGGCACGTTTATCTCCTCATTCTGCCAACTCTTCTTTGCTGAGGGTCCGTTTTAGCGTCATTCTTGAGCTTCCGTTGCATGCCGCCGCAATTTTCGACCAGCCACCGCAAGCTAAGTAAGGAAAAGCCGACCAATCGTAGACGCCGGCACCACCCTCTTCATCCGGTTATCGACATTCAGTGCAGTGACTCGGCCCCATCGAATCCCTCTCCACTTGAGCGTTCTCCTCGCCTCTTGTCAACCAATTAGATACGACAAGCCGCTCAGTGTAGGCAATGTTATTCGTTTTTCAAGCAAACAAAAGTGACCTCCTATGAACGAGGAGAGCGTTTGATTGGTCTGTTCAGACAACCCTGCGGGTGACATCCCGGTGCTTGCGTTGGTGGTTACGCAAATTTGACGTTAGGATATTGGAATAGAAACATGTTGGAATAGTTTTACGTTATAGGGCCCCAGGATGCCCAGATTATCATGCACCGAGTTTAAAAAAAAGCACAGTTCATTCTACACGAATAACACCAAGAGCATGTTGTTTAGAGCCCTGCTCAGCAACCGCCAGTAAATTTTTGTAGTCCCTGATATCCAAATATACATTTAAAAATAACTTTTTAAATGGTATTCTAGTAGTCAAGATGTCAATTATGCGGTTGCACAGGATCGTCAAAGAAACGTCAAAATTAGATGTTTCCAGGAACGTACACATCGCGCATGCTTTTTTCGGCAAACCGAGAAATCACGCGAAATGTGAAAAATATCAATGGAGCGCACCCGTGCACGCGCTCGGGATAGCAGTGCTATCGGTTGGTATTGGCAATCATCCGCGTTGAAGAACATCCAGTCTGCTGCAACGGCTGCTATAAAACGCTTTTCTTTAAAGGAAAATCGTGTACGCTATTAAAAAGCGAACTTATAGATGGTTGTAAAACAACACTGCTATATGTACTATATTTATGTGTAAAAAAATAATGCAAGTAAGGTCTACGTCTACTTCTCCGGTCTGTGCCAGGTGTTTCAGCGACGACTGTCTCTAACTATTCAAAATAGGGAATTCGAGGCACGATAATACTTCTTATGCGGAGGAGATTTGCAAAAAGGACCGTCATAATAAAACTGCCAGCTAGATTCTTTAGTAGAAAAATTAAGTAAAATTCACTAATCAGCCATTTAATTAAGAACATTAAGCCACCAATGCCAGTTGGACGTTTATAGCTAATGATGAGCTCATAAGAAGTCGGCTTATAAAATTGATCAAAACATTTAAAGCATTCTGGCCCGAAAGACAGCAAAAGCCGCAGGAGCTCTGGACTGAGGGCGCCTCCCCACACAAGCAGAAAGACACCTGCTTGACCTTTTTTTTTCAATAAATGTTTTTCCTTCTCCTCCTCCTCTGGCCCGAAGATATTTCAGCGCAAAACAGAAATCGAGTGCGTCAAGAGCGCGCGTAACCACGCCTTAATATTACGTCACATGGGAAAAGCTACCACACGCAACAAAAGCAAGAAAAGCATGCGGCGTGTAGACGCCATTGGATTTAAAAACAGACCCTCGATGCAAAGACACGTGAATGCACTGTCAACTACCAATGACGTGAAGGCATGGTTACGAGCGCTTCTGACGAGCTCAGTTTCGGTTTCGGCCAGAAACGTGCATTGACAGCATAACGTTAATGACGAAAAAGTTCATTATTGAATCTTACCTAATTACATTGCTTGTCTGTCTGCCCTTGTTGCATATCTTGTCCGTCGAAAAGTATTATTGCGTCTCGAATCCCCTATATTTAATAATCGGAGACAGTCGTCGCTGAAACACCCGGTGCACAGTAGCTTTCATAAATTTCCCCCTGAATAAACTTGCTTGGTGATAAGAGAAGCTCATGTTGATCGTGCTTTATATATATATATATATATATATATATATATAATTTGCCCTGTGTTGTCCTTGGTGTCCTTGTTATGTTCTGATGATATATGTATATATCATCAGAACCCAACAAAGACACCAAGGGCAACACAGGGGCAATTGTACTTATTAAATAAATAAAGAAATTACAAATTAATGGAATTGAAAGTGGATGAAAAAACAAGTTGCCGCAGGTGGGGAACAATCCCACGTCTTCGCATTACGCGTGCGATGCTCTACTAATTTAGCTACCGCGACGCCGTCTTCTAATCCACTTTCTGGGGTATTTATGTGTTGCTACTAGAACTGACCCTGGGAGTGTCAGCCAGCGCCACCTCTCACAAACCTTGGCGGCGGATGTGGAACATCCTTACTGCCGCAGGCGTCACGAGTATATACGTGATCTTCTTGGGTGAAGGCAACTGGTCAATAAACTCACACGTGCTACCTCAAGGCATCAATGTTGCCGGATTCGAGACCCTATAATATATATATATATATATATATATATATATTAATACAATATTATCGAGCGATGCTCAAGAAACGAGCCGCCGCGAGAACGACGATGAAGTTGGTCGGTGCGCTTGGCGCGAGCGAGTATCGGCCTGGCTGCCTGGCTCCAGTGTAAATAGCCTGTAAATAGCCTCTTCTGTCTGTGTCTTTCCACACGCAACATTCTGGTGGAGGTCAGCGATCCCCGTCCTCACCACGGAACTCAGAAGTGGTCGGCACACCGAGCTTGTCACCATGCCTCCCGGTGACGCGCCCACCTCTGCAACGGCTTCGGCTTGTCCCACTGCTCCAATCGTCACGGTCGCTCCACATCGCGACCCAGGTGTGTTCTCTGGCTTGGAGGGCCAGGATGTGGACGACTGGATTAAACTCTATGAACACGCCAGTGCTAATAACAGGCGGGACCCAACGATTATGCTCGCCAATGTCATCTTTTATCTCGGCGGCACACCACGCGTGTGGCACCAAACGCATGACGACGAGATAATCAGTTGGGACGATTTCAAAGAGAAGCTACGGGAACCGTTCGGCGACTCCATTGGGCGCAAGGCTGCCGCGAGAAAGGCTCTTGCGTCTCGTGTCCTCAAATCTCGTGTCCTTATCATTTCTACATTTCATTTCTACGAACAAATAATTTACCCCATGCTTTTCTTGGCTTCATTATCTGGTTCTATATGGTTGCGACTAACAAAAATGGAGCTTCTGTTCTCCTTTTTCTCGTATGCGCATTTTGGCGCGAGGCGTTCGTTAAACTGAGTTATTAGTCTGCGTACGTCTTGGTTATGAGCGAATGAAACGAGAGGGTATGCGCGCAAATAGAGCCAAGTGGGCGCTCTGCCTTCGACAACGGAAATCTCCGTCCGCGGTGGTGGAATGAAAAATATTCGGGAAACAAAGTCTGCGGCTTTAAAAGGTGGGGCACACGGCATCCGAGTGTACAGCTATTGGGAGAGCCACGCTGCTATGCTGCGTTGCTGACACTCAGCGTCGCTTTCGAGTTGGAACGATATTCTCATCTGTTGCACGTACAACGAACAACAGGCATACGCAGGATGCCCTCGTTCAGGCATACGCGGCTTTGTTCCGGACGCTTTATTAACTGTCGTTTTGGAGGGTTCCGCGATATTTTCGTTCACTCGCTACAGGTGCAAACTATGGTGAAACTTGGGCGCAAGCCGCGCGAACTCGGAGCTTTCTACATAGCGTCCCATGAATATTTTTGTGGTGCTTATTATTTGCGCATTTCTTGTTATTAGAAGATTCCATATCTATACCATGCACTGAAATATCAGTAGGCTAGCGTTTTTTTGCCTTCCACTCTCATCAGATTTCAATCGCCGCTGCTGGAGATCGATCGAATCCGCGATCTACAGCAGCTTAGGAATCCGTTTTACGTGCACGACATCTATCAATCTTAACGACGATGGGAAGTTGCCTATTCTCGAAGAGATCAACAAGATGTGGATGACAGGTGACATACGGACCGAGTGGCAACACTCAGTAATCATTCACATTCCTAAGCCCGGCAAAACATTTACTTCAGTAACCAACCTATACGGCGCATCCCGCTAAGCCGATTATATGCAATCTGGCTGAGCGGATGGCGCCAACGCACGTGGCCCCAGACGTTGCTCCTCGTATAACGCGTTGCCTTCAGAATGGGATGAGCTGAAAGAGACGTCGCATGACATATATATCGTGTGCGCTCTTCTCACTTCCTGAGTCCATGCTGCGATGCTGCGAAATTTCTGCAGTGCGAAGCCTTCAAGTGCGGAAAGAAAGTATATATATATATATATATATATATATATATATATATATATATATATATATATATATATATATATATATATATATATATATATATATATATATATATATATATATATATATATATACAAGATGATAATATTAAACGCAGGGTCCGAGGCACTAGTCACATTGGAAGGTATAGGCCCAAAGCGCGAACTCCTTATCGTGTAAAACCATTGTATATATATATATATATATATATATATATATATATATATATATATATATATATATATATATATATATATATATATATATCGGTGTGTGTGTGTGTGTTTTGTCATCAATAAATTCAGTTGGTAGTCAGCGCTCGTGTTGACCTCTTGCAATCCTTCTTCCTTCGTCCGTTCTTGTTCTTTTTTTTTTCGCACTTCAGGGCTTCGCGCTGAATAAATTTTACAACACGGATCTAAACCAACTCGCCCACATCGCTATTCTTATTCACTTCCCGAGCTTTGTAGGGCGACCGGACATTCGCATTTACTCGCACGCAAGCTAAGCGGTTTCAGACACCGCAGAACGCCGCGCTTCGCGTAATAACCGGGCTGCAAAAGCAAACGAATGCTTAGGAACAGAATTATACGCGCTGGTCCACATCCTTGAAGGCATGATCGCCGCGATGCAGGAAGGCCACAGTGCACGCTTGTGACACACACTGGAAAGCAGAGCGCTCTTTTCTCATTCTCGCCACATGACGACCTTCTTTCACTGCCGACAACGAGCACACCATAAATGAGATCCACACCGTCAGCAGCACGCCGATACCGCACAATATGGGATACAAATGAAATACCCTGAACAACACGCAGCTTTCGTGTGGAGACATGAATAACGCATAATCTGCACGCCTGCGAACTCGGAGCACGTGTACTTTGACGCTGACCAACGAATACGCTTGTGCCAAAGCCTATCACGCTCTCGGGGCCCGTCGCAGACAAACATTCTAAATGACAATGAGGCCAACAGAGCCTTAACTCCGCGCTATAGACTATTTTAGGGAAGCGTTCAGGTGCCGTCATCTTCGGCTGTTAACGCTGCTGCTTGCTGTCTTTAACGACGAAGTTTACGTGACTATAGTCGATTCGCAAGCATGAAAATAGTTGTATAAATGCGTTCAGCGTTTCATGACCATGTTACGTCACTTTACATCTAATAAAACACAGTAATTGTTTGTGTAACAGCCCAATATGGCGGCGCCCATGAAGCGCATCTTTAACGACGAAGTTTACGTGACTATAGTCGATTCGCAAGCATGAAAATAGTTGTATAAATGCGTTCAGCGTTTCATGACCATGTTACGTCACTTTACATCTAATAAAACACAGTAATTGTTTGTGTAACAGCCCAATATGGCGGCGCCCATGAAGCGAATACTATGAGATCGTCCATAGCGATGACGACCAAGAAACGCGAATTGTACATTCAGGGTATACCGAGTCGTACGGTTACACCAACTATCACGCTGCCGCCACGAGAATATCGCTGATCCAACTTCGCCAGCGCTCTACGGTGCTTGCCATCAAACGAGCCTCCGTCTAGATGAATGCGCTATCGTCAAAATCACTCTGATTCGGCCATGAGGCCGTCGATGCGGCCGATCGTGTAGCAACTAACCTCAGCCCGAGCGGTCGCTTGTGCGTCTCGCTTAGATACTGGTGACAGTTCTCAAGAGTGTGTGGTGAAATCCTAAAGCCCGTAATAATTTATCAAATTTGCAATAAACCAAATCGACAGAGCAGGCGGGCGCCGGCTTCTAACGGTCTTCATGTAAACTTGCAGACTTACGTGATTTTCAAACATTGCGTTTGAATATCATTGCGGGCCTCTAGGGTTTCGCTCTTGAAACCTTACGCTGCTCTTGACGTATGCCGACAACGAGCTTTCACAAATATTCTAGCGTTTTCCTCCGTACAGAATCTCAATTACTGCAAGCATTTTTGGCCGTGCTCTCTTACAGAGAAAGAAAGAGACTGAGGCATCAACAAACACGGAGACTTTGGTCGTAAATTCCCAGCGTCGCCAGCGCGTCTCTTTTACGCCACACAATGCGTGCGCTAAACTTACGGCCTAATGTGGACAGCACTTTTTGACGCAAATCGGTAGCTTCACCTAATGTTGCCGTTATCGTAATCCTTTTTCTCACGGTCGCTGGATGTTGCTACGAATTGTCCCTTGACGGTTCCCCCTCGTCGTCGCAGTGTGCTCATCGACAAGGTCAATATCCTCGCGTTAGAAAACGACGGCGTCGACATATCCGACTCCAAGACCCCAGTAACCATCGCCTATAGCTTCTGTACCTATCATTGTCCTCGAGTTCATTGACATGCGTCGCGAGTTGGCTATGGCATATATATTCGTTGCACTTCCATGATAGTGTACTTCCTCGACAAATCGCTGATGCCGTCTTTGTCTTCAAATGACGCCTCACTCAGTTTAGGCCAACTACAGAGCATTATAGAAAACGGACACAAATAGACAGTAATACTAATTCAAAAACTGACCACAGGATGAGCGTCTCGTAAGGTCAGTCCTTCGTTTTTGCTTCTTTGCGCCATTGTCTTGCATGTATAGTCCTCGCCGTCGTTCCCCATTTGTACCATCATTTTCTGCTAGCGTTTGCTGGAATCGGAGGGCAACCACCCCGCGCGGACAAACGCTTTCACTGAAAGCGCAAACGCTGCAGTGTCAATTGCGGCGTGCACGGAGGCCCAAATTTATTTGCCCTCATTTCTTATCTGTAGTAGACTGAAATGTTGCAAACAAATTGGAGGATCTTCTACAGAGCGCGTTGCTGTGTTCGCGCTTAGTGCACTTCTGTTCTGGACAGCCCAAGAATGAGAACAGAGGAATACCATGCATAATAGAGATAGCAGACGGAGGAGGGGGAATGGGTCTCGACGGCACAAAACAGACGCTGCCGCTCCGGTTTTGATCGCAAAAACATATACAACGTACCGCAACGGTATATACTCCGAAACCAGAAGCAGAACCCAGAATTTGCAAGGAATGCGCCCGCGCTCCTGTGCGGTACATCGCGAAACACGCGGTCCTATAAGAACCACTCCACCTCTTTCAGAGAGGCCACGTCTGTAAGAAGTGCACGGCAGCCGAAGGAAAAGTGAAGAACGGTCGCCTCTCTCCCGGCCACGGTATGCATGTGCAACAGAAACGGGGGTCGTATTCTTGGAAAAAGGGCGTGCGGTCTCGCAGGGCTCATTATTCCATAAACAGCCGCTGGCCTTTGGACGGCGGGAAAGTCAAGCTCGCACAGCCGTATACACGCGGCCTGCCGTGCCTCCCTCACGCTCTGCCGCAGCGCGGATGAAGCGCCACGGCGACCCTGACTCGCGTTGAATCGGCCGCCTATTTTGGTCCTGAATGGGGTCACTATTGTCTACGAATTGTGCTACGCGTTTCGGACACGCGCGCTATCAGTGCGCGGTGCACGCGTAGACACTCGTGCACGGCTCGCAGGGGGACGACGCGCACTTGCCACGGCGTGTCACTCGCTCGCTGTTTCTTCGTTTGATCGTCCATGCGCGAGCGCCCTTTTATCTGTGCTTAGAGTGCTTGCGTAGGGCCACCAACATCAAGTAGATGGGCTCGCCGTGCACGGGGGCACGATTATGCACGCGTTTCACTACCGATACTCGTCCTGCGTTCTGTGGGCGGGCCGCTAGCATGAGCTATGCAGTTCCGCTTATATTTCCTGCGTGCGCGGCCGGCGGTCATGCAGCCTGTGCGCTGCGTTTTTGGGTATCTCCGCGTTTAACATACCTGCCTGCTTTCTTATCTCTCGCTCTACGTTTCTGACGCCCTCTTATGGGAGCTGTGACATGTTTGTTTCCCTTGTACAGTGATAGTTGCTGTGAGCTCCTGCATGTGCAGACTCGTAGTCGTAGGTGTCTGTGGTAACATCGTGCCTAAACGACATCATATATACCACATTTATGTATTTTAAATACTTCCCATTTTCATTTCGCGACCACAGTTCCTGGGAGAGATAGAGAGAGGAAAAAAAAGAAACGTTTGTTAAGAAAAACTGCTGGCTCTCCCGTAATCGAGAGTAGATGTAAGCACGAAATGGCAACCCGCAAAGCAGATTGGTTGGAGATGATACTAGCCACAATTGTAAAATGGGTGTAGTGTATGTTCGCAACGGCACACCCTACCAGATCACACCGCACCACGCCATATTGTGCACTCGTCCTCATGGACGCGGCCCAGCTAGAAGAAAAAGACCGTCTGAAGGCTGTACGACAGGCAGCAAAAGACGCCAGGGAGACGGAGTGCACTGCCCAGATAGAAGAAAAGCGCCTGAAGGAGGCGTCACGCAGTGTGGCGCCTTCTCTCGAGGTGACGCAAAACCCGCGCCGCGGAACTCGCGGATCGCTGGCGTTCAAAAGAGCACAGGCAATCCTGTCTCAGCGCCAAAGGATTACAATGAAGCGTATGGTGACCTGTATCTGCCGTTTGAACATCGCTATTGGAAATGACAAATAAAACTTCAGCGTACTAGAAGTTACAGCTGTAGTGATAGTGTGAACAACCATTAGGAAGAACTCAGAAGCAATATCTTTTGTAACTTGATTGGGCAGTAAGTAGCGTATGTAATGCGGTCCTGTAGAAAGAGTTAAGGGCCAGAGACCGCATTTTTTTAGTTTTGACTGATTGCCCGGATGATCTCGTTTTGTTCTCACAACGATGCGCGGATAACGGCTCTGGCTTTTGGCTCAAGGTCACTTGACGGTCGCCGACAGCGGCAGCTAAAAGCATTTCATGCCTAAAAATAACCAAAAGGCAACCCCTGTGCTACTTCTGGTGGAGTGCCTATACAGGTCCTTTTTTGTTGTTTTTGTTAACAATAGAGATAAAAAAACAAGGACACCTAAGCACTTTTTATGAGTTGTGAATGCGAAAGCATTAATGTCCAAGTAAACGCCGCCGAGTGGTCCTCCGAGTCATGAACTCCTCGTGAGCGCGCTGAAACGCTTGGCTCGTTCTAATTTGGCCTTACCGAGGCACAGTTAGAACTCAGGCGAGAGCTTACGCAGACAAGGAACGCGCGGATAACACAGGCTTAAGAGAGCGAGGGTGACGTAGCGTCGCGGCGGTGCCCTCTCCCCTCACGCAACGCCTGGCGCGCTATCAGGGCAGTAGGTGTTGCCTTTCGCAATCTCTCTTACGTCGAGGCGCGCTCGTGACGTGGGCGTCGCAGCCAAGGGGAATTTAGGTGCTATTTCGCTGCTCCAGAAGACAGACGCCGGCTGTTTCGCTCAATTTACGCTTTCGCACCAAAACCTATGACCGTGAGACGCCTGTCGTCTTGGCATACGAGCTCTACGGCGAGGCGGGAATACGCTGCCGCTGCTTAAGTTACTCTGAAAAAAATGACACCCAATCCACTCCGTGAAGATGGAATGGCAGCGAAAGCTGACGACAGTCAAAGCTCTCAAACGAAAAGCAAAGTGCTTTCGCTGCCAGTCCATCTTCACAGAGTGGAACGGCTGTCATTTCTTCGTTCAGCATCACGGGAACGTTCTTCGTCGGTGGTCGTTTCGCGCCGACGCCGTTTACATTCTCGTTGCTGTTCCCTCCGGCGCTCCTCGTACGCATGTTGTTCTTCGGGCGTACGAACTATACGTGTCCGCCCCATGGATAACGCAGCTGTTTTTAGCGCCTATACCTCTCCTGCTTATATACTGCATGCGATAACCTTGACGTTACACTATTTTTCGCGGTGAGCGTTCTAATCTGTTCCGCATTTTGACATCTGCGCCGCCGCACTGCACCCGTACGTGATCACACACAAAGCAAACACTGAAACCCATTCTGTATGGGTCTGTTAGAAATCGCTAAGTCCGTTTCTGTTGCCGGACGCCGAAAAAACCACGGAAGGTTAGTTACATACAGCTTTCGCTATAAAAGCTAATGAACGAAAATTTGTAATTAACTTTTTGTTATTATCTTGAAGGCAGTTGTTCGCATGGAAAACTTGTAGGGCTTCACAATTTATGGCACATCCATTTTTTTTTATCATGAAAATCGCACTTAATTCAATATATTGATCATCGAATTCCGAAGGTCAATCGACCCAATATCAAGACTGAGCGTGTGCCGCTGCGCGTCAGGCGGCAACGCTCCGTAAACAAGTGTGGGGCAAAGTTTCATTGATAGCATGCACATGCTTGCTAGCACATGCTTTCCAGGCAAAGCGTGCCGTATCAGTAGGTGCCGCGACTGGCCGAGACGTTCACTTTCAAACTTCCTTGCACCTGTCGTCACGGGGCGTTTCGGTCTGATATGATAGCGTGGCGGCATTTTATGCCGCCACGCTATTTATTTTATGCCGACACGCTTTCGATATTGTCTGGATTTTCCGTTCAAATTCGATGATAAGTACCTCGATTTAGGTGCGATTTTCAAGATCTTTAAAGAATGAGGGTGCATTAAAATGTGAGTGCCTTCAAATTCGCCATGTATACAACTGCCCCTAACGCACGAATAAATAGGTTAACTGATATTTTTACAGCGAAGCTGTCTATGGCTAGGATCTGGAAAAAAAATCTCGCCGCGCCCTTGTGCGCATGCGCTGCTGCAACAGCTGATCGCCGTGGTGTTGCGGGCCACGATAAATGCGCCGTAATATACAGGGTGCAAATTTTTGGCGATCCTGGCGTCGCCGGCGTAACCTACCCGACTTCGCCGGGCATTGCCACGCACGCTGGCAACGCCGGACTATATCCGTGATTTGAACTTTACAGGGAAATGTATGCAGGGATCGCATTGTTATGAGGAGCGCCTTTTTAATGATGGGGTTTTGGATGTTTTCTTCGTGCTTGTTCTTTATTAAAACGAATGCTGTGCTACATTGGTATATATTATTTGGTATCGCTCATACATGCTGTATAAGCGATACCAAAGAATATATATACTTTTCGCTTCAATCGCTAAAGGCTTTTTTTTTTTTTAACCGCTGAAGATATTTTTTCCATAGGACGACACCGCGGAAAATCCCGACCAACTAGAGGCTAACGGTTCTGCTGTAAAAGAAATTAAAAATTAAATTATGGTGTGTTACGTGCCAAAACCACGATTTGATTATGAGCCACGCCGTAGTGGGAGACTCCGGAATAATTTGGACCACCTGAGGTTCTTTAACGTGCATCTAAATGTAATTACCACGGGTGTTTCCACATTTCGCCCCCATCAAAATGCAGCCGCCGTGGTCGGGATTCGAACCCGCGACATCGTGCTTAGCAGACCAACACCATAGCCACTAAGCAACCACGGCGGGTCAGCCTAAAAAAAAAGAGAGAAAAGAAAAAGACCCTGTAGATTAAGTTGATTGTTTTACCCATCAACAGGTATAGCAGCGAGTTGTCTGTATGACTTCTGGTGGCAGGGGTCGCCCTTGGAAGAAACCAGTCGGTAAACTTAGCGACTGATCTTTGTAACCCGGTAAGGCAGATTTGTCGCAGTGCGGATAGGCCAGCACACGTCTAAAGCAGGTGGTGCTCGGTGGCTGGCTGACCCGTGTCCCAAGTGCCACAAGCTGGGCCCATCGATTTATTAAGCTATGGGACACTGAATGCAGGCGTGACTGTCCTGCCGGCAAATGACCGTTTAGAATAGATACGTAGAAATAACGATATAAAAATCGCGATGTGCATAAACATCTACCTACAAAAAATACTAAAGGAATTGTGGGGTTCCACGCCCCGAAACTGCACCGTGTGTTATTAGGGACGCGCCGGATCAATTTCATCATCTGGTGGTGGTGGTGTTGCAGTAGGCTGCGTTAGCCTGGCATACATAGCCGGCAATTGTTCCGTCTGGTTTTTTTTACAGCGACGCTGTTTATGGCTAGGCTCTGGCGGATCTCGTCTCCGTCCACACAGAGCAACAATTTTTCATACATGGGCCGATCCCGAACATAGTGCAATGCAGGGCCGAGCCGCGGCGGAGGTGAAGCAGCTGGCATTAAGCACTGCCCATACGTGGGCCGATACCGAAGATAGTGCAATGCCGGGCCGACCCGCAGCGGAGGTGCAGTTCGCCATTGAGGGGCCCACATTCACAGCTTCGCTGGTCATCCTTCTTCACAGAGTGGAAGGGCACTGATTTTTGACGAGCGCCTGAATCTAAGTACAAGTACACAAGCGTTTTTGCATTTCGCTCCCCATCGATATGCGGTCTCTGAGGCCGGAAATCAAACCCGCGACCTTGTTATCAGCAGCAGACCGCCACCCGCTGAACCACCGCGTCGGGTAAAAAAAAAAAAAAAAGCCTGCGTTCACACACTGCACAAACAGATGCACAATATGAAATATTAACATGTTTCAGCACACGAAAGGTCGCCCTGAATCACAGTTTGGACCTGCTACTCAGCGTTGGGTGCGGTGAATAAAAAGATGAAGAGAGAAAAGTGTTGAGGAGGAGGACGAAATGGTGGTTTTAATGAACTTGAAAAACGAAGACTCTTCAAAGTCTCAAATTCTCAAAATGTCCTAAATCCGAAGAGAAGCTTTCCAGACCAAGGTTGACTGATGAACTTTGACAGATGGTACTTATTACTAGATTTGCATAAATGTACAGAAAAAGTAATTCCGCTCGCACAATGAAGATACGCTTGCTAAAGAACAAATCAGCGCTCCTCAATACATGTAAGTACAGAATTTAACAGTGCTCAACCAATTACGTACATATGCATACATCGAAACAGCATAAATCGGGCTATATATGAAGCAAGAAATGAGAATCGCCCTCAACATAAATGGACAACTACACGTCGAATCGACGTCTTCTACTAACTTAGGAAAATCATGTTGCAGTAGTGTTTTTCTTTTTTCAGCGTCGAGGCAGTTCCATTCGCGAGCTACCTTAGGGAAGAGTAAATATTCGGAGCTACTGTTGTAACGCAGTCTCATTTAGTGCATACAGTTGTCTGTGACTTGCTATGCGAGATCTCTAAAATATAACGTGTTGATGAGGCGTGTATATTGACTCTGTTGAGTGTTTCATATAAAATTTCAGGGTAGCTTGCTTTGCTCAAAGTGCGAATATTTCAATTCCCGACTGCGCTAGGAAGTGAGTAGGTGAATCTCCGCATTTAGGTTATTTGTGAATAACTCTAATGGCCTTTTTTTGAACGTTTTCCAGTTGCGCGTACGTGTGAGAGGTTGGACTTATTTACACAAAGACAGGTGGTCGGTATGAGCTAGCTTGCTGCGTTAATCTTAAAGTATGGGAACCATATCACGTTAATACACTCACAGACAGGTCTCACAAATGTATGTAAGCCATAATTTGCTGTTGAAATTTAAATAAATAAATAAATAAATAAATAAATAAATAAATAAATAAATAAATAGACAGATATGGTTAGTAGGTGCTAGCCATGGATACCTTTCAAGGAACAGTGGCTTTTGTAATGCGCAGCAAGTAGGACTGGTAAATGTGTGGTGACCAGTAGAGAACAGACGTTGTTAAACCAATATACTCATGATATTGAGCTCAAGTTAGAGGGCTAACGTTAACGACCCTTTAACTGTAGAATGGGCTTAGAGAGGTTTTCTGGCAAGTATAGAGACTCAATATACCCGAATAGCGGTAAGTACACCGGTATTGGTAAGTATAGAGTTTACTAGAGAACCACCACAACTATTGAGGGGTATACCTTAGCGGTAACAAAGAATAAAACACACTTTAGAGTCATCATATAATATGCTTAAGGTTTCTGCTACAAGTTGTTGTGTCGGAACATTGACCTCCTTGATAGCACGCGACGGCTTTGCTAAGAGAGGTGATTGCTTCCCCGCATTCGTCGACTGTAAGTGGGGCAAGGTCTAACAACCGACGCAAATTAACCCTTGCCTGAGAGGCCACAAGGACGGCTGGACCTACTCTTTCCAATCTTGTTCTCACAGGAAAGTAACGCAAATTTATGTGTGTGACGAACATTATTGCTCCATCTCACTCATTCGCTCCGGTTGCAACTAATGAAGAAAAGATTGCGAGTATAGACCAGTGAAAAACGTCCAGCGAAGTGCATTTAAAGCTGTGTACGTCCCATTGTTAAGGAAGTCCTGCCAACGTCTGTAAGTACGCAAACATAACTTTGCATAAACTTCTCATCCTCTTTTCAAAAGTTGCTTGAGGCGCCAATACCCGATCACGACGTGTCTGCACGCTACCAGCTGGAATACCCTCGTCGGGCACGCATGTGCGACTTCGTAACAGCGTGTACTTTTAGAGATCGCGCGAGATTTACGACGCATGCGGAACGAAACCTCAAAGCGTCGATAAAGACAGGAAATCCGCCGGGATAAAGCATCAGTCCGAGCCGCACAACCTGCGCAGTCATTACCCTAAAGCCATCAGGTATATGTGCAAAAAAGTCTGTGTGGCACTCAGTACAATATTCACGACCACGCTACTCTAAACAGACTTAATCCATGAAATGAAATGAACGGAATGAAAGAATAATGCTCAAAACGGCACGTCTCCGACACCATTCGATTCTGGGCCAATCCTACGTTTTGCATATGCTCCACATAGGCTATGACAGTACCAACAAACGCGCAAGCTACCATTGTCGCTGCTTCGCACTTGGATATAATCTGCGATATATGTTTGTGAAGACAAGGTCTTTTTTTGGAGACTTGCGATCGATTTGGGGTTCGTGGGTATTGGATATCTGGGCACTTTTGTTTCGTCAAATTAGACGATTTGAGGCCTTCCAATGCACGTAGGACAACGAAAAAGGTGTCAAAATGAAGCTTAGAATGAAAAAGACGTACCAAGTTAGCGCAGAGATTTGCACGGAGCAGTAATAAAGCGAAATTAGCGTAAGAAGTACGAAATGAAAACCAGATGCGCTCGCTCAAGCTGCGTGCGTCTAAAGCCAGAATCGGAGGAGCGGCTTCACTCAACGAAGCATATGGGCCGATCTCGAAGATAGGGCAGTTTAAACAACAAACCACATGGTAGACTAATACGCAAAAAAAAAAAGAGAGACTTCGTGTTTCTTCGGGGGGCTCAGGATGTCGACCAGGATCAGAATCGGTTTTATTGGGATGATTAGAAAAACTACAGGATGTTAATATACAGAAGGCGGTCCCGAAGTAAGACTGCAGTGGGCCCTCTTTTCCAAACTAAACACAATAAAGCACCGATTACAGCAATTTCAACACATCATGAACACGGGACAATTACAGGTTTTTAGCATAAATAGCATAACTAATGTAGATAGCAATGCAGATACCAATTAATGTAGATTAATGCAGCATACCAATCAGAAGCAAGATCGAATCTTACTTCTGCCTGGTATGCTATTAGATTGTGGCCTGAAAGTACAAGCTATAGCATTAATTCAAAGTAGTATAGGAGGCAGCTGGCTGCCGAAATCGTCATTAATTATTTTATAAACTGGATGATGGTAAACTACCGCGATCCCATTTCACTGTCTCTAAATACAGGTTGATTATTTTTAAGTTTTATGAAATTTTTAAAAATAGCCTGTTACAGATAACATAGTTCTAGTCCTTGAGCTGGGTTAATCATAGAGGCGAACGCCACTCGTACGAGGACTCGAAACACCTATTCAACTAATTAACAAGAATTCACTAATTATCTTCTGAATTACCTTACGGCACACATGACAATTTAGGAATTGTAGCCGGTGAGTTTGCAAGGCGTACCCACTTGGAATTAATTTCCAGAATGACGCCAATTTGGAGATATGCGCCATCAAACTCACGTCAATGTGCACTGTCGTTCCACTTTGTTTCTTAACAAAACGTCGTTTTATGCATTGAAGCACAAAAGTAACTGGAACGCCGATACATTTCTCCACAAAGTTTGGGAAATAATATCTCGAACCTGGTGCCATCCTGAGAATGCTTTCCAAGTGCTCCTTCGAGACTTAATCACCCTCGTCAGTTACCGCCTGGGATGATTCATCATGGATGATGGCGTCCTTTTAGCAATTGACCATATTTATTATCTCTGCTGTTGTCTATTAAAGGTACGCACGCTGCGTACACAGAAGCGTCAAGTTCAAATGCCACCGGCATACTGAACAAGCTTCATTACAAAATCGGGCCTCGCATTTTACGAGCAGTGTTCGTTACCTTGAAATTCGAGCATTCCTTGCAAAAATATACACATATTTTGAATGACTCCGTCGTTAACCAGCTTTTGCGAGCTGCACCAGAACACTATCAGCAAGCATCGCAAGCAGTAAATTTATGCTGCGCAATGTTAATGGAGTAATGCACTACCAAAGTCGTAGATGTAAAAAATAAATGGCAATGTACAGACGTTGCCGTCTCTTCACACAAATGTATGAAAGAAAAACAAAACTGTTCGTTACATTCACTGAACTGGTTCTACTTGGGAATAAGAAACACGCACAACCATAAGTCAAAACAGACAGCCAAGCCGAGGAAGGCATATGTGTAAAAAAAAACTGCGCTTATTTATTTGAAATGTAAAAAAGAAAAGGAAAAGTGAAATAAAAGTGGAAGAAAACTTGCTGCCGGTGAGCGCCGAACCCGCAACCTCTGCACGACATGTGCGATGTTCTACCCAAGCCAGTGGCCGTCGTGCCGTCCACTTTCTCGGATATTTGTGCATGCGCACTAAACCTAGCCCTGGGCTGGAGTGTTAGCCAGTGATACTCACGGCCATGACGGCGTAGTAAACAGAGAAATCTCAAGAAGGTGGACGGGGCAAGGTCGCCGCACGCATCATGCGGGAATTGGGAGTTCAACTCTCATTCGGCGGCAAATTGTCTTACACTTTATTTAGTTATTTTTCTTTATTATCTCTACTTTTCAATTAAATAAACACAGTTAATTTCCCCTACACCTTCCTTGGCCTCAATCTCTGTTAGCTTCTCACGGTTGTTACGAACGAAAAATTGAGCCCATTGCTTCTCTTCATTCTTCAAGCACCACGAGCAGATGATATCTGACATCAGGGAAGTGCACCATCATGCTATGGAAAGAGGGCACACCATCATATTTCAATGGATTCCTGCTCATTGTGGCATCGTCGGCAACAACCTAGCTGACAAGGCTTCCCGGTCTGCCCACGAAGATACCCAGACGAGTTCAATACCTTTGGCGAGGTCGGACACTGCCAGGGAACTTCGCCTACATGCACGCAAAAAGTCGCAAGATCCCTGGAGTTCAAGTGCCTTCAATCGCCGATTATATAAACTGGACCCTACGCTACGGCTACAACTGCCATCTGGCCTTTCTCGCGGCGAAGCAACCTTGCTGTACCGCTTGTGGCTGGGAGTAGCGTTCACGAACTCATACTCCTATCGTTTGGGAATGGCCGAGAGCCCGATGTGCGATTCCTGTGGGTGCGAGGAGACCATCGAGCACCTATTGTGTACCTGCCCCCGCTACGATGTACAACGCCTCTCTCCGACAAATAAATGTTTTCTCTCTCTCTCTCTCTCTTACACCGACTGGACTTAAGACCGTTCACCGAATAAAAGATACTCGGACCGTGGCCGCACCCGTCACTGGCACGAAAAGCGAATCGTGCATTAATGTAGTACTTGAAGTGCACCGGCTTACGAGACCGTTTATAGTGTCCCTGTGCATAGTGTCCCGCCCACACGCACTCAGTGCTCACTTTCTCTCCTTTTCCTCTTTCTATTCCCCTTTCCCCCACCCCCAGTGTAGGGTAGCAAACCGGATGCTCTTCTGGTTGACCTCCCTGCTTTTCCTATCCTTGCTTTCTCTCTCTCTCTCTCTCTCTCAAGCACCACGCACGCACGCTCATACAAAACCCTCGGTTCGGCATGTTTGACCAATTGGAGGTAAAGGACATCAAGATAAAATTCCTATCTAATCAAATGAGTTCTGTGGAAATCCGTAAAGCGAACAATGATACATGGTAGGAAAATCTGACATGCATTTGGAATACAGGTGGGCGCCCAACTTCACCTTCACCATAAGTCACGTGCCAGCATTCGTTGAACTTTAACAAATCCTACTGGAACTACGGACTACCAGATACGCTGTGGAGGGTTGGAAGGGGCCAACGATAAAATGTCGAGGGAATTTGTGGTACGCGGCGTCGTAGTTTCTTTTTTTTCCCGTCTTTCTTTTTTTTTCAGTACTAGCAACGAAAGAAAGCCAATAAAAGGGCGACTTAGGCGAGTTGGTAACGCTTAATTTTGATATAAAACGGCGCACATTAATACCACGACGGACAGACACAACGACACACACGAAGTTGTTGAAGCACATCATATTGTCATATTTGTAATGAAAGTGAAATCCCTGTTAGCCGAACTTCACAGGTTTGCATGACAAAGAAATGCTGCCTCGGCAGAACTTAGTTTCTTAACTTTAACTGAATCAGACGCTTGCGGCAACTCATGTCACGTGTATATACGTTCTTGTTTATATATGCGTGAATGCGTCCTAAAACCCTTCAGTTGCGAGTTCATCGCTGGTGGTGTGCGTCGTTCTATTTGTTCATCCTGGTATTAGTGTGCGCTGTTTGTATATATATACAAAAGGGAAAGAAACGCGTTTGAGAAGAGCGCGCAACGGCGCGCGTTCGCCACGACAGCCTCAACACACGTCATCTCCTCTGATCGCTGGCTTTCGGCATCGACCAACTTCTGCTTGAGATACGCAAGAAATGTACTTCGTGATATAACGAAGTGCGCACAGCAACCGATATGCTTGCCGCCCATGTGTGCGCCGCTTAATTACTAAATTGAGGCGAAACTGATTTGAAAAACATTCATTAATTACACCTCGCTATCGGAGAATGAAGACGCATCAATGCGATTGCCCATTTCAAAACCGACGAGTACCACTTACAAGTTGAGAAGTTGGCTGCAGAGGCTTTCTTTCTTTCTTTCTTTCTTCCTTTCTTTCTTTCTTTCTTTCTTTCTTTCTTTCTTTCTTTCTTTCTTTCTTTTGTGTGTGTGTCGCTGGCAGATGGGCAATAAGTGCATTTCCTCTCATTGCCTTCGAAAGCATTGGCCGCAGATAAAACCCGTCTAATGGCGCTAATAACGAATGTTGAAAATATCACCAGCACCCTCTAAGAGGCTCCATATATCTTGTAGCCGAAACTCGAGCTCCGCCCGATTTTGTGGCTGTTGTCATACAGTTTCCTACAAAAATTACTAGAGGGAACTCTGGCGCTGCAGTCGTTGTACCACCATGGGAATTATGGGAAGTACATGGATTTGTCTGATCTCCGTGCTTGTAGACTCACACGTTCTTGTGGCTTTCTATATTAGGCTCTATCACTCTTATGGTCGTAAATTTCAGCGCAATATATGCTATTCGAAGTGCAGAAGGCGCCGGGAACATGCACAACTGCAATTAATTGCAACGATTGAGCTTGTCCAGGCGGCCAAATCGAAACGCGC
This sequence comes from Dermacentor variabilis, assembly GCF_050947875.1. Lineage (NCBI taxonomy): Eukaryota > Metazoa > Arthropoda > Arachnida > Ixodida > Ixodidae > Dermacentor > Dermacentor variabilis. The sequence continues at coordinate 91,358,265 of NC_134568.1, forward strand.
CAAGCGTCTCACGGCACTGGCATACCCGCGGGATAAATTCATAAGGGCGTTTCATTCGCTTGTCGATGCATGTGTCCGTGGCTTAATGGATTCAATATCAGGCTTCTGTGCTAGAGTTCCTGTGTTCGAATCCTGTCGTCGGACAATTTTAAAGATCTTTGTTACGCAATACACTGTTCAAATGACGAATTTACAAAGTCACAAAGCCGTTTGAAACCAAAAAGACGAAGTTTAGGCAAATCCATGTACTTCCCATAATTCCCATGCTGGTACAACCCCTCCCATTGCAGCTCCCGTAGACACTAGCGCCAGTGTTCCCTCTAGTAATGCTTGTAGGAAACTCTATGGCTGTGGTGATGAGGTATCGATGACGGTCAGGATGGCGATGTGATGATGAGCGCCAACACAACTGAACAAACCTCCTTACTGAAGGGATCTTCCAAAACGTGGTCGTGTTAAATAAAAACGCAAGAAGAAAAAATAAAAAAATAATGTAAAAAAATGGTGGAGATTAAACGGTGATAATCTAATCTGCATTTCTTTCCGACGAAGCCATATTGCTGCACCATATTGCTGCTTGGAGCTGCATGGTCTAGTTTTCCGTCCGGGATGGTACATAATTGGTCGGCGACGAATAGCGGTGCGGCTGGGGCGATAGGGACCGACGGCGCTGAGGTGACGGCGAGCGAGCAGGACGACTGACATCGACGGATACGTCAGAGGTAGGAGGCATACGGCGAGGCGAGTAACGGCGCAGGTCGGCATATGGGCGAGGAGACGGGGAAAAGGAGCGTGAATACGGTGACGTCCAGGAGGTGTGGCAGTGGCAAGCGACGTGGCCAATGCCGTGGCAATGGAAGCAAATGGGCTTGTCGTCGAGAGTTCTCCACTCGGTATGGTTGCGTTATCTGGGATGGCAATACAGATCGCCGTGAGGCGGAGCAGTCGGCACCGGTCGGGCGTCAGGTCGGGAGAGGGAGCAGGCAGCAGGAAAACCTAGGTTTGCCAATTGTTGTCGTACAACTGCCTGATTGAGGGAAATCGCTGGGGCTGGTTGGTCAATGCTGGGTTAAAGTGGGCGTGACTGGAACGGCGCAGGCCTTGTAGCCTCGGGTTCGCGGCGAACAATACGTCTGACGCGCTCATTTAAGGGTGGTGAAGCGGTAAGGTCAACGCAAGACGGCGTTGCAGCCGTGTTAGGGAGACGGGAGAACTGTGGAATGACGCGGCGGCTTTTGGCGGCGGCATTCCTTGACAATGCCGTCGATGGTGGACACATTGTTGAAGACCAACAAGTTGAAGGCGTCGTCCGCGATCCCTTTGAGTATACGTGGCCGTCTTTGTCAACCTCGGCCATTTTCTCGTCCACTTTCCGGCAAAGAGCGAGCACGTCTTGTATGTACGAGACATACGATTCAGTAGAAGACTGAGCTCGGGTAGCAAGCTCTTTTCTAGCAGCCAGCTGCCGACCGGTGGGATTTCCAAGGAGGTCAACGAGCTTCTCATAGAAAGCACCCCAGCTAGAGATCTCGTCCTCGTGTGTCTGGAACCAGACACGAGGAGTTCTGCCCAAGTAGAACAGGACATTGTCTAGCATAATGGTAGGGTCCCAGCGGTTATTTTGGCTAACACGCTCATACAGGTTGAGCCAGTCCTCAACATCGACATTATCTTGGCCGGAGAACATGCCAGGATCGCGAGGATTGGTAACGGTAACGCATGTCGTTGTCGGGATCGCGGGAGTAGAAGGAGACGAGGTGTCGTCAGCTGGAGCCATGTCAGAAAGCAGGACGGTGCTGCCGCTGCGGAGCTCCGTGGTGAGGACGGGGAACGGCACCCTCCAACACAATGTTACGCGAAGCACGAGTCAGTAACACGAGCAACTATTTACAGGTTATATTTACAACAGCGGTTGCAGCGCTGACCGGTTAGATTCACAGCGCGAGCCCAGTTCGTTTCTCCTCCTATATTTTTCGAGTGATGGCGCCCACGCACTATCGTTCTAACAATCAAATATCACACGCGTGTAGCAATATGCCCCGAGACCTGTGCAAAAACAAAAGCGAAAATGGAATGCCAATATTTATGAATCCCGAAAGTGGTTGTTACAATTCTTCAAATTTACCGACACATGCGAGCGAAACAATAGCAACTTAACCAATGCACTGAAAATTGCACGATGACTGCACTGACCTCCGCGTATTAAACAACTGCTGCAAATGATTGCTGCATGCACACCGAGCAAAAGTGAACATTAATAAACAATAGAAGAAGTAGCAGAACACGTTAACAGCGACGACCATGACGAAGTCCAAGAAAAATTCACGCAGTAATCGTTATTTCAACGATTGTTGAGCCGTTGCGGAGCTGTAGACTGTCGTCGTGTAACCTTTGAGCGAAACCACGAAAAATACGAGAAAGGACCGAACCCAACACCGACATCGCTGCTTTAACAGATGGACGCGTCATTAAATCGTCTCCTTGGCACCGCCCCTGCATGTTGAATTCAACGACGCATGGAGCCTGCGGTGTGGTGCATCGTAAAAGAAGAGCGTGATAAACGTTTGCCTCACCTGCTGCGTAGTGGAGAGTGGCGGGTGCTTATTTGATCAAGCTTCTACCATGGTGTCTTACCCGTCGCGGTGGCTTAGCGGCTATGGTGTTGCGCTGTTAAGCACGAGGTCGCGGCCGGGATCAAACCCCGGCCGCGGCGGCCGCATTTCGATGGGGGCGCAATGCAAAAACGCCCGTGTTCTATGCATTGGAGGCACGTTAAATATCTCCTGGTGTCAAAATTAATCTGGAGTCCCCCACTACGATGTGCTTCATAATCAAATTATGCTTTTCGCACATGAAACCCCAGAATTCAATTAAATTTAACCACGGTGACTTCAGTCATCCTGACAACTGAAAAAAAAAATAAGCAATCATCGTGGCCTACAAGCAAGAATAATATACTGGAGAAACAAGCATGTTTGTCGAATCACAAACCGGTCCTAAGGCTGAATGCTGCTTGGTCAGCTCCACGATCCATTTCAAGAGGCAATGGCGCGGAAGCGATCAAAGTCGGCTTGTTTCCTTCTTGATGTTCACTGCACCTTTCACCAGATTATTTTACCAGTGGTCGCCAATTCAGCCACTGCCGTAAACTTTTTCGCTAAACGCAGGTTTCTGTGACGGAACCTGTGCTTCGCGCACTCTCGTTCAACCATGTCTCTGTTCTCGTGCTGACCGATCCGCTCCGGCAGGCAACATGTCGCCGGCGCCTGGATGCTCTCGCGCTTCTGCGATGACCAGTGGACTTGACGTCACCTTAGGAACTCCAAGACAAACTCCAAGGCTTCTTGCGATAAAAAAATGCAACTTTACACCTGAGGGGGGCACGCCATGGAGTATCCTCGGATGACTGACTATTCTAAATCTCTTATTACTAAAGTGACATTAAGCTTCAACTAGTTATCCGTGGAGCTTCTCCATCATGCTCCAGCCAGAAATCTCACAATTTTGCCAACACTGTTCAATTTTTTTGTTCTGGGCTTTTCGAGCCTGCACACATTCGTTGTGTCCAGAATGGCATACGCATAATCGGAGTTATCTAATGGGGACTTCGCATACTATTAGCACCTATTATACATACTGGTCCCAAATGCGAATTCGGGCGTGCTATTTAGTTTTGTTATGAGAACGTGAAACTTTGCCAATGAAGTATATTACATGTTATGCCTATAGCCAACTTATCAGCGCGTTGAAGCACTTCTACTATACGTCACTGAACCGAGTGCGAATACCAATGATTGCATGACATAGCACGTTCAATACTTTCGTCACTATGGGAGAGGTACTTACTGGAACGTAGGTACTGCCATGAAAGCACGCACGGGCCCCCGATCGGTGTTGCTTCTGACGCAACACTTTGTGGATCGTGTTGTCGAGACGCCAGTGACTTTGAGAAGGGTGCACCGGAGTCTCTGGGCATTCGCACTTTCTCTCCGTGTTGAGCGTCAAAGCGCACGACTCGCTTGTTTCGTCATGCATGTCACGAATAAGCCTTATAGCCGTGATTAAGAACCAGTAGGCATTCTCAGAGGTAACACGTAATTGGCTATCGAATCTCGTTAACAGGCCCACTGACGCCTGCACAAACGAACCACGAAGCATGAAGTGGCGGTTGGACTAAGCGTGAGGGCGTTATTTTTATAGTGAAAGCAAACTACTAGCGTGTACATTCGCGTAGTAGCCCTTTCGGACCACGGAAAGGAAAAGATGGCGTATCGCTTTGCTGAAGCCGAGGAAAATAAATACGAGACGAGAGCCGTAGGGAGATCGGACGCCCTCGTTACCGTATGGCGAATCCTTCGCGTCTTTAAATAAATATTACGTGCCGTTCCGGTGGCCTACAAGTTACCTCTGGCGTCGTGCGACCCAAGGGCAGATCCGGCGGCGAGATGGAAGCGCGGGTCCTGCGTCTGCTGATTCGCCTCTCAGATTAGGACTCAGTGCTTTCGCGCGCACCTTCCACTGCCTCTGCCAGCGCGAAGCTAGTCAGGAAAAAAGGGTGGCCCAGCACCCAGACAGGTATGGAGTCAACCGGTCTTCAGATCAAGATCAACAAAAACAGACCAGATCAGATAATGGCAACCCTGAAAGCAAAAGGAAACCATCACCTTGAGCCTTGTTTCTGCGATAGGGTAATCTGCACGTGCTGTACAACGCTGATTTGTCACGCAACCGCCGCCATCTTTCGATTTTCATTTTCGTCAATGCTGTCATTTTTCTTTTCCACGTCGCTATTGTACGTTGTCTTTTTGCTTGTTTGAGACTTGAGCAATTCCTGTTATTTCGCCCATTTTTCTGTGTGGATGAGGGCATTGGCAATATCTGAATCGTATGAGTCTACCTTAATAAGCCCACTTATCGAACAGCGCCATCTCAATGCTGCCATATACCCAAAAATTTTCGGCACTGGTTGGCAACTGCAGCGACCACGTATTTTTTCCTTTCATTTCTTTCTTTTGTTGTTCCTTTTTTTTTTTTTTTTGCTGTAAGTGGCGAAGAAGAGGCAGTGGGCTACTAGTGGCCCTCAGAAGGTTGCTGTGAACCTCCAACTCTGACTCGTGCGGGCGAACACGTGCCGATAAGCTGCAAGACAGGACAGCCGGGAAGTAAGGGCATCGCCATCGCTTGCTTGGTCAAACACTGGTATACGGTAAATTCGTGAAGGGTGCCAACTCAGACATCGGTATCGTCCCAGACCAACTGTAGCTGTTAATATCTTATTATAAACCTATAGGCTCTATACTATGTTGCTCATGCACCTTTCTTGCGCACGAAAGGGAGAAAATCGTCATCAGTCCGAAAGTTTCATGAAGCTACGAAGGAAATCCACGTGTTTTCTCAGAAAGGAAGAAAAATTCGTCCGTTGTTGGGAGTCGAAACCGGGGCCAAAGCCTTTCCAAGGCGGACCCTACCATCTGAGTTAACCAGGAGGCTAGAAGATGGCAGTGCTAGGCAGAATTATTTGACAACTCGAAGAGCAGGAACAACGGATTTACAAACGGAAGGGATTTGGTCATCCATATTTTTCCCGTATCGTAGTTCCCGCCTAAAAGCGATCCCTCGGTTTCGGCTACCCATGCTGAGCTACCCAAGCAGCTATACTTACGCTGCTTCCTTCGACTGCCGCGCTGCAGTTATAATGCATATGCACTTACTTATATGAGCTTTTTTTTCCTATCTGCCTTTCCTGTAAATAAAATCTCCCTCTCCAAAACGCTTTTTGCGAAAGAAAAGACTGGCAAAATAAGGAAACGACCTTACGCAATAGAATCCATGGGAACAAGGATCCACTCACTAGCACAGAAAAGTTCTGGCGCATGCCAAGCCCAGCGACGTTGAAGTCAATTCTTCTATCTAACAAATACCCACTGCATCTACGTTTCAGCTGTGTTATGAAGCGAGCCTCCTCCCACCCACCCCTCCTCACAATTTTTTTCTTGTTGATTTGGTGGTCGTTCGGTCGACATTTTAGTGTGTCTAATAATAAGGAGCGGCTGTAATTGCCCATTCCTGTTATTTTTTTTTTACTGCAATAATAAAATGATAAGCATTTGCGACCTAAGCAATGGGCTCAAAGTGTGCGTTTCTTAGTTCGTCCGTCCGTTCGCAACAATCCGCTGTGGAGCATAACCCCCGTGTTGAACCCAGATCATCTTGCCGCCGCACCGCCGCTCGTGACTCTTGCGTCCGTCGCCCCAGCATTGCTGTGTATACGGCTCCTTCGCGGCATCTCGTCATGATGTGCCGTGAAGACGCAAAGCGAAGCAAGGTGGTAGACTATAATTTAGCTTTACGGCGAACGGCAGTTATCAGCTTGAAAATGTGTTGAATGTGGCCTTTCGTCGGGTTCGTTGACGCCTATGCTGCCACGCCAAGGTTCACACTATCAGAGGAGCGCCTCTCGGAGCCGTGGAGCCGTGGGCGCGGTGGCTGTGAGGTGCAGCGAGGAGAAAACAGGTTGCGTGCTTTCCGAAAAATGTCAGGCAGAAGACGGATCAGTTGAGGAAGCGCAAAAATAAGCGGCAATTATGAGCCAGGAAATGGGCTGAGCGTGTCTACCCGGAGGGCTTCCTTAAAGATTGTGGAGTTTCTTGCAGCTTGGGAAAGCCGAGGGTTCCTCAACCCCTTATTCATAATTTTTTTCTATTTTCTCGTAAAGAGCTGGCAAGTCTTCGTTTAGGCTAGATATGCTTAAACCAATATTAATTTTCTGAAGAAACGCTTGGTTTCGATTTCATGAGCCAAAATGTCGCATACGATATATGATAGTATACGATGCAGCTACAGGTAGATGCAGCTAGTACAAGTTTTTCTGATGACGTCATCCATGAGTGACTGATTGACAGCTTCAATATTCAGGCCAGATCTTTTTTTTCATCGTTTCTCTTCTAATATATGACGTGCATTATATATACGATACAGCAATTAATGCTTGCCTCAAGGACCAATCATTGAGTAAATAAACACCCTGAGATTTCCTGTTCACTGATTTCAAGTGTATAATCGTGAAATTGACCTGTTGATTAACGAACTCTTTATACCTTGGGTGACGAGCTGCGGCCTTACATTTATTTTAACGGATCTATGTCAGAAATGATTTCCTCTGCTAAAGTCACTATGTATTTCATTGCTACAGAGAAGACATAGATTCTGGATTAATACGTAGGGTTTTCTTTTATTTCGATTATGTTATAGCAGAGGTAGGTGTTCTAGGCGTTCTATGCGTGTCATACATGATACACGATGCGATAAGGGGCTAACTACAGGCGGTTGGCATTGCTTGTATTGTCTGCATACATGACGAGTGTCAAAGAGCCACTGGAGTGTTTTGTTTTTCAACACAGTGCGCTGTCGCCATAGGCCGTAGTGAGAAATGCATGGATGGCGCAAGAGCCTTCGTAAGTTCACGACGCTAACGTTTTGGCTCACTTAGACGCTGTCACTGATCACAAATGTCGTTTACGCTAGAATTTTGTGCGAACAGTCGAACTTACGATCGCTACAGGACAGTGCCGGCGTGGTCGCGCGACTTTTCAATCGTGCGACGCAAGCCAGCTGGCGCGCAGCCTTTGTACCAAGGCGTACTGCTGTTTTTCTCCGACCTTCAGTCATCTTAACACTCGTTGTTGGAACGCAGCAAAGTTACCACTTACTGTTTGAATATGAAAACAGAGGAAGAAACTGCGCATTTTTCAACGAATCTTCGTCCGAGTGGTCAATGTATAAAGGTGTCTATAGCCTTGGTGTTTTTTGCCTAGCTGACTAGATCCCTTGATGCTATCCACCAGCACTGAGCGCAGTGTCAAGCGAAGCTCTTGCGGTGGGGTGATACAGCTCATCTGTGGATGAGCTGGATCGCTGCAGGTGTGGAACAAGGAGCGCAGCCTGCTGTGGAAATTTATAAATGCGAGAAAATACAGTATCCGCGGCATTTCCAGTAATTAGGGTAATTTACACATACCTCGCGCCCTAGTCTGTCCTCAGTGATATTGTGTGGTGCCGTTTGGTAGTGTGCGTCTGTGCCTGACGGATGAGGGCTATGTCTTCTCTTGTATGTGTTTGTGTGTAGAGTGGGTACCGTAGGAGAAACTTATCGTTGTTGGTTCCCCCAATTGATTGTGATGGTACTGATATTGGGCGCTGACATATCTGGTGTTGGGTAGACTGCTTTATTTAAAAAGATTTCTCACCGAAATGTTTATACAATAACGTTACAATATTTACCGAAACTCGGAGGGCGCTACGTAACACATAACATATGAACTCCAAAAGAAAAAGGCAGCAATGTAAAGCCGTCATATCAAAATCAGGGTACACACTCCATTACCGTTACCTACTGAGAAGAGCGATGCTTAGTAAGGGATCGAGTGAGATTAAGGTTGCAGTCGACTGCACCTTGTTGGATAGACTGCTTAAGCTCTTTCATACGCTTTTATTTTTATGGAGAGGGCGCTATGTTTCATCTAACACTGTGTATATGCGCGCCTACGCTTTTTTTTTACGTGGTGGTATCAGCCTTTGAACGGGAACACATGCCACGACCAGCTAAATACTGTGCGAATTAAACTTTAATCTAAGTTTGGCGATTTCTGAGACTCAAAATGGTATTCCGCCAGGAGGTCACCCAGACCATGACTCATATAAGCCACGGTACTTGCGATCGTTGGTATCGTGATAGTAACCACATTTTTTGAATAAGCTTCCCCAGCGTATACGTAACCAACCGGACTCTTGACTGGTTAACATTGCTGCTTTCCTTATATGCCCATCTCTCGCTCTTGAATGAACTTTGCATGCAGCCACAAAAAATACAGCATGTGCAAACTCTACACACGTTGACTGTATAGTTAAATAGACAAATTGGGCATTCCTCGTTACCGAAGACCGCGAAAAACATTTATTTTACGTGCAAGTGCGAATGCAAAAGCAGGACTACATACATTTCACGTTCTGGAGGTGAGACGATGTTATACCCATCGCGTGCCACCTCGCTGTACAACTCGTTGCATTAAGTATTTCGTGCGACATGCAAATGTAAAGGAATAAATTTATGGGTTCAAATAAAAGAAAAGGGCTGCATACATATTGAAGGCGTATACAGCTTCCCTGTGCACATTGCAATATAACTAAAGAAATTTGATTAATCGTATGCCGTTATCGATGCACATGTCAGTGTGTAACAAAACAGGTAGCAATGTAATGCGCCTTCTAGCCGAACAGAGAATCAAACTAGCGGTCTGCCCAATTTGGTGGAATATTGCAGCAGAATGTTCTGAGATGTAACCACATTAGAGCAGCGCTTTGAGCGGGTGTGTGTGAAGGCTCCCTGCCTTTAACACTGGCACATAAGTACTCTGGCCACTTAACGGGGCTGCTCGGTGTTACAAAACTGAGAGCTAGGGCGTCAGGTCCTTCGTTGCTCCTATCCCGTGGGGACCTTGGTGACCGTCAACCTGCTTCAGGAGGGCGTGTAGTGAGGGCGATCGTACGCTAGTGTATGCCGTGAATGCAGTGCGAAGGTGTTGTCAACACACTTCAAGTGTATTTGGCGCGACAGCTCACAGCGCTGCGAATGCAGAAGTGTTATGAGAACACTCACGTTTCAACCGGTCAGTTAAAAAGTAGCAGGACACTGTACGTAGGCTTTGTTTGAGCTTTTGTTTGTGCCCTGCCACACGGGTGACGAAACATAATGCAACTGTCTTCGCAGTGTTGGACTCGTCCGGCAAGATCCCGGATGGGGTGCTTGAAGGGACACTGGTGGCCATGGGATCGTACAGCGAGTGCGTCAACATCGTGGCCCGGGACGACGGCCAGGAACGCGAGTACTTCCGTGGCCAGTACTGCGCCCTGGACGTCAAGCCGTTCCTGCCGCCCAAGCCCAAAAAGTACAACCCACAGCACATGTTCCGGAATATCTCCCAAGTTCTGCCCATTCTCAAGGCAAGCGCTCGAATTCATCTTTATTCCACCCGTTTGTTTTTATCTTTTCTTCTTATTGTTTCCCTTCAGAGGGTGCCGTAGAAACGCCGGCGATGTGAGGAAACCACACTGGGCTGCGCATTCACAAAAATCTCTAACGCTTGAATAGTTCGTAAGAGCAAATTGTAGCTAATCCTGATGCTGGACATATCATTAGCGAAGGCGGCCGGCCAGTAGCAAATAGCACTTACGGACGAAGAGATTTGTGAATTCGGCCCCTGGTAACTAAAACAGTTTTCGTCTCACTTCTAGCTGGGCAGATTAGTTTAAAGGTTTTGATAAAAGGAGGGGGAGGGGGGAGGGCTTGCCATGTGGAAAGATTTACACATGTGCTGTATATCGACCTGTGTTTTCTATGAAGTCAAGAAATGTGTGGAGACACCTTTATTCCTAAATAAATAGGGCCCGTTTTTACAAGAAAGCTCTGACGCTAAAGCTGTTTGTAAGAAGAGATGCCAGCCAATCGTCACGTTGGATATACTATGATAAACGAAAGCTGCCAGCCAATATTAAACAGCCCTTACGAACAAAAAAAAACTTTGTCGATTAAGCACAATACGATTATGAAAAGGCACAGCTGTTCCGTACCAATCTCTTTATAGGCTGAAAAAGGGTCAGTACTCAATAGTTCGTGTAAGTTTTGTGCTGATCGGCCACTTTTATACTACCCATTTTTGTCTTACCAAAACTGTTACTTCCTTCTTATGAGCAATGAATGCAGCACCGCAGACTGCAGAGGAGCTTTTTTATTACCCTTCTACGATTGGCGCTCAGACAATGAGGTGTGTTGAGCCGAGCTGTTTTTAGGATGCTGACAAACGTTTCCACATGTTATTCTTGCTATGGCTGTTCTTGGTGGCATTCTTAAAATTTGGGTGTGCATTTTACGTGAACCCATGAATCTTTGTAAGCGACCACCAGCGTTCGCGACCTCGTGCATACATAGTACAAAAATTAATTTTGATGGCGTAAAAAATAACAGAACGCGCCACTCCTGAAATCTAACCATTGTCCTTGACCTCTGGCAACTGACATTTTGTAGACCACTTTGGGACACGGTTCCAGAATGCCTTTGCGATGCGAGGCTTTCGTGTAAAACATACTGCAGATTGACGGAATGTTCTATACGTCTGAAGGATTGGTGCTCGCATAACGCCTATATACTGTAAGTTCCTAATGTGAGTTCGGCGATGCGGTGGCAATCTAGGCAACTGAGCGAGGTTTTTTTCCGCTGACTGTGTCTTACCTGAACATTCGCCGAATATTTGAGACATTGCCAGCGCTTGCACGTAAAAAGAAACACACCAGAAGAAAACAAGAGATGACAGGCAGCATCGTTCCTGTCCTGTCTATTTGTTGTGTTCTAAGGTGTTTCTTTTTCCGCCCAAGCGTTTCAAATGTTTCATATGTCTAAGTTCCAACTAAACGAGAAGAAAAACCAAGGGGCCCGATCTTTCTTAGCCGTAGCCATACGAAGCCAACAAAGAATGAAGCCAAGGAAAACAAAGAGGTAATTATTTGTTGCTTTCTTTAACCAATTATAAAGATGATAATGAAGGTCATTAGGCAGAAATGATGTAGAAAAGTAGGAATAATATGGTTATTACCTTATAATTTCTACATTTCAATTAAAACAACAAATAATTTCTCCTACGCTTTCCTTGGCTTCATTATCTGTTGGATTCATATAGGTTTGACTAAGCTACGACTAGCTTGCACTAAGTACTCTTCACAAATACTTCCCATATTCACCGCAACTACAGCTGCAACTGAACGACTCAGCGAAGCTAGACGTAAAAACACTCATAGAGCATCCGGCACTCGCTCTTCCTTGTTGCTTAAGCGTGGACGCGTCGAGAAAACCCATAAACGCTTTCGCGGAGTGTTCTGCAACTCATCGACTACGCCATGACAATATAAGGTGAAAATACAGAACGCTTGACAATGCATTCTACATTAATCGCAAGTTGTTTACGATGAGGGGGTTTATGTTTCTTTTAAATTAGCGTATTTGTACACATATAACACAAGTTTTAGTTTTTTTGAAATGTGCGGCCTAAGAACGCGCCTCGTGCCATATTTAGGTGCGAACTGTCCAGTAACATTGGCGGCATGAAGGACGACGCCGTTATTGCCAACAGTGACAAAGGCGTCAGCGGTGACAACGAGAAAATTTGGCATGCAATCGTCCTTTCACTGTATATTGCGACGGCAGTTCGCAGTAACGAAGAAGGAAAGCGCTCTGTGGGCATTTGCTTTTAAGCGTAATTTCCTGTTTTATTTGCGACATCTCTTTGCGTTGTAATGGTATAATACATTGCTACTGGTACGAGAAAAGGTTTACTTAGCAGTTGAAGTCAGCTACGAACAGCAAAAATGTACAGTTGTCGTCTTTCACTTCTTCCCTTTCAGATCTCCGCGTCTCTTTGTCGCACTTGGACACAAGAAATATTTTCGTTTTCTTTTTCCCTGGACCAACAGTCACCCGCGCGTTCTATTCATGGTCGCGTTATTTACGTGCAAGTACTATATATATATATATATATATATATATATATATATATATATATATATATATATATATGTATATATATATATATAAGTGAGCAGTAACCTGGCCGCAAAATTCAGCACCACTCATCAGGAGGCCTGTCCTTATATTCCAGTCACAACAGTCACCACTCACATGACCAATGTGCCGCTTTGACGTTTTAAAAATACCTTTCATACATATGCGTATAAATGTAGTTCAAAATATGCATATTGACACGTGTATGAGGCGGTATAAGCAAGTAGTACAGCAGCGCGCTTAGTTCAACATAATATTATGCTGCCTACCTGCAAAACAAAGCATGATGAAGGCCGTTACGTGGATGTGCAGGTGCGCACTTCCAAACTACTTTTGAGTACATTTCACTCACTGGAGCTTCGTGAAATTGATCGTCATTAATCGCGGCTCATCTTCCCTAAAATTTAAGGTAAATTACTAAACTGCGCACCGAGTCACTGCGATGCTTGCGTCGTATTTTGCACGTTTAAGTAGCTGCCGGGCATGCAATCGCAATAAAAGTGTAATTTCCAATTTCCTCCAACGTACAAGAAATCATTGAAGCGTAGATTTCGCTGCCAATCTCCCTGGGGCCCTGTGGTTAGGCGTGGGTCATCGGTCTTTTTCTTAGCATATATATATATATATATATATATATATATATATATATATATATATATATATATATATATATATATATATATATATATATATCACGTGGATCGCGTGGCGGAGGTTTCCGCATTTTGCTGATTTGCCGGCCAAGCACGTAAGTGCTGTACTTCAAAACGCTTTACGGAAGATCAACAGTATTACAGCACTTAGCCGCTTCAGGCAAGCTTCGCTTCACATGGATTCGAATAAAGTGCGTTGGTTCTGTATAATTCTCCCTGTCCTTTAAGCCGACCCCTCCGCTTAGGTCTCCGCAACACCTTGGAGGAGCTAGTCGAAGCCCGCGAAGTTAACGAACTCGAACGTCTCAAACTTACTGAAACAGGTAGGATAATACTCAGAAGATTAGGCTATACTGAAGTTATGCAACTGAGCGTCGAAAAAAAGGATAATCCTAGGGACAACTTGAAAGTGCACCTCTGTTGCAAAAAAATATGCACCGAACCCACGATGAAGGAAAAAGTAAAGCCAGAATTGATAGAGACCATTCGAAAGAACCTAACACCAAAATGCGGACCGACAATACACAAATGCAGCGAAATATTCGCTAACTCTAGCTTAGCTATCAGCGTTGTCGACAGCAAGGGCAAAAAGAATGACCAGCTAGCATTTTAACAAAATCTACAATAACAAACTTTACACAACTTTTGAAAATCGCCTGTGCCAGATAGCATAATTCTTGTCGCTGAGCTGGATTACTAGAAGAGGTGAACATTATTAGCTCGAGAAATCTAAGCCCATATTCAACTAATTAACTAAAATACAATAATTAACTTGTTAAATAATCAATTAAGACACATTTTGCGATTCGTGAACTGTAGCCGGTGAGTTTTCAAGACGTATCCACTTGAATTGAATTTCCAGGATGACACCAGTTTCGAGATGTCATTTACCAAAGCGTGGGAAGGAGTACATAGGCGTTCTAGTTACTTTTGTGCTTCAATGCATAAAAGAGTGATTTGTCAAAAATGTAAGTAGAACAACAGTGTATTTCTAGGGCGACTTTGATGGTGCATGTCTCCAGACTGCTGTGATTCTGCATTTACCGGCTATAACTCGTAGATATAAATATGGACCGTAATGTAATTAATAAAACATTATTTAGCGTAATTATGTTATTTTTAATGAGATATTCTCATTATCCGTCGACCTAATGACCACCTCATCGAGTAATTTAGGTCAATGGCGGTAATTTAAAAAAAAATTGGACCTTCTAAAAACACGCATACATCGTTAGGACTCCGGGGCACGAGCCCTTGCTGGGGAATGAGGCAGCCGACGCCTCCGCCCGAGCTCACGTTGACCGGGCTTTCTCACATGACGCGCAAAGGAGGAAAGATGAAGTCCCCCAAGAATACACCGATATTCTGCAACACTACAGGCTAGACAAAAGAACTTACCCGCTACTTCACCCCGGCCTAACTAGGGAAGAGGCAGTATAACCCTACGGAAATTGCAAACCAACAGCTACGTCCACGGTATCTGACGGCCCCGAATCTCACCTACTGAGCATTCATACATCTGCACATACTGCGATGTCCCAGACACCCTATGCCATACGGTATGGGGTTGTGTTCAAAAACATGGCACCTTAGACACCCAAACGCTAAGAGAAGAGCAGTAGGAGGCCAAGCCTTCAGTCCCAGGCCCGAAGAAACAAAGCAGCCTCACCGAACGGGCACGGGAGATGGCCATAGCCCACGGACTCTGAATAAGGAGACCGCCCACCTAGGGTGCAGGCTGCGCTTGCTCAGAATAAAAGTTTATCCTCCCTCTCTCTTTGGCGAACGTCTTCGAAACTCAAGCCTCTTTCTCTCTCTCTCTCTCTCTCTCTTTGATCTGACCATTTTAAGCACAAGTAATTTCCCCCATGTTGTCCTTGGTGTCAGTGTTTGTTGGCTTCTTATCATACGACTAATAAAAATCGGGCCCCTCGGTAAGTCCCCTTTCTTCTCGTCCGTTACATAACCAGGGTCTTGAATCAGGCAACATTGATGCCTTCAAGTAGCATTTGTGTGTTTATTGACCGGTTGCCTTCACCCAAAAAGATCACGTTCTCGTGACGCCTGCGGCAGAAAGGATGTTCCACATCCGCCGCCAAGGTCTGTGAATGGCGGCCCTGGCTAACACACCCAAAGTTCTACTAGGAAACGCAGATACCCAAGAAAGTGGATCGGGAAATGGCGCCGCGGTAGCTCAATTGGTAGAGCGTCGCACGTGAAATGCGAAGGTTGTGGGATCGTTCCCCACCTGCGGCAAGTTTCTTTTTCATCCACTTTTATTTCTATTAACTTATCATTTCTTTGTTTCATTTAGTAAGTACAAGTAATTTTCCCTATGTTGTCCTTCGTGTTTGTTGGCTTCTTATCATATGACTAATAAAAATCGGGCCCCTCGGTTAACCCCCTTTCTTCTCGTTTATCACACATCCCAACTATCCCAACTAGCACAGCAAAGTCCCATCTCAGTACGGTGCTTGTGCCGCGTATCTCTATTTATAGCTGTCATTTCAACCAAACCAGTTAATACAGTGAGTGCGTTAAGTGTTTCGCAAAAATGCGCAATGTTGTGTACTGTATTTTTAAAATCAATTGTCTGCAATGACGATCTCAGGAAACGGCGCAGATCTGCTAACACAACGTCATTAATGGAATAATATGGCATAACAACAACGCCTTACGTAATAAGACAATATAGCTTGGACCTGTTAGCTGCCTTTACTAGCTGAATAATGTCTCTTGTGCTATGAAGACCCTAGTAAAAAGGAACTTGGCAACTCTTTCTGGCTGTTCCTAACTTTATACGAACATTTTTTTTTCTGAGACCATATAGCAGAATATTAGCTATAATATGGCAACTGCTGAGGGGCTGAAATATGTTAATTGAGACGAAAGCAAACTCCGTAAGGCTAGGGCGACCTTGCAGATCACAGCCTGAATTCCAGCAAAGCAGTGTCCTCCAAGGTAAACAAAGAGGCCATGGCGTCTCGTCAAGACGCCTTTCCAGTTTCTGTGAAAAATTTCCGCAGCCTTCGTGCACCTCTTTCGGTGACTGCGCTCCGCGCCGAGCGTCAGCCGTTGAGCCAGCGCCAGAGGCATCGATTGGGCGGCCGTTCAAAGATTATGCTATCAAATTAACACTTTTGAACGAAACATACTTTGAGTAGTTAGATAGATGCTTTCAGCGGTTGATTCTGATCGCAGAATCTATACGTGTCCAACAAATGAAGCAGGTCATCCTGCCATCGCTTAGTACGTAAGCCACAGTCAAGCCTAGATGGAAGGACGCATCCAATGGCTGCGCTGTACTGACGCAGTGCTCGCCAGTCACTGCTATATACCTTTGCTTTCTATGTCCTTCCCTGTTGAAGCGCTGCGCCGGACTGAAAAGTTTCACGAGGAGGAGGAGAAATAAACGTTTATTTTTGAAACAGGATCCCGGGATAAGCCCCGGTTCCACTCTAGTTGGGAGGTCGCTGCCACCTCGGCCCTGGCGATGAGGCACCGGTGCTGTTCCAGGTCCTCGTAGACGAGCTTAGCTTCCCACGTTTCGTTGAGGTCTTCGCTTTCTTGTCTGGAATTACAGTTTTTCGGTGAAGCGATGTGTCTGTGTTTAGATGCCATGGACACTCTAGGATCATGTGCGCCAAGGTGTCCGGTACGCCACACATTGGGCACTGGTATTCCTGTAGCGTTGGGTAGGGTCCGCACATGAGTATTCTGTGAGTGTAAGTGTTACTCTGTAGTTTTCTGAGTGTGGTACTTTCTTCTTTGTTGAACATTGGGTGAGTTTGTGGGTACACCCTGCGTTCCAGCCCGTGATGTTGAAGGATCGCTGAGTAGGTGATGGATTCGGTCTCTGCCCCCGCTGACGCAGACCGGGCATATCGAGCGTAGAAAAGGTTTGCCCAGCAGTTGTGACCTCGGGCCGCAGCGTGTGCCGCTTAGTTCCCATCCAGTTCGTCGCGCCCGGGAACCCATGTCACGCAGGTGTAGGAGATCGGAGTGCTGCGGTGCTTCAATATCTTTAGTGCTTCTGGCGACACGTGACCCTTAGCGTAGTTCCTGACAGCTGCTTCAGAATCGGAAAGGAGACAACTGCGTCCATGCACGTGGTAGTTGCTAGGGCGATCGACGCCTCTTCTGCAGTCTCAGGATTTTGTGCGCGGTCTGTGGCCGACGCTAGCTCTCTGCCCTGAGAATCTACGACGCTCAGGGCGTAAGCGTTTCATTGCGGGTATTTGGCTGCGTCGGTGTATTTGGCGTCCGGACCTTGCCTGTGTCTTCGCCGTAGGGCATCCACTCGGGCTTGTTTTCTTTCCTTGTGGTACGTGGGGTGCATTTTGCGTGGAATTGGTGCTATGCACAGGGATTCGCGGATGTTTGGAGGAATTTTCCTTTCGGTCCGTGGTGGCTATAGAAGTTTTACCGTAGCTCAGCCGTTGCAGCACTGATCTTCCGGCGGGCGTGAGCTTCAGTCGTTCTAATTCACTGGCTTTATGAGCTTCAGCTAGTTCTTGCCAGGTGTTGTATACGCCCATCTTGAGAACTTTCGTAGTCGAAGCCGTGGATGGGAGGCCGAGGGCGATTTTGATGGCTTTGCGTATTTCAATGTTAAATTTTTCTACTTCTGCATTCTTCAGCGCGCGGTAGGGCGTGCCATATGTTATTCGACTGGTGAGAAGTGCTTACATCACGTCTAGCATGTCTTCTTCTCTCCTGACGAGATGCGTGAGCTGTGATAGCGTTCGCTGTAGTCGCGGTAGGGTGGCCGCCCTGGACCTGTATCTGTGGATGTGTAGCCCTAGAACTCCTAGGGTTTCAACTTTTGGTATGGGCGTTCCATTGAGGGTAACGTTGCTATCGGGTTCATCGTAGCCGGGTGGTCTGCCTCTCGTTCTTGACTTGAGGACGAGGTGTTCCGACTTCTCGGGAGCACAGCGGAGGCCGCATTTTTACAAGTAGCTCTCGATGCTATCTACTGTTTCTGTAGGCGTGTTACTTGCGTTCCGATGTTTGAGGTCCTAGTCCATAACGTGATATCATCTGCATAAAAAGCGTGTCTTAGGTCTGGTATGGCGTCGAGGAGGCTGGGTAGTTTGATCATGGCGACGTTGAAGAGCAACGGCGATATGACCGAACCCTGCGGGGTGCCTTTGCTCGGTAGTCGGAAGCTGTCGCTGCGCACGTTGTATATTCCGACTGTGGCCGTGCGGTCAGTGAGGAAATTCCTGACATAGTCATATGTCCGAGACCCGCAGCCCAGATCTTCGAGGTTGCAGAGGATAGCTACGTGATTGATGTCAAAAGCTCCCTTTACGTCGATGGCTAAAATCGATGATTGGCTTCTGGTGCTCAGGTGGTCGATGAGGTCTTCCTTGAGTAGAAAGAAGACATCTTGCGTTGACAGGTTCTGCCTGAAACCGAACATAGTGTTTAAAAGATATCCGTTGTCTTCGAGGTATGAGGTTACCCGGTTGTGTATCATATGCTTGAAAAGTTTCCCTACGCACGAGGTAAGGGAAATTGGGCGGAAGTTCTCGATGCTGAGGTGTTTATTTGTTTTGGGGATCATGTTGATCTCCGAGTGCTTCCAGGCAGCCGGTAGCTTTCTTTTTCCCCAGCAAGCATTGAAGTACTGGAGTGGGGCTACGGTAGCCTGCTGCGGAAGGTTCCGGAGATGCTTGTTGATGATCTGATCTTTTCCTGGGCTGGTGTTTCTGGTGAGCGTCGATAGTGCTACAGAGAGTTCAGCATGCGTAAAGGGTTGGTCAAATTCGGGGTTTGGTTTCCCACCGCAGACTTCGTCACGTGCCGTTGTTAACGGGTGGGTCGCCGCACAGCTTCTGCTGAATTTCTCGGAGGGGGTTCTCTTCCGATCCGGCGTGTTGTGCACGAGCCTACAAATCCGCTGTCGCTGATACGTCTTCGTAGCGCCGTTGTCGAGAAGGGCGCGCAGGAGATGCCACGTCGTCTTTGTGCTCAGGGTTCCCTGGAGGTTGTCGCAAAATGCGTGCCACTTCTATCTTCCTAATCTCTCCGCGTATGCCTGTGCTTGCTCGGGGAAGAGGGCGATTCGCTTCTTTAATTATTTGTTTAGCCTCTGTCTCTTCCGTCTCGAGGAGTGCTCTTCTGGCCTCCCGGTGGTGGAGGAGGTGCGTGACGAACGGTGCAGAAAGTCAGCTTGTCTCTTTCAACCCCTATAATGCTGTTTGCGTTCAAAGGTGCATTGCATTCTTCGCCAACATGAATGATGCGTTTGGTTTCACTTTGCGCTCACATTGAATAAACACAAACACGCGTTTCACCACTCCATATGGATTTATGGGAAGCTTCGCTGTATATAGATTCCAACAGGGCGCGTTGGATCTGTTGAATGATTTTTAATCTAATATAGTCGGTGCCACCTACAAGCACGAACGTCTGACAATGTTGCGTAGTTCTGTTTAATTATTAACTGTTTTTAAACAGTTAATAATTAAATAGAACTGCGCAAACTTTACCACGTCAAAAACCCTCTATTGCATCGTTTTGCAAATTATATTTATTATTTAAGCCACTCATATTCCGGCCTCATTCGTGACATGAATTACGCGATGTCATTTATGCGGTCTACATGGTCCCACAGGCCTCACGGCCCGCTTGTGGCGACTTCAGCAAATTCCTCAAGCTGCAGCGTAAGTGGCTATGTGACACCGAAAGCCGGCACACCTTTAATCCTGCGTGAGTGCTGAAACACGCCTTCGATGCCCAAGGCTCTCTTATTTCTCTTCAGATGCATCCCTAGGTTATGGGAATAATCCCTCTCAGTACCACTTCCCATGTTTTCGGTCCCATTGTTCGTAATTTTGCACTTGGTAAATGTCCAAGGCCAGAAATGGCCTCGCTAGTAAGATGAAATTCATCGCTAAAACGATAAAAGATCCCCCTCCCCCCCACCTTGCCCCTGCTATGTTTATCACACGTCGCACTCATTCAGCGGAATGTGGAGTGTTCTCAATTTTTGTCGCTCTTTTATGTTACCTAATTAAAATTAATGACTGTCTGCCTCCCCGTTGCCGAACGATGTTAGCGTCTTAGCAGTATGTGAGCACTGTTTCCTTAATTTGAAATCTAGCTTGTATGACAAATATTTTATAATGCGCGCTGCGAGTTTTCCACGATAAAGAAGTTCCAGCGCTAGACAGATGTCAGGTACCAGGCGCGTAGACAGGTGTAAAAGCTAGCATTATGAAACATCGTTCCAGCGTACAATTGAACACGGACGAGAAGAGAAAGACAACACGAACGCCGGCCTCTTGCACGGCATGTCGGCATGCACGGCATGTCACTGCTAAAAGGTTGACAAGGGTCGAGGAAGGGTTTGCGCATAAAGGAGGAGGGGAGAAAGGGCCCAATGTACTAGAAAGTATATCGCTAAGTATGGACAGCTGGGCTAGTTGGTTGCGATTAGCATTATGAAACGTCGTTCCAGCGCACAATTGAACACGGACGAGAAGAGAAAGACAACACGAACGCCGGAAGAAAGACAACACGAACGCCAGCCGCCCGGCGTTCGTGTTGTCTTTCTCATCTCGTTCGTGTTCAATTGTGCGCTGGAACGATGTTTCATAATGCTAATCGCAACCAACTAGCCCAGCTGTCCATACTTAGTGTAAAAGCTAACTGCACCGTACTCGCACACGTGTCGGTAGATTGTGGACGTATAGTTCTCATATAAATTACGCGAACCATGAGGGACACAAAGAAAATATGCGTCGGGCAACGCCAATGTATCCGACTAATTCCTAACGCAGTGAAGTGTTCCCGTAACAAGGATAAAATTTTGAATTACAGTCACGTTAAATGTCTGGAGGTCCCAAAGCAATTATGGTCGTTAATCACAGGTGCTTGGCGCGTGCATGCCATTTAATAGTCGCAGCCACGCCTTACATACAAAATGGCCGCCAGTGCAGCGACCTTCCAGTCGCGCCCAAGTGATGCGCCGTTTGAAGCGCGCGCCTCACAGTGCGTATATTCATCGCGAAGGACGTGCGAAGTGAAAAAATAAAAATAAGAAAGACGGGTCGGTAAGGGAATCGTGCTCCTGCGGTGGCGGTTTGTTGTGTAGGCGACGGTCACTGAACCGGGCGAATTGTGCGCGTTTTTTTTTTTATTTCTTCTTATACGTAGATACTGAAAGAAAAGGGGCATTGCAGCGAAACTTGGCGCGTGAGAGGAAGTCTGAAGTATGACCGCGCCGTGCCGAGTCTGTGGTGTGTCGAGAAGTTTCAAGCGCGCACGCACCTTTCTTCTCGGGACATCGTCGTGCCTACAGGCAGAAAAAAGGAAAGAAACACAGAAATGAAGAAAGAAAGAAAGAAAGAAAGAAAGAAAGAAAGAGAGAAAGATGTGAGCATGGAGAGCGGCGAGCTAACCACGAAACCACTGCACAGTTGTTTGCTTCATTATTTATTCATCCGCTGCTACGGTCTCAAGAACAAGACGACCTTCCTTGAGCTGCAACTGCGGACGGTACGAGGGAAGTGGGACGACGAAGCCGCGTGTCGGCGCATCGCAATGGTGCGCTGGTTAGAGTAGTGCTGAGGAATGACCACGCGTCACCTCATAACGCGCGCAACGAGAGAGAGAGAGAGAGAGAGAGAGAGAGAGAGAGATGGAAAGAAGAGAGGGGGAGATCCTCGAGCTCGGGCGGCAGCGCTCACGGCGCACTGAGTTTTGCGAATCATGAGACTTCCGCGGGAAATGACAGGCGCAATATTTGATGTCACTGTTGTGATATTAATATCTGACAGGTGTCTAAGAGGTAGCGTAGAGGTAGAGGTAAAATGGCGATGTCACTTCCGCATAATACGAAGCAACGTAAATAGAACGGTGGAAAAACGCAACAAGAGTGAAACGTAGAAAAACTGAAGTAAAAGAAAAACGAAAAAATATGCACCGGCTTGATAGCAAGTGACCATATTCTTAATTAACCACTGTAAATGACGTTATACGAAGAAAGTTTATGTTATGTCTATAACGGTAATGTCTTATCATGCCGCGAAAATGAGTTTCGCAACACTTTTAATAAGTGTATTATTCACAACATTACATCCTTGGAACCCATCAGGGCCCATTTTCACAGCACTTCTCTCGCGTAGATGTCGTTCGAGAGTGGACATCGCTGCAGCGTTCGTCTTCTCCCGCCGGTTGCTATCGTAATTGGCTGTCGCACGAACGCTGACCAATGATGAATCGCTTTCGCATAAGAGCTTTGCTAAATTAATTACGGGTGTTATAGCAAAACTGCGCTAAATGCCACACTCTTGATGGATAAAATGTACTTTTAAAAATAAGGGTCATTAGTCTTAGAAAACGAAACTTTGTGAAATGTTCGCGAAAACAAGCGAGGAACATAGTAAAATATTTTGTAACCACAGTAGATACATGTGCGTCGAAACCACGATGCGGACCTAGGGGCCGAATTCACAAGGCGCTTTTCGTTCTTATGTGTTAGTTGTCATTTGCCCACCACATCCGCTAATTATATGTTCAACATCACGATTGACTGGCACCTGCTCTTACGAACAATTTTAGCATAAGAACATTTTTGTGTATACGGTCCTAGAACATTCAGGCGTAATCTAAAGGTCACCTGTCGAAACGGTAATTTAAGAATGGACCATGTATGTTTTAGTGGTAGCTATACGGCTGGCTCGCGCGGTAAAATTGCTGAAATTAAGTGTCAAGGGCCCGTCCGAAGTAATTCCGCTCGAAAGCTTTTTTTTTTTTCTTTTATTGTACGCTCATAAAAACACGAGTCGATCTGGAATTAAACGCAAATAAAGCGGCGCACTTCAAGATCCGAATTGCATTTTATACCACTGTCAAGCGGTCATTTTAATGAAAATTGAAACCAAACACCACCGAAACCAACGAGCCCCGTTGGCTTCCTTCCAATCTCACGCAAAAAGAGCCAGCGAGCCTCACGTATTTCAGTGGTTTTCGGTTATATTGCTCATTGAGAGTGAACGTGTGATAAGCTAATTATCAGGCGAACGTGCGACAAAACAATCGGGCATTACTCATGTGAGAGTATGTTGTCGCCTCGGCACTATCCGCCCGAACGTGAAATACGTCAATTCGCAGACAAGTGAACAGCAACACCTGAACTGATGCATTTGTACTTCGTATGCTTGTCCGCATTTAGCTCCGGCATGACAGAACGACATGATCCGGAAAGAAACATTATTGCAGGAACTCTTTAGAATTGACATTGTTCTCTGCAATTAGAACGCGACATAACAACTCGCTGGTCTCGTTGTTGTTGTTGACTTGTTGTCTGTTTAACAGCTGCTCGAGTTCTTCCATAAAATGTTCGGTCACTGCAATGGTCCCGAGAATTCGCGCAGCTAAATGCGCGCACGTTCGGAATCAAAAGGTTATTAGAAAACCCGTGACGCCATGCGCTTAGTGTTCCTAAGACGACTGCCGCAACAATCGTCGACACGCATTAAGCGGCGACAAGCCGGCGAAACTCACAATGGCCACCTGCTCACTTGCCCGTTCCAGACGCTCGAGCTGGACACTTCGCTGGCCTACATGTACTTCCTCAAGTTTCGCATCGGCATCTGCGTCCCCTCCACCTGCAGTCACGCAGACATCCGGAGTCTCGGCAGCTACTGTGCGTATACCGCGCTTGTTCCTCGTTCGTACTGTGGTCGCGCGCTCGCCTCCCTCGGGGCGGAACGCCGACCATCGGCGGCCGCGACGCTTCCGCCGCTCTCACTCTTTCGTGCTTCTTGTTTCTTTCAGTCGGGAAGCAGATGAAGACCAACGTGACGGTTCCCTGGTGCGAAGTGAAGCAGAAAGTCGTACTTCCCGATTACTACGTCGCCATCCTGTGAGACCACTACCGCGCGCTTTTCTTTTTTTTTTCTGCTCTATTCCTGCAATTCGCCAAAGTTTTCATTTTTCCTGCTTTTTTTTTCTTTTTTGAGCAACATAATGCTCTCCCTCACTGCACTTGTGCACGCACATTTCCTATTCAGTGGTGGTCTGCCCGGCAGACACGAAAAACAATGTAGACACAATAAGGAAAGAGACTAACTTGCACGGCGCACCATCGCTAAAGCTGAGAGGTCAATGGCAGATGGTAGTCTCACGTTACTAGTTATTTTTAATTCCACTAACCCCAGCCACTACCATGAAAAAAAAAGAAACGTGGATCACCTGGACAAAAGCAGCATGGCAAATAAAAAATATGTACGGGCGCACTCGACAAGCCTTCTCTTGGCTCGCACGCTTTCCACAATGGACGTTCCCTTGAGGATGCAGGCACCAGACGTAACCTTAAAAAATACAAAGTGCCCATGAAGCTCTAACACGTGCTTACACGAACATACATTGGATCTGATTCGTTATTTATACATCTATGATGTGTGTGTGCGTGCGTACTAGAGTTCTAGAGATTTGTACAACGTTCTCTCGCTAAATCAGCATTAAGGGTAAAAACCTGCTGCTTGTAAAATATGACATTTAAAAAATTGTTTTTCTGGGTTCCTGCAACGGAAGCCCATGGTCCAAAATTTCTGAGCATGAAGTCACAAGATAACGTGCATTACTTTTTTTTTTTTGACAACGGTGGCGATAACGCATCGCCCTAATTTGTAGCCAACGTAGGGCCGTGACGCGTTTCTTTTATTTGAATGAAACGAGCAACACATTTCATTACATTTTTTTTTCATTAACGCCTACAACACTGAATGGAAAACGGTCGGAGTTTGTCAGCACCCAAAGAAAGCGTATAAGACAGATTTAGTTCGACGTTTACTGCCCGTTTCGCCCAGACCAGTGCACAAAGTATGGTGTTCAATGCACACAGCCGCTCAGCATGCACACCACTAGTGTGTGTGCGCACAACGCTCGTGCGAGCAGCGGAACCCAGAACGCTGCCCTGGTTTCAGCAGAGTCTACGGAGCGGCGCGTGACCCTGCGTCCGCTTGGCTTCGTCGCTTTTGCAGCCAAACGCACTGGGCGTCTCTGGAGACCTAACCTTGCACGCGCAGGCCGCGCATGCGCGTTGATACTGAGACAACACGACGACGACGGCGACGCCAATGGTGACAGCACGAGCGTGCCTCGAGCAGCAGTGTAATTATTATCGCAATAAAAAATGATAGGCGACCGTAACCTTTGACTTAGGCGTCTCTTTGTGGCATTCGCACTTCGGCGTTGGTGTTTTTTAGATTAACTTTAGGCGAACGCAACGCAGGAACCCAACTTCGAGGCAGCTGTTTTTCATCAATTAGCCCGTAAAGTATCGTACCACCTTCTTGTGTGTGACGTCATTATTGATTCCATTACTTCCGGTTTCTACTTAAGGGTTTCCACGAAGTTCGCTAAAGTCGTGCTCACGTGGCTGGTCTCTAAAGTGTACGATTCTGATCTTTGGTGTGCGGTAATCAGTGATTTATAATTAATTCTAATTATTCCAGACACTTCAGTAACTCCACTTGTAACTAAACTTATGCTCTGATATCATATATAAAACGAAACCCATGAATTTTGTACTCTACTAGTTTTTGTGATTTATTTTGAATTTCGTCCCCGGTCGGCTCAGTGATTTATAATTAATTCTGATTATTACAGACGCTTCAGTAACGCAACTTGTAACTTATCTTATGCTCTGATATCCTATCAATAAGGAAGCCCATGAGTTTTGTCCGTACTATTTTCTTCTTTATTTTTTTCTGATTTATTTTGAATATCGTCCCCGGTCGGCTCAGTGATCTATAATTAATTCGGATTATTACAGACACTTCAGGAACTCAACCTGTAACTAATCTTATGCTCTTATATCATATAAATAAGGAAGCCTATGAGTTTTGTACGTACTATCTTCTTCTCTATTTTCTTCTGATTTATTTTGAATATCGTCCCCGGTCGGCTCAGTGATCTATAATTAATTCGGATTATTACAGACACTTCAGTAACTCAACTTGTAACTAATCTTATGCTCTTATATCATATAAATAAGGAAGCCTATGAGTTTTGTACGTACTATCTTCTTCTCTATTTTTTTCTGATTTATTTTGAATATCGTCCCCGGTCGGCTCAGTGATCTATAATTAATTCGGATTATTACAGACACTTCAGTAACTCAACTTGTAACTAATCTTATGCTCTTATATCATATAAATAAGAAAGCCTATGAGTTTTGTACGTACTATCTTCTTCTCTATTTTTTTCTGATTTGTTTTGAATTTCGTCCCCGGTCGGTTCAGGAGGTGAATCGAAAGTGCTGCTCGATAAAGAAGAGTGTCACTCGATGCTCGTGGCACTAAAATCTAGGGATATTGTGCATAGCTTAATTTGTATTGTTCATTGCCGCTCCCATATGTGCTGCAGGCGCCTGTGTTGCTCTGAAGACATGCCTGAGCAGTGAAGTTCCAGCAACTGGTCTGCCTAAACATCAGCTATGAGATGCCTCTAAGCATAATTTGGCGCACAAAACCACCAACTATACAACTAGAAGACCTTTTCAATCAATCTCATCCGCTGTGTAGCACATAATTAAGCAGGTGCGGCCACATCGCTGACAAATATTAAATTATGCTCACAAGTTTAGTCCATTCGGGTTGAATTTACCCGAAATGACACCACTTCGTACACCACCGCTGTGACGCTCCAATAACAACAAAATTCTTCATTCCTGTGAGTCATGTTCAGAATTGGTGTCCTTGTGATGGGGAATAGAAGGACACCCTGAGAGCGCAACACACCTCACAGCTAGAGAATTTCACTGTGACAAACTGAACCTCTGGTGCCTTCATTACTGAGACCACGCTTATTCCATGCACCGTGATGTAACAGGACGTCATTTGGTATTTTCACAGGGCAATTTTCGGCGGCGGTATCCTTATTGTCATAGCTGGCACGTTGCTTGAAACTATACCCAAAATGAGAAGAGTCATAACACGTACGTCAGAGCCACTGAAGGAGCCGGAGAAAAGTAAGTGCAGTCAAATATCATCGTGAACTTTTGGTCTGTTCAGGCAGCATAGCTTGCCCCAGGCAGCACAGCATGCCAAAGAGTCACGCGCAAAGAAAGCGGGACTGTGATTTTTTTTTATGTATATGTATATCACCACATAAGGCCATCAGACAATGAAGCCAAATACGCATAGGGGAATTAGTTGTGGTTGAAATTGTAATGCAGAAAATAACAAAGGAAAAGGGGGGATGTGAAAGTGGATGAAAAGATATTTTGCTGCCGGTAGGAGTCGTACACATAACCCTCGCATGATGCGCGCGTTGCAATGCCATTTGTGCTACGGCGACGGCCATCAATGCGTCCACTAATTTCAGTATTTATGCTTATTAGTATTAGCCGTGGGAGTGTTAGCGAGCGCCACTCAGACTCATGGTTAGCGGATGTAGAACATCCTTTCTTTTTTCCCCTTGATGGCGTCAAGTAACACATGAACATAGGAGAGCAAACACCTAGCCAATAATCCCTCGTATACTACCTAACGACATGAAGTCTGCCAGATTCGAGACCCTCGCTATGAATAAATAAGAGAGGAGAAGGGAAACCAAGGGTCTCGATTTTTGTAATTCATCATCATGTAAAACGAACAGACAGTGAAGCCAAGGAAAGCATCGGGGAAATTAGCTGCGGTTGAACTTGAAATGTAGAAAAAAATAAAGGGAGAATGAAAGTGGACGAAAAGATAACTTGCCGCCGGTGGGAGCCGAACCCACAATCTTTATATGGTTATGATTCACAAGAATTAATTAAGCCCCTCGGTTTTCCTTCTGGCTCGTGATATATATATATATATATATATATATATATATATATATATATATATAAATAATGGTTAAAGGTTGACGATATGTGATGGAATCAGAATTGAATAAGACACATAGTACATATAGACGCGCATTTCGCAGCAGGCCTTGCACAGCAGTCCGTTGATGAGGTACGCAACCTTTATTCTTTTGCAGGCATTCCTCGGCAGCTATTGGAGGCGTTTTCCGCATACTCCAATGGTCGGAAAGTCCTGTCGACGAAAACCAATGACCGGAGCCTTAGATGCCTTCACGGGATACGATTCATCAGCATGCTCTGGGTGATGCTTGGTCACGTATACTTCAGCCGCAACAACTCGATAGTCTGTAAGCTATTCTTACTGGTTTTGCATGGCCGTTGCCTTACCCTAAAATATGGTGACGGAGCCACTACACTTCGATATGTTTAGCCACAGAAATAGAAGTGGCCGAACTCAAAGGGATGTTTACATTATACGAAGTATTGATTGCCATCTGCCGACGTCCGTGAGCTGTTGATCCGATTTGTCAGAATGTATAGGGAACGGCGACAGCTGAGGCGCGGACCTTTCTCAGTTGCATGCACGAAGCCTGCTGAAAACAGTCGGAAACAGCCGGTTATTATCTATTTCTGGTCGATGAGTTTGGGCGCCGAGGTCTGGATGTTGGCTCACCCTATCGCCCCTGCAAAAACAAAATTAATTAAGGTGTACTGAGGCACTCGCGTTGTGAAAGACTGAAACAGGAAGGACTGAACGTTATTCTCCGTCAGTATTTCTCGTTTCAATTTTTTTTGCAATCTTTCGTCCGAGCCACTGTAACTTCTGATGCATCGCTAAAGATGACGGCCAACATTTGCCTGTTTTCTTGGATGTGAGAATGCCATAAAAGCTGATTAAAGAGGCACAGAATTGATGTGCAGGTAACCGGTCGAGCTCTTTGTGGAGGTATATGAAAAGATCCGCTCCATATTCATGTAGCCTTGATAAGAAAAGAGGACACTGTGCTTACTGCTTGTTCGAATTTAGACAAGTTTTAAATTTGATGAGGCTCAGAGGGCAGCTTCCTTTTCCAAAACGGTAAAGCTTTAATGGCTACACATGTACTTCACACGGAAGACACTGTAGGGGTCTTCAGTTGACTGCGAAACTTAACTGACTTCACCGCTGATTGTATTGTCTTTTGCAGAGTACCGAAATAACCTGAAATATTTTCTCTCCAGCTCCCTATATCGCTATGTAACATTTTTCCAATGTCGTGGTCTGCAGACGCGTCTCGTTTTCAGTGGTGGAAGACATGGTAACCCTTGCTGAGCCTCACTTCCAATCACGCAGACTGACTAATTGCTTGCTTTCATCTCGGACCTTTGACAAGCGGACGATTTCGCGAGCGCTCAATTACGACGACAGTAACTTCTTCCTGAGCACTCTGCCTGCTTAATGCTTTTGAACACTAATCACCCGGGGATGTACACTATCATCATTGAAGACGTCATCGATACATCTCCGAAAATTTTTTTAGTGTATACCCTAAACGTGGCCGACACCAGTTTCTATATGTACCTGCGTCTCTTACTGTGCTGTGTATTCGCATGGGTTGTTCCGATATTTAAACTTTTTATAAGCGAATTAGATGTCATTAGTTCGTCATTTTACCCTTATGCACACTGCCTCGCCGTTGCTTGCGGATCAAACGGTCGGATTGATTCAAAGCTCAATTTGTGGCTTACAGGTGCAATGCTCACCTGCCAGAACCAACTTGCGTCACACCGATGCCAAGCTATTAGTCGGCACTAAAGGCATATCCAGATCAAGTTCATTCATTGCGAAATCTGTTGTGGTTAAGAGGAGCAATTCGAAGTGCTCATGGTGTGCTCTTGTTCACTTAGTAGGATTAGCTATTAACTTTGTGACGGTTGACTGAACTTTAGGTTGCTAAAAAATTCCCCTCGTGAATGTTGGACCTCCATGAATGCATGAGCCTCAGACGGCCGGCATGTGGCTGACCTATTAACTTTATTGTACGTATAGTTAGCTCAAACAATTTTTTCCCTATTTTTTCCCGTATGGAAGATACGTCTCCGACAAGATGGTACATTTTTCATGTTCAGTAAACTACGTTACATGACATTTCTCAGCCTGGAGCAGTGGAAAAGTGCACCAATGAATCAATTTAATTACTTCAATTTAACACCTAAATGTTAATTTACACATTAGCAATATCACAATGAAAAGTTTTCATTAAGGAGGCAGTTACACGGCTCAAAATATATGACGGAAATGAAGGTGTCCTACAAGGCGAAATCTTCCGTGAGAAAGCTACATACAACACCGGGAATGCTGCATTGTAGAAAGCTCCGAGATTTCGTGTACTTTCTGCAAGGACGTTTTTGGTATTCCACCTTTTTGAAATTCCAAAATTCTAGTTTCGGGTCACGTCCATGTGCTCGAACTCCGCAGGCTCCGCAGGCTCCGCATGAAGCACCCAGTAGAATTTCTCGATGCCAACAAGGGTGTTCAACGCTGATAAAAACTATACCACTTACTCATGCGGAACCGGAACTATACCCGTACCCAATATGTGCTGCCATATTGTAGCTCAACCTGAACCCGAGCAAAGCGATCGGTTCAGCCATCGGCTCAGAGCAGTGCGAGACAAAGCAAAGGAATTGTTCCGAACTGGTTTGGCTGGCAGTTCTGAACGCTTCACGGAAAGTGACTTGTTTCGCCTGCTTATATTGGAGGCTAGTCTGAGCATTCTATTAGCCAGTGTGAAAATATTAAAAGGCATCTGCTACCAAGCTAACTAATTTTTTCAGAGGAAAGCTTAAGAACTGTGTTCTTGAAGTATCCCGCGAACTTCACTTCTCTGCGTATGAAATGTTCAGTTACCAGGCATTGCAAGTGAGTGCGACATCTGCATGCTAAAGAGCGTCAACGCACGCTGCTGAAATGTTAATTAGCAGCCGTTTATAGGACCGAAGCGTCGCGTAGTGTTTTAGCGAATAGTAAAAAAAATATCCTTGAACCGATTGCAGCAGGGAAAGTTCATTTGAGGACTCTACCCACTGCGTTGTAATAGAAGTGTGGCGTCAGCCCGGTCACTTCGAGCACAGCCTGACAGTAGTATTGAACACCCAGGGTCGGTTCACTGTACGCACGTGACACCATGTTTATTTAATTAGTAAGCAAACTTTTTGTACAATTTATACTGCCGATAGAACTACGGACCTTAATTCGTGTAGTTGTCTAATATTTATTATCGCTATCAATTATTTGCTTCTCGGGCAAAATTGCGACTTATTTTTATTTAGTATTGCAATCCTTTATGTCTCCGATTTTGCACTAAATGGAACCACATTTCTCCAAGTGCCATAGCCATCACCGATAACACTTTTTCTTGAAAAAGTTATAATTAACATTGCACAATCGGGATACATCTCTATGCTAGCTATCACTGCAACTCACTTGTTTATTCGGTTACTTTTACAACGACTCCCTAAATAAAGCCATATGGCTCTGAGGCTAATATAAATCAAAATATATAAATGCATAGAATACCGCAGCAGACAGCCGTAGATAGGAATACGTGTTTGCGCAGCGGACACACGATTCCATCTTTCGCAGACACAACAATGCTTTTAATACATTTGTAAGTTAAAAAAAAAGCTATTTAGGTGGCTTGCTTTCCAATGAGCCGTTATTTGCAGTTAAAAGGTTGGGAATGTATTACGCACAATGTAATTCGTAGTAGTGCTCATGGCCTTGAATTCAAACTTGTAACGTGCGATGTTCGCGGCGCCAAAGACTGAGGGAAGCTTTATGTCGACAAGAAAAATTACACATTTCTATATGCTATCGGAGCTTTCTCGGCCGATTTCGACCAGGGACGTGCAAATATACAACACGTTACACTGTCGAACGAATGCAGCCGTTGTTTTTCGTTCATTACGCACTTTTTCATTTTCAGATACCATGAACATTACGTACCTTGCGTTAATACCGAAGACGCATGGACCAATTTGTTGCCGTCTCTGGGAGGCAATATTTAAGTGGTTTGAGAGGAACGAGAGACCGCTCTGAGGGCGTCAACCAACTTTTGTTAACACACCAAACATCCCGTTAGACGCGTAATGCATGCCGAGTTTGAAACACGTGTTACACTACACTTCGTCTGATAATATAGCATCTCTAACTGGAACATGCGGTTGTTCTTCGCGGGAGAGGTTGCTCGAATAGTGGTGCTGGGTTATTTACTTGCTCAAATCGGCAAAATTATCACGACTCTTTGTCTTTTGAGTATCTTGGGAAAGCTTACACCGGGCTTACTGTATTCTTTAAACATATACTCAAAATGCTATATTGGCGAGGATTAGAGGTAAATAAAGATGAATAAAGAACACCTCAAAACTTTGCTGTTTGCAAGTGACATTGCGGTCTTCAGCAACGTTGCTGATGCAAATCTTTCAGGACTTGAACCAGTGTAAGGACAGGCTTGAAGATTAATAGGTAAAAAAAAAGGTAATGTTTACTACAGTTTGATGAAACAATAAGAGCTCGTGATTGTAAGTGAGATTCTTCAAATTGCGCAGGAGAACATTTACACGGTCGAAGTACTCGCAGGGAACCCGGATCATGAGAAGAAAGTCTCCCAACTAATAAAGATCAGTTAGAGTGTGTACAGAAGGCACTCTGAACTTCTGAAGCCATGCACGGCGGCATACCGTGATCACTTAAGAGGAAGCTTTAGCTCGGGAGCTCCTTTCTAAATCACGGCAACGGAGAAATCGTTTTGCCCGGCAACCCCTGCACCAGTTTTGATGATATTTATGGCATTTAAAAGTGAAAGCTAAAGTCTAGGGACTGAAGGAAATGAATTTTTCATTTAGGTCGCCATTGTTTTTGCAATTTCTTGAATATCGCGAAATTGAAAAAAAAGAAAACTAAAGTATGAAGTGTACAACTCTAACTCAGCAACAGAAATACTGGCACGGCACTCTTTGGACATACGTGGCCCTCGCGCAACTAAAGAACACACATTCAATCATTGAACAAAAATATCCCGATTTTGTAAACTGCACCTAGTAACATATCCAAAACAGAAAACAATGATGAATTATACATTGCTTTGAAACATACCACTAATTTGTGAGTAGGACAATTTGCAACACCCTTGTAAACATTGTAACAGTTTCACGTAAGATACAAATGAGTATATCAAATTTGATCGCTCTGGACGTTCTAAGAGCCTTAAGATTACAGAACTGCGATGTCTGACTTTGGTGCTATGTTACAGATTTGTAAACATCGTGCTAATATTTTTTTAGTAAACTCCGATTTCATGCAACTAAAAAAAATTGAGGTACACAAGTCAAATTATGCTCCCTAAAGCCACTATAACTTAACTTACTCTGTCAAATTGAATGCTCTCTTTTTTCATATCGGTCCAGCGGTTCTCTCATAAGAGCACTTCTGAGTTTTACAAATATTTGAAT
Organism: Dermacentor variabilis; assembly: GCF_050947875.1. Lineage (NCBI taxonomy): Eukaryota > Metazoa > Arthropoda > Arachnida > Ixodida > Ixodidae > Dermacentor > Dermacentor variabilis. The sequence goes on from NC_134568.1 coordinate 91,391,833, forward strand.
AGCGAAATCGCTGTTGGCGCGGTGATAATGCTTCCTCTTAAAAGAAAAGACCACTATCTGTGCATTCACAATACTAACCGTCGGGGATGAAATTTTGATGATTACAAGGAAACTTGACAGTTAAGAGTGGTGCAGAAAGCGATTTAACGGGAAATTATTGGTGCGACGTTAAGAGACTGGAAAACGGTAATACTGATTAAAGATCAAACAGGTTTATCTGATATTATATGCTGAGATTAAGCGGACGATTAAGAGGGTGGACAGGTAACTGAATGCGGTAGAGCAGATAATCGCCGCTCTATTAGAGTTGCAGAACGAATGCCAAGGGTAGGGAAACACCAGCGAATGAGGATGAGGTGGTTTGTCAAGATTTGGATATTTGCAGGCACAGGATGCAGTCGGCTGACAGAAGACAGGGATAACTGGATATCAACCTATAAGAGGCCGTCCTCCTGCAGTGGACATGAAAGAGGCTGCCGGCGATGATGATTACATCATGCATGGAACATATACATGCCATACGTCCGATGTCGTGACACCGAACAGTAAAACAGGCCGTAAACCACGGTGGTGAGCTCCTCCACAGACAAGTTCCTCTTAACGTAGTCATGCATGGGTCTATAGGCAAACGAACCAGCTGTAATTAACGGCACTAAGGAGGAAAGAGACAGCAACAAGGCCGGTTTTATGACAGATTTATTTCCAGCTGGCTCCCGCTGCGACGGACGGGGCGAGGCATTGTCACGTGACGCTAATAAGAACTTCATGCCGACGGCAGCGCTGGCGTGTCAAGTTTAGGAGCACGAGGCCAATAATGTCTTATCAAACCCCGTAGTTTCACAGAATGATTGGCTTGAAGCCGCATTAGTTGAGGCTAAGAATAAGGTAATTGAAGTGTTAATTGGAGGAGTTCGAGTACTGAGTTATTTCATAGCTGTAATCTGTGAAATTTTTTGCCCCCTAGCGAAGCGAAGCCAGAAATGGTGAAGCTGTAATAGCTGAAACAGCTGAAATAGCGAAGCTGGAAATTCAAGATCGCGTGTCTGTAGAAGGCGATAAAAATGTTTTCCAATTAAAAATAAAAATAGACTTTATCCACAAATGCTAAAGTGAGAAAAAAAACTCGATAGACACTTTGATATTTCTAGTACATTAATCTGATCACTTTGCACATTGGTACGTAAATGTTGCTTCTTTTGTGTAGATACCTTGCTGCCTTTTACGATTTATTACCTTACTAGTAATCGGTTTAAACTTTATATAAGTTTGAACCACTATTATTCCTTTTTTTTTTGTTCAATAGGTAAACTCGTACAAAACCGAAACGTTCAAACATGGTAACCCGAACGAAACCGATAAGAGTTCCGGTTCGACTTTCTGAGGCAAACTATTCATTTCACTTCTCTTATTGCACCCGGAGTTCTTCGCTCGCCTCTTGGCAGTACAGGCAAACACAAATTTTGCAGCAGGAGCTATCCGGGCCAAAGACTTGGGAAAAGACGTCGCCTTCCAAGTGGTCCTAAACGCCTCGCTGTCCGTGGACACCTTCTTTCTACTAAGGTAAAAGCTAATAACTAACACCTCCTATGGTTAGCTCTCATGTGACTGTATATGTAAAACTCAATCAAATACCATGTAATAATTAGTAATTAGAGCCCACAATACAATTAACGAATGGCCACATTGGCCTCCTTATCACATCAGGGTTTGACGTAAAAAATAGGTGCTTTGTTATTCTATTATTGAACGACACGGTGTTAGAACCGTTTAATATTGCGAGGGGCTATTATAATGGTTTGATGTTCATTAAGGACCCTCCGTGGTTGATCAGTGGCTATGGTGTTGGGCTGCTGAGCACGATCGAAACCCGGCCACGGCGGCCGCATTTCGATCGGGGCGAAATGCGAAAACACCCTTGTGGCTAGATTTAGGTGCACGTTAAAGAACCCCAGGTGGTCGAAATTTCCGGAGTCCTCCACTACGGCGTGCCTCATAATCAGAAAGTGGTTTTTGGCACGTAAAACCCCATACTTTAAATGTTCATTAAGGGTGCACTTAAAGAACTTAACTTGTTTTTCGTCATGAAAACATTCGATTCGTTTTCTTAGGTGCTACATACAACAACCATGCTGTCTTAAAAAGGTTTACACAAACGGCAATCCAATATTTTTTCGATATCTTATGATCTTCTAAACGTATGCTATTTGCAGGTTGGAAACAAATGAGAAGTAACTAATTATACATTCAAATATGTTCGCATTCTCTTCCAGTGGACTGCTTCTCATGTTCGTTTGCTACGGAAAGATTCAGCAAGACAAAGGCAGATTTGACTTTTTGATGTACTACATACATCGATACATCAGGTAAACATTCCACACTTATGCAAATTCCACCCAAGTACACTACCGTACCTAACAACCCCCCCCCCCCCTCCGCCGCGTCCTTTTCTTCCAATTGACAAAGCGAAAAGATCAACGTGCGCAACCTGCGAGGGGCTAAGTCCACGTGATGCTGTTGATTGTCATGTGTGGCAAATAACCATCATTGTACGCTACCCGAATGAGTTATCAATTAATACTTCATCTGTTCACGTTCTTGTCCCATGCTTGTGTTATATGGTTACACATACATAGATCATTGCAAACATAGAATCTAAATTTTTTGGCAGCTCCGTATTTTATGTAACCTTTTTTTTAAATTGACACTTTCTTTGATTACCTTTCCTGAATTTGGCGTGGCTGGTTGGCAGGGTTTCTCGGTGCATAGGCCCCGCGAAGAGCCCCACCGCTAGCACGGGAGAAGCGTGGATAAGGGTGAAATGAAAGGCGCGGCATTGCGTGGGGCCGGGAAAACATCTGCGTGGGAGCGTGCTGCGCTGTAACTGGTTAACGCAAGCTGCCGTTAAAAAAAAAAAAAATTATGTCTCCGATGGCGGGATTCCTACCGGAATCCGTAAACACAGCAGACAAGCGACATGACACGAGGGAACAACAGCCTTAACCCTCATTCCGATGGGCAAGCCACCGCTTTGAGAATTGGCACGTGCGTCACGTTGTATAACAGCAATTCAGTCATATAACTGTGAGCGCGGTAGCTAGCGCCTTTTAGACGCTACGTGGCATTGAACCACCTTAGATATCGACCAAGTTACATAGTGCACCACTTTCGGGATCGGCTCATGTGGGCGGCAGAAAGGACGCGCCATGCCGTTGCGTGCTGTGCAACGCTGTCATACAAAAGCGGGACAAACACCTCCCGCACAGCCACACCTCACTACCGTGCCTGCACTGCACTGCAAGGCGCAGTGGTGCAACAACCGTATAAAACGACGACGTTTCAATTAGACAAAAAAATAAAAGAACGCAGAGGCAAGTACAGTGCAATAAAATACCCATGACCAAGGTCACAATATTCGCGATCAGAAGCTGCTAATTCGGCCGCAGGGCGCGCATTCATAAAGCAAATTGTATGGCTAGAGCGGAACAGACGCTGGCCAGCTAGTTGTAGTACAGCGAACATATTGTCAATGCATGCGGGCTGTCGACGACATACAGAGGTCTTAAAAGGATTACGAACGAAGTTGCGCGTGTTGGCTGGTTCGTGATACTACAGAGTCTAGAGACAACGCGAAGCAGCGCTGTCACCGGTGATGGTGGTGGTGGTGAGTTGTGGCAACAGGCGGGTTCAGCCTGGTGATCAAGGCCGCCGATTGCTCCGCCCCAGCGTCTCTTATAGTATCACTGGGTTGTTTCATCACATGGCCATCAGACCAGTCTCACTTAAGAATGCGACAAGGAGACGAAGTCCTTTTGCGGGCTATAACTGATCCTTCGAGGAACAGAAGGCATTGCAGGCATGGAGTTTTCGCTAGCTGCCGATTGACAAAGTCGTCGTGCCTGTTTAAGTAAATAATTTACACAGTTGTCGAATTTGAGAAGAAATGGCATTTTTACCGATTACCACGCAATACATGGCGCCCTCTTCCGCACAATACGTTCCAAAGAGGGGGACAGAAAAAAATTCACCCTTGTCATTACTAGGTTTTCTACAGGAAGGTTTGTGAGGTAATCGCGAGTACCGCTTGAGCGTGTACGTGAATGACCATAGTGAGTAAAGATTTGCAACAATGCGCGCCCAAACAGGTGTCAGGGGAACGAGGAAGTCATCGCCTACCCTATTTCATGCATCAAAACAATGCGATAAAAGGGACACATTTTACTCATTCGCAGAAGTACTATTGAAGAAAAAAACGAATTTATAGTTTAGAGTGGCAATATAATTACCTCAGAGAGGCTTTGCAGCTAGCAAGTGCAGCAGAAAAGCGGCCAGAAAGTGCAAGAGTGGCGCACAGTGAGTTCAACATGCGATCAACGCTTTGTTCCTTTCGCTACAGGCTGACGCCGCCATTCCTGATGGTGTCTCTCACGCTGATTCTTGGCCCACCCTGGATGAACGGTCCGATCTGGCATGAGACCGTGGACCGTTTCGCAGAAGGGTGCAAGCGCTACTGGTGGACCAACGTCATTTACATAAGTTCCTGGATGAAGACCCAAGAAGTTGTAAGCATCACTGATTGTCACAAGAAGTACCTGCTCGTAGCTATCGCTGTAGATACAGTAAGTCAAGAATCGCGCTCTGGAGGCTTGCTTTCTCGCGCACACGCGCGCCTATGCGCCGTCACAAGAGGGTGACAGGGAAACAAACTAATTGCTCTTTCCCAGTCTGAATCAGTGTCTCTAAAAACTTGAAACGGACTTGCTATAAAAAAAATTTGTGCAACTTCTTGCACCACCAGAACACTAGATGAAACAGAATTCAGGTACGCTTCCCCTGTTTATTCTCATCTGTGCCTGCTGGATATTGTCTGAGACATTTTCGTCTTGCAATAAAAGAAATGTAGTTTTTTTTTCTTTTTGATTATATGCCGTTGTCGCAAGAGCGCTGTCTGAAACTTTACTTTTTATTAGCTTTAATATTGCATTTGATGTCCATGCTTTCCATACACCCTCGTCGAGTGCGCAGGGCCAGTTACTTGCCCACCACTTAAAAAACGCTATTGTGTTAAAACTGCATACGAGCCGAAATTGAATCGTGTTAAGTGATTTGTGGTTAAAGTACATGCGCAAGAGCGATTCACCCTGCAGGACAAGTGTTCAAGTCACTATAGCGGTTGTAAGGCCGCGTCCTCACTCATCCTTCGCACTGCCTGATTCTCTCTGCTTGCGCGTTTCAGTGCCTTCCACATGGCTGGTATCTGTCCTGTGACATGCAATACTTCATCATTGCCCCAATCTTCTTTATCACGCTTTACAGGTAAGTTCTGCGTTTTACCATCGCTGGGGTGCATCATGCATGAAAACTTAGTCGTCTACTCATGATGCAGGCGGCCAGCCCTTGGCCTGGGTCTCATAGGTGCCTTCGCCGTCGCCAGCATGGTCGTAACAGGCCTGGTCACGTATACCTACGACTACGGTCCAGTCGCACTATTTTCTATACCGGACGATGAGTAAGCCTTCATTCACATACTGTTTTTTTTTTCTTCGCGCATGAGCTAGTCTGATTATATATGAGATTTCGCAGGAAACAGCTTAAGCAGAATTGTCGGTATGCCAGACACGTAAGTGAAACGTGGTATCGCGCAAAACACTGAAGCTGACAAACGAGTGATCCCGGGCCCGTATTCACAAGAAGCTCTTCAGCTAGAATTGTTCTTAAGAGCAAAATCTAGACTATCATGTAGCAAGACGCACAATTTTCCGAGGTGGCTGGCCAATAGCAAAGAGCACTTACGAGCGAAAATATTTGTAAATTCGTGCCCTGAATCCCTGAATATGCCCGTGAAGTATGAGATGCTGAGTAAATTATCTCCGATGGGCCGTAGGTCTAAGCTCGCCGAGGGCTGATAGCTTTGCGTGCGCTGTATTCTCGCCGCTTAGTTGGCGTTGAAGCAGAGGCAGCACAAAGGTCACTTCGCTCGTTGCTGCTGTCGCTCTTACTCACGCCACCGTTTCGACAGCGAGTGTCCGCGGTCATCGAGCAAGATGTGTTCATTTTTGTCTGTGCGCGTGTGACACCATGTTTGTTAATTTAGTTAGTATGCGAATGTTCGCAAGTTGGTACGGACGATAAAACTACTATTCTTACTTCGTATAGCTGTCTAATAATTTGCTGTCACGATCAAAGCTTCGCCTTTCTGGCGAAACTGCGACTTTTATTTTAATTGCTCCGTAAGGGCGGTTTAATCACAATACGTACAGCCGTACAAAGGATACCGTGTTACACTTCCGGCGTTTTCGTATCGCGAGCAGCATGCACGAAGCAAATTAAAGATTGCGATGACATTCAAAGCCACTTCGTGTTGCGGAGACGCTTCGTTTAGTTTTAGGAATATGCAGAGCGTGGTGAATAACCTGGAAGGCAGGAAAATGTGTATACTATCAGCCTCCGAAGCCAACGTTAAAGTGTACATCATTTGCTACGTAGCGTGGCAAAAAACGCATAGAACTGCATGACACAACGGAATCTGAAGTACGAGTTTTTATTTCCTTCATTTGCACATAGATGCTGATGGTACATGCAGGATTCGGCAATCTACCGCTCCGTACAATTGCACTTATAATTGCAGTTTTCTGGATTTGTTGAATAACAAACGACATTTTCTAACAAGCACCATAACCAACCAAACCGCGAAATAGCTTTATCTGTGATTTTGTTTATTTATGCAATACCGGCCTACAGCTCCTTTACAGGCATTACAGTAGGGGGAAATACAGAACATCAAGCGCAATCCTTCGTGCAATATGAGTTAGAAATATACAAAATAGTACGAAAAGTAAGCATAATTATCAACTAATTATAGAAACTATTCGCATGCAGAAAAAAAGAGAAACATAAGTAAGGTCGCATCAATCAAACAAAATATAAAACCTGTCATTCGACATACATCAACTACTGAAGATGATAGTATACTCCATTCCCGTACTGTTCAAGGGAAAAAAGACATCCTGAATAGCTCTGTGTCGCAAAACATTTATCGTACTTTATGGGTGTGGTCGCCCCGAGCTAATACATAATAAGGTTTCAAGTGTGCACTGTTGCTTGTCAATACCAACTGTTGTGTGAAAGATAAGGTGAAAAAGTTTCAAACGAAGTTCTGTCTTGCGATTTTCAAGAGGCTACAATTGCAAATTATTCTTTGCTTGTGTAGCAAAGAATAATTTATAATTTTCAGTAACAAATATTGTAGCTAAATTTTGTACTCTTGCAAGGCGTTCCTTGTCACCAATCACCGGTGGGTCCCAACGTCGCATACATAGTATAACACAGACCTGCCGAACGTGTTGAACAGTCGGTATTTATTAGCCATACTGAAATTTTTAGCGTTGCGCCGTAGAAACCCTAATGGCTTGCCTGCACTCGCTATTACACGATCAACGTACTGATGGAATTTAGGTCAGTGGTAAAATAAACTCCTATTATATATGTACAGACACTCGGGATAATGCAATATTATCTAAAGTATACTGAAACAAAAATGTTTTTTTTTCTTGCGAAAGGGCATCAAAACTGTCTTAGCTGGATTCAAACTCATGCTCCATTTATAACACCACTGAGCAATGCGGCTGAGATCTCACTGTAAAATGCGGCAATCATATTCACAACTAATACGCTTGTACAAAACGCAATCATCAGCGTACAATCCCAAATGTGACAGGGCTATTTCACAGATATCATTGACAAATAAAAAAAAGTAGACCCAGGGCTAAGCCCTGAGGGACGCCAGAAGTAATGTCTCTTCTTGATTACTCAGCACCATTCAAAACTGTATACGTACTGCTTGCGCAGTCTTAAGCATTCGGCAATCCATGCAATAACTTATTAATAATATTGTAGGTATTAAGTTTCCCAATTAACAAAGAATAGGATACAGTGTCGAATGCCGTCGTGAAATCTGAAAATATTCAATCTATAGAAAATCGTTCGTCCATAGCACCGCCAATATCGATCATGAGTGAATTGAAGTATTTGTGTTGCACAAAACAATTCTTTCTGTAGCCATGTTGAGAGAGATTAAACAGAGAATACCGATTCATATGTGCTACAATACCTGAATAAAACGTGCTCTGAAACTTTGCACGCAGCACACGTTAAAGAAATAGGAGGATAATTAACTACACCACTTTGCGGACCAGATTTATGAACTGTAACCACTGCACGAATCTTCCAATCACTGTGCAGGGAAGCTTCTGCCACTGTTCTTTCAAAGAATATTTTCGAAAAGGGATCTATAGGTCGGGCACAAATTTTAAAGACGTTTTTTTAGTTAAACCATCAGGTACTCCTCCTTTAGCAGCATTCAATTTCAAAAGCAACAGTTCTATGCCACGTATGCTGATAACGACGTCATCCATATCACCCATCGTGGCTATCAGTTCTCGCGGGGTACTTCTGTGGTCATCGTTGCTCGGCATCACAGCAGGAAACATGGAAGAAAAATATTGATTAAAGTATTCCGCTTCAACTTTTGCGTGAAAAAGGACGCCGTTTCTAGAGACAAGTGACGCAATAGATGTTGCCTCTTTTCCATTTCTTTTCACGTGCTTCCAACATTGCTTGAGCTCATCTTTGATTCTCAACTGGATAGATGCACTAAAAGCATTCTTGGCTACACGAACTGCGTTCTTCATTTCTGACGTAATTTCTTTCAGCTTCTTCCTGTTATCACTTGACCGCGCTTGGAGAAAATTATGATAAAAACTTTCCCTTTTTTGTGCAAGGCTGCGCAAAACTTTCAAAAACCAAGGCTTACTTCTATTTTGTCTTTCATTTAGCACGCTACACAGTATAAAACGCTGCCGAAGCGCTAGAATCTTGTTTTTGAGGCAATTCCATAAGTTATGTGTATTTTTATAATCAGCTTCTGTTGCATAAACGTAATACCCATCCGAACCCTCATTTATTTTATCAATCAGAGATTCCGAATAGTTATACACATGTCTCGCCACACTGTGCGCAGTTTTTATATGTGTAATTTCTATTTCAGATAAAACAGCACTGTGGTCACTAATTCCAGGAACGACAAGCGTAGAAATTACCAGTTGAAGTTGGTTTGTGAAAATCAGATCCGGAGCATGAGTTCCTCTAACTGATTCAGACACTATTTGAGATAGTGCGAACAAATCAACAATGTTCATCATTTTCTGACACAAGCAACTTTCCCGTGTAATGAGTGAGCCCTGATCGTTCCACACAGCATTTGGAAGATTGAAATCTCCGCGTATAACCAGGTTGTCCGCCCGTACCAATTCAACTGCGGATCTCAACTGCCATAATGTATCAACAGAGGAATCAGGTGGTCTATAAAAAAATAAATACACTCAAGGCACGTTTGTTGGAAAGAGTCAACCCACAGGAGCCTCACATTCTCTGATAGGAAAGGGCAGCTGGACAGATGAAATGCTTCTTTCTACCAATATAACAACTCAGCCACCTTGAGAATTTCGATCTTTTCTGTAACACGTGTAACTGTGCGGAAATACCTCATTATCAGCTGTATCATCACTTAGCCAGGACTCTGTACCTAGAATCATGGAGGGCTTAATCAAGTGCACCAGCGCGCTAACGACGCCAACTTTATTCTTGATACTACGACCGTTTATGACGAGGAAAGAAACATTGTCATCGGTAGATCGACGTGGTCACTTCTGGGAAACAGCTTGGTTTAACTCAGCATTATAGACATATTTCGGGCCATTGAACAATAAAGTATCGTACCGAAGGCTAACTTCATGGCCATCCTTCCTACGATATTTCGCAATATCCCACAGCTGTTTTATTTTCCCACGTACTACACCGGAAAAATCTTCAGATATAGCAAACTGGCTATTTTTCAACTTTCTGGCGTTCTCTAATATTACTATTTTTTCTTTCCATGAGACGTCTTCTTCTTTATGGGGTTTAACGTGCCAAAACGACTTTCTGATTATGAAGAACGCTGTAGTGGAGGACTCCGGAAATTTCGACCACCTGGGGTTCTTTTGCATGAGACAAAACGAGTAAAACTTGCTATCAGTGGATGATTTTTACCACTCTGATACCTTCCAAGGCGGTGCGCACGCCCAATTGACAGGTTACGTAAGCCCAACTTATACTCGCACAGTACGAGAATTTTGCGCTCAGAATCTGCACTTTTTTTCAGGATTATCGCTGTCATTGATGCCATAGAAAACCAAAGTGCAACGCCGACTCTGGCTTTCCAGATTGTCAACTTTTTCCGACAACGACCACAACGACTTGATCAATCGATGGTGGTGGTCACATTGGTTCTTGCACTCGCTGGCGGTAGTACAAAGATGATTAAAGTTTGATAACCTTGCTTCTAGTGATGTAATGCGTCCGCTAAGGTCATCTATGGCATGCTTATTTTCTGTCTGTGTTACTTACATAGCCATAAGTTTCGTCTTAATGTCTTCCTGACCTTGAAGCAGGAGGTGCGGTTTTTCCTTAGTTGTGGGTCCCAGGTTAATTTTGACGTCTCCGCACAAGAAGAGCAAAAGAAAGTAGAAAGCGTAACGTCGCAAAAGACGGAAACGGCATTTCAGCTGTCGCCTGAGTTTGCAGCATTTTTGTACACAGGACACTCTTTGGGGTGGAACCGGCAAAACAAAGACCGAAGCGAAATGAGACAGTTTTGTGTCGCTAACCTGGAAAAACAGTAAGAACAGCGTGAGCGGCATCGTCGTTGCCATGCCGGTTCCGCGCCCCAACGACGCACTGCAGATGCCTTCCTTAGGCTGCTCGGTAATAAGCTTGTAGCCATTCGTAGCACTGTCCACGTTCGTAGACTAGTACAGAACACTGACCGAACTCCGCTAACCAGCCACAAAGTCCGCGGCCACGTCCGTCCCGTCGAAGGTGAACTGTCGGTCCACCGATGAACGGCAAAAGCCTATCAGCTGCGCCGCAGACAAACAGACATGCACGCAGGCGAGGAGCCCAGCGCAGCCTCGCGGGGCGACTAGAAATGACCGCTTGCCATCGCGTGTTTCGGCGCTTTCGCCATAATTCCTCCTTTGGCGAGTTCAGATAGATTCGACGTTCGTGGTTACCTAACCACTTTTGTCTCGTAAATTACACGATCTGAGGTCTTTTAGTGCCCTTAGGACAACAAAAAGGGCGTCAAAATGAAGCTCGCAACAAAAGAGGTGCATCAAGTTAGCGTAGAGATATGTGCGGAGCAGTAATAATGCATGATTAGCCCGAAAGGCTGAAATAAAACCCAGATGCGCTCGTCCAAACTGTGCACGTCTAAACCCGGAAACGAAAGTGTAACTTTACTCACCGAAAAATGTGGGTCCACCCCGAAGATCTAGAAAGAAAGAAATTAAAGAAAAATAAAGGTTAAGCAAAGTGCTCCATGTAAGAGTAAGACGGCACTAAGCAGGATAAGGGGGCGTAGGTGAAGTTAAGGCGCCTCAACAGAGGTTGGCATCGAATAAGGAAAGACAAGGTCTTGTGGGGGAACCTCTGTTCCCTTCTGAATGACAAACATGCGACAACAAACCACATTGTACACCATTGCACCCCGGAAGATCTTGTCTTTCTTCTATGTCAACCGCTGTTGACTTGCCTTTTTTATTTGTTATAGTTAGGCTTCAAGATTGTCTTGTGACACAGCTTCCTCTTTTCTTTCATTGCTTCACGGTCAGTTAACACAAAACAACTATTGTGAAAGTCCGCAATGTCTCAAAGGAGAATCATGAACGGAAACAATGGCTTTCTTCTTGTGATTCGCCTCCTCCAAGGTAAACTTCGTCCTTAAAGGGGAAACAAAGTCGTGGTTACCTGAGGATGAAAACGATTTATTTGTTTACAGATACAAAGCTTGCGAGAAACCAGACTCATCGTCCGTGTAGGCTTTTGCCACAGCTAGGTGATAAGCTTAATCCCGGGACACCTTCTAGTGTCAAACATAACATGACACCTAGAATCATGTTGTGGGTCGTTATGACGTGTTTCTCTGCAGAAACCTGAACGCTTTCCTGAACGACATCGCATTCCGTCCGTACACGCATTTTCCATCTTTCGCCGTCGGCCTGTTCCTCGGATACCTCATCTACAAGTACAGACAGATCAAGATTAGCAGGGTAAGTGGCGCCGCATGCATACAAGAGCCGATTCTGAGTGTGTTCGGCCAGAAGTGGCTCTGAACTTCCTATACTTTACATATTTCCTTATGCAGTGTTTTTACATTTTTTCTTCGTTTCACCCATAACCATTCCGCGATACGAGAGACATGTTATAATCTATACTGCATAGAGATCTTTTCCTGCCAATACGCCTAGCATGCTATACTCCAGAGGACACGGGCAGTGCATGAAATGAGGCATTCTTACATATGATATGTACACCTACAGGCCCACAATATACAAAAGAACGCGCGGTAACAGGCAACTAGAGTGTCTGGTTAAGCCCTGTGTCCCAGAGGAAGACTAAGACCACTTTCTCTGCACGCGAAGCGCTGCCACAGCTACTCAAAGGTCCAAGTACGTGGGGCAACACAAGGGACCTCCAACGTTATTATAAAGTGTATTTTGGAGTACTCTTGAGGCTGCAAATCGCTTGCAGCTGCATAAAACATCGCACACATTACAGAGATTACGCATAAGCAATTCCCCTCCAGTTTCATTTCAAACAAGAAATATAGCGATATTCAGCTGAATATGGTGTAGACACGTGTGGTCACGCATTGTACAGTCACTCGACAAAGGAAAGATTACCACCTCGCTCGGAGACCACTAAATGAATGATTGAATGAGACGCGTATTTGGACGGTGGTTAGAATAAAGTCCTACAGTAAGAGATCGACATCAATAGGGCGATCCAGCTGCGGCGTGCATGGTCATAAGGTTGCCGCGGAGCAAAGCATTACGACGTGGGCAATGAGATCCTAACTGTAGCCACCTATTGGGGATGTACTCGCAGCGAATACAGCTGGTGGGCTGGCTGTCATCGGTGACCACGGGACTGACCCTCGTGTACGGCGTTTACGAATGGAACGCCTATTCACCGCCAGGGCCTTTGCTCAGCGTGTTATACGGTGCCACCAGCCGCCCCGCCTGGACATTGTGTGTCGCCTGGGTCACCTTCGCCTGCGTCTCCGGCCACGGAGGTGATTCACTGTGCGCGACACCTGTGCGCAGCTTCACAGCCCTGCTATACTTTAGCCCTCGTTTCACGAGCAGTGCGAAGTTGGAGCGTGCGGCAGGATTTCGAAGTGTATTTTTTTTCATATTGGGAAGATATAGAAGCAAGGAAAGGTAGGGAGGTTAACAGACGCATGTCCGGTTTGCTACCCTGCACTGGAGAAAGGAGATAGAGGGACGAAATGAGAGAAATAAGTGAGAGAAATAGCAGTATAGATGCATGCACCCGATAAGATGCACAACAAATCCATAAGAAGTCGCAGAGAGTTGTTGACTGGAAGAAGTCCAGTAACGCTTTTGTTGCAGTCCGCGCTAAAGAGAAACCGTCATGGTTCAAGGATATTTGCCTCTGAACGGGGTCTTGAGTCTATGCTGTTTAATCCGGTACTGAGAGGGCGGCGCTGGACGTCGTAACGGTAGCGAAACACAGGAAGCCTTGAGTAGTACCTTCAGCCCTGCTAGAGTCACACATATAGGTGTGTCACCCATTCCAATGTGGAACGAGGATAAGCGTTTTGCAAATACCACCCAGAGCTAAAGGTGGCTTAACGATTCCGCATCTCAGTTGGAAATTCGTGATGGCAGTTTCAGGTTTGAAGACGATACGGTTTATGTTGACGACACTTCCGAAGTCGATGAGACGACCAATAAGTGAACATTACAGTTGAGCCAGGACGTAAAGTTTTCTGGCAGCATCGGTTCTCGATAGAAGATCGGAACCGCTCGGGATTCTTTATTTGCGAACCGGGCAGCCTCGTCGGTTTATCACCAGTAATACCGTTATGTCCTGGCAGACATTGAAATATACGCATGTCCTTAAAATCAGGAACTTGGGTGAGTACTGCGGTACAGGGCAAATTGTACACATTGAGGGGCTGCCATAGAGTCGCAAAATATGACCTCCTTTGGAGGCAATACATATTGCGAGGTAGGACTTTTGTAGGACGTGTTTTATAGCAGCACGCAAGGGCAGAAAGCTCCGCTGTCATTGATGTCATTGTATGGCACAGCTTAAACTGAGGTTAGAGTATCCAGAATGATGGCGGTACCTGTTATGGACGAGACTGAACCATGTGTATATATGTGCATTCGGTGCCCATATGTCTCATTCAGTAATGACAGCATTGTCTATTTTTTAAAAATAAATCTTAGGTCTTGTAATCCTTCTACAGTATCCCCGGAATAGAAAGGCGCAACTGGAGCTGTTGCAGACACCAGTTGGAGATGAAGGTTTTGCTTCTGCTGGTGTATACCTTGGTGGAAGACAGGCTTGATGAGGGACGATAACCTCACAAAATGTAGCTCGAGCTCAATGTGAGAGCAAGAGGGCTAGGTAGTGATCAAAAACACGGGAAAGATTACAAAATGTGTGACCTGAGACAGTTATGTTGTGATTGGGATGATATCTGGCAAGCACAATGATTGTTGCAGAAGTTGAAGCACTTCGAAGAAATGCGAAGAACGTTCATGGTGCCTGGTCCTGTAAACTCTCCAATGAGCGAACATTGGACCTGCAGGTACTCGACAATACATTATAAGGAAGCTCTAGTTTAAGCCAATACTCGGCAATTAAATTTACAGCATTTTTATTGCAAGGTGTAATTCAAGTGATTAAATGTCGCACATTTCTTGCATCAAATATATCTCCCTGATCACGAGAATAAAATCCACAGGAGACTAAGAATGCATTGGACTATATTTGCCAGACACTCCCAAGTCATGAATTAACGGTTATCGATATATCCTTGAAAAGAAAATCCCGATAGCCTGCGAGTACTAACCTAGGGCTCCGGAACATCGGCGCTGACAATGAAACTTAAATGGAAAGTAAGGATGGCGAAACGAACGATGGTAAGGAAAATTAGAGGTGTGACGTTGAGACAAAGCGAGACAGCAGTGTTGGGTAAGGATCACATGTGAGTCGATGATAACACGCTAGATATTAAGAGAAAGAAGCTGAACTGGGAAAGTCGTGGTGTACGTAGAACAAAGAACCGATGGTGTTTTCAACTCCGATGAGAGAGAGAGAAATAGAGAAAAAAAGACGAGGAGGTTAGCCACGTTGCACCTGGTTTGCTACCCTACATTGGGGAAGGAAAATGAACGGAGGAAGGAAAGCGTTAACAAGTGATGTATGCGCACTCAAACAGTGGGTGGCTGAAGATTATACGGCGCAGATACCGCCATTATGAACCACAACCAACTCGCCCAAGCCTCTACTCTAATGGGCTTCAAAGTTCGCGGGTACTGGATTGATTCGGTTCACGCAGGAAGGAGATAACTCTAGACCGCTGTGAAGGGAATTTCGCGGACCTAATTAGGATGATGTTAATGAAAAGAAAACGAACTGACGAGCACCGAAGGGAAACCGTGTGCGTCCGTATCTTAAAGCTTATTGCCTCGTACCGTTGACAACATGGTATGCACCACGGCGCGGTATGCACGCAGCTGCTCAGCAGGACCGGTGGTGTTTGTACGCACAACGCTCGTGCCAGAAGCGGAAGGCGGAACACTGCCCCTGCTCAGCTGCAGAGCCGATTGAGCGCGGCGGTGCGTCCACTTGGCTTCGTCGTTTTTGCAACCAAATTCATTGCCGCGTCTCGCGTCTCTAAAAAACCTTCTAACTTTCCTTGCGCGGGCCGTTCATGCGCCGTCGATACCATATAACAGCTAGGCTATTAACGCCGAAGCTATTATTTATTAATAAAATAAACGAATTAACTTTTAAATTAGTGACATTGGAGGGAACGTTCTAATTGCAAAATGGAAGTCACGCAGCACTCAAAGCTTGCTGGAGGCCATGCGTCTTGCATCAGCCTCGCGAAATAAATCTGAAAATCCGTACCAAAATACATTGTTTGTTTCAGTTAATATTAGAGGTGCGCTAATATTGGAGACTTCGAATACGAATCTAATAATCCTTGCCATCCGATTTGTATTCGATCTGATAATTTACTATCCGAAATTGTCGAACATTCATTTCTGTTCGAATGTTGGGGACCCCCAACAACGGTTTGCGTTCTCGAGAGAGAGAGACCGAAGCGAGTGATGGCTGTTGTGAATGATCTTGCTGCATGCGAGCCGCTATTGTTGTGCAGAGGCATCAGTTCCTGAGCGAACGTTCAGAACAAATATGATTCGATTCTGGGGTTTTACGTGCCAAAATCACGATCCGATTCTGAGGTATGCCGCATAGTGGATCCGGATTAATTTCGATCACCTGCAGTTCTTTAACAGACATGCACCAATTGCAACATGTCCCTAAATGTTAATTATTTACAGCTTAATTAGTGAAATTTGGTTAATTCATATCCGCATTATCGATTGACAAACTAGTTTTGATGCCCGCCGCTGCTATACGCAGCTTGGTCAACAAAAATTATCACTTTATCTCGAACCCCCTACGTTTAATATTCTGAGGCTGTCGTAGCAGAAACACTTGGTAATTAGCAGCAACGATGTCGCCACGGTGTGTGAAAGCTTCTTGGAAGTAGCAACTTTGCACTTTTCCTCAAAACACCATTTAGAAGCCGTTCTTCGGGAGGAAAATGTTACTGAGACCTTACTTGCATAGGGTTCTGAGTCTTCGGACATTTTCTTCGGGCAAAAATGTGAAGGTGCTTTTCGGGGTTTCTTTTTTTTCCCGCAAACCTCCTTTACAACGCGATAAAATCACGGACTTTCCCGCCACTTTTGATATTATTCGCCTTTCAGCTTCCCCATATATCTTAAATGTAGCCTTGAGAGCATAGATAAAATGGGTAGCCACAGAAACGTTTTCATTTACAGTCGACATTTACACTAGCAGAAGTGTTTCACATCGTTCCAACTTACCGTAATATACGCATGCCTATTCACAAATGTTTGAATCAGCCATTGCGGCGTGCACTTTGTGGCTTACGGGGTGCAACATCGAGAACGCCCTTTAATCCTTCACGCTGAATACAGAAAAAACTAGTAGATGGTGCTCAGCACGTGAAAGGAAGGCTCAGTTTCATGCATACGTCCTCCAGAAAACTTATTAAACTTTAAAATAGAGTTCTACCTGAACTCAACCGCCATTTTGTTTGAAGGAAAGTTTTATGTGCAGAATGAAGGGATATGCATCGGTTCTTCAGTAGCTACTGTCCTTTTCGATATCTTTCTTTCTGTTGTAGGAGCCGATATCAGTAATAATCTTCATGATCCTCATGTATGGTGTCTATTTACAGATATGTTGATGATTTCTTGGTTATGTTGAAGGATGTCCCTGAGCACGAATTCGATTCTGCTGTTGAGAGAACCATGACTGTCTTCTCGAACCACAGCCAGGGTCTCAGGTTTACCAAGGAAGTTCCGAGCAGTTGTCAACTCCAGTTTTTGGATATCAGGCTAGTATTTCCAAAGAAAGGCATCTGCTAGATGTACAATCCGCGTTCTTTGAAAGGCCTGCTACCGTTTGAGTGCGCCCATTCCAAGATTGTAAAGCGTGCAATTGCTACCAATTCTCTGCAAACTGCTTTAACTAAGTCTTGTTTCCATTTGGTGTCAAGTAGGTTTAGCGCTCAAGTGCAACGACTACAACAGGCAGGCTTCCCGCTATATCTGATTTCAGCTGTCTGCGGAGCGATGCTCCAAAAACTCAAGCACCCGCCTCGTATCAGGGAGCCAGTTTCACGAAATTCTGTTGCGGTAATTCCGTACCTCAATAAGGTGTCGCACAACATTAAGAAAGTGGCGAGCAGGCATAATGTTCAGGTTGTCTTCTCGGCGCCTTGCAAGTTGTCTAAGCTTTGTGCCATGAACCGAGAGAAACGCCCGGCTTGTTCAATTCAGCATCAGAAGAAGTTCACTCAATGCAGAACACGTGTCGTGTACCAAATCCCCCTAAGCTGTGGTTGCAGCTATATCGGACAAACAGGTCGATGTTTCGATGAGCGTGCAGTTGAACATTGTCGTAATCTGCGCAACAATGAAGGGAGCTTCCTTGCAGAGCATTGCAGAGACTGCACTAATTGCAGCCCTCCGTTCAAAAAAAAATGTTGAAGTTTAGAAAAGACAGGTTGGAGCGGGAGATTATGGAAGCCTATTTTATCAAGAAAGAGAGAAACAAATGCGTCGGTAGGCCGTCCATTGTGCTTAGTGACAAGGAGACTATTATTTTAGAAGGCTACAGTTAGGCCTCATGTTTGAGTGATTTCATCTAGGTTTTTCCCGTCTATCTTCCTTTTATTTATTTAGCTTTTATTTTGTTGACAATTTTCTAGTGGCTCTTGCAGGTTTCGTCGCCTTTTTTCGTTTTGACGCAGACGCTGTTCTTTAGACCCTTTATCGCTCAACTGTACTGTCCATTTCATTGTTTGTCACATGGTTCATTTTTTGCGCGGTCACACGTTTTATCAATTTTATCAGAGAGTGACTATTACAGATTTTAGATTCGACGCAGACGCTGTTCTTAGACGCCCTTTCTCCATGTTTTTCCGTGTTATTCGTTGGTCATTATTCCCATAGCAGTGCGGGTTTTATCACTGACTGGTCCTTAGGCGTTCGAATGGTGTTATATGTTGGATAGTTTGATAGTGAAGCGTAGACGGTACTTGTTATGTCTCGTTTTTTCTCCCCGTTGGCTTGGTAATGACTGTGCTCGATGAATTGCTTCCCGCGCTGCTCCACGTGTGGTTCTTGTTTGCTGATTTGATCTTTTGTACCAGATATGATTCCTGAGTGGTCGATGGTTTGCTGTATTTTACTTCTAATGTTTCGTGTGTGATTCGGCTTGGTTGACCTACATAAGGCAGGCTTGTTGCGGAAATAAACTTAGTTGTGAGTGGCGGCGGTCCTGTAGTTTGTGTTCTTCTTCAGTACTGGTCTATTGCGCCTTGCTCTTTACTCATTCAAGCATGAACCAACTAGCCCAAGCAAGAGTTTTACCAGAAAACTAGAGACTCAATGATTTCTTCAGTAACATATTCTGAAAACTCCCTTTACAGCAAGGTAGCGTCCTACCCCCAGTGCTACAACGGCAGAAAACAACTGCTCAAACAAGTCAAACGTGCAGTTCCTCCTTCATGTCTGATTTCACGGTCTCAGCGCGGCACCAGAATAACTCGCTGGTGTGCTACAGAACGCGAAGAATGCTTCGCCACCATGGTGCACTTCCACTTTCCTGCACCAGTAACAGTATTCGCTATAGATGTGAATGACTTCGCCGCTCTTCTTGTCTACGATGTCGAGCGTGCAGTCGGCGTCGGCGACAAAGTATACAAAGCAAATGCGTCACTCCATCGCCTTGGCCACGCCTACATGCATCGGCAAGGAGGCGGTACACGTCACGTCATGCTAAAGGGCGGTCTGAGGTTCTGGTTCCTTAATTATTGTGAGCACTTCGTACGATTTTTTTGTAGGAACCTTAGCTTGATAAGCTGGTTGTGCGAGGCGTTTTTTGTCCAGACAATTGTCTCCACCTTTTCCCTCTTTCCCACAACTGTCGTCAAAGCATGGACTCGTGATCGCAGCCGGGTAACCGAAATTCAAAGTTTTTCGGATGAAACTGAATCGCCCATGTTTTTTTTTTTCACCGGCGAGTGTTTTCGAACTTCATCGAATTGATCCGAAAACGCTGAACGCTAAGCATAAGGTACCATCGTCACGTTATCGTAGTGGTTGTTAGCGAAACTTCTTTGTCGAGTGCATTCGTTGCAGTCTGCTGAGGATGTGGCGTACCGTAGCGAGTAAAAAGTGTGTTTCACGTTAGCCTGTGACCGGACCCATGTGAAGCTTCCACAGTGACCCTATACTTAGCGCGATATCTCTTCGCCGTATCCACTTTCCCAAGTAGCCCTCGATCAATATTTAAATACATAACCCTCTCTATCTTTCTCTCTATCTCTCTGAAGCGTGCTGTATCCGTGTCAAACATCTTCACTGCGTAAAAAATATTCCCCGGCTTTGGAGACGCTCTTACCGACAGCGAGCACCGTTTTCGTATGCGTGTGTCGTCAGCTGTGCCTATGAACACGTATATAAAAGTAAAAAAAAAGGAGCAATAAAGCGATAAAGCATCTTTAATTTGCTGATAAAAGCATCTGCTTGTACTTTGCTTTATTAAAAACGTGCGATGCAAGTTCCCTAAGAAATGAGCTTGTAGCGCTGCTAGGGCACAAAGCTGGGCCTCATTTTGTTTTACGAATGCGAAATGTTGTGTGATACGTAGTATCGTCATCATGTGCCAATCAGAACGTACGGCTGAGGCCACATGTAACTGGGAAGTGCTTGGCGTCGTCGGTAACTTACGTACTCTCCCTGCGATCGCATGCCCTGGTAAAGGATGTACATTTACGTTAATTGAACTACTGTATTTATACGTGCGCATTGCTGTGAAAGAGGGCTATTTATTCCATGAAAGAAAACAATTAAAAAGTTCACAGCACAGAAGACGCTGTAAAAATATCTAACGTCACGGGCAGCTAGTGCTGAAATTTCAAGCTAGCGTCGCCATCCGTATGTCGCCTTTACTTTCTTTCTGGCGTACCAAGCATCAGCTCACGGTGAGACATATCTGTTTAGGATTCTGGAAGCGTAAACTATCAATCTTACTTAGCAGAACGCCACATGTAACGCATACATAGTGTTGTTGCCGTAGTGTTTCAGGGCGGCTTATCATGCAAGCTGTAAATTGAGCTCGTAGAAAATATAGTCGTTTTATTAATGAATTTTGATTAGTTCGGTTGTGGGGTTCTCTTTAATGCGTAAGAATTCCTTGGCGAGTACACCACCAAAATCTCTTCGTCCCATGACGCCTTAAATATGCAATATAGATGCATAATTGGTGAAGTTAACACATGTAATCGTTATAGTAGTGTAATGGTAGATGAATGGTAGCGTTAAAAAGAAGCAAAAGATAAATAAATAGGAATATGGTTACGTCGCTGTCGCCGCGTCAGTGTCGTAATAAAAAAAGGAAAAAAAAGAAAACAAAGAGGAAAGCTGCGCTGTCGAGGAAGAAAAACGCTTGTGACAGCGTTTCGACTCAGTTGATACCATATATGTGCAAAATAAATGCATAATTGGCCTAGGAAACTCATGTAATTGTTATAATAGTGTAATAGCAGATGATTGGTAGCGATGGGTATACATGCATAAGCTAGGTAAATAAGCAACTAATTAACTAAATTATGGGGTTTTACGTGCCGAAACCACGATCCGATTGTGAGGCACCGTACCGGAGGGGGGGGGGGGGAGGGGGGACTCCGGATTAATTTTGACCACCTGGGTTTCTTTAACGTGCACCTAAATCTAAATACACGGGTGTTTTCGCCCCCATAGAAATGCGGCCGCCGTGGCCGGTATTCAATCCCGCGACTTCTTGCTTAGCAGCCCAACACCATAGCCACTATGGCAAATAGCCACGGCGGGTGCAAATAAGTAAGCAAAAGCGAAGTAGCAGCCGAGTAAAAGAATGCCCACACATAGTAGACAATTGTCGGAATTTCTGTAGCATTTCTTGGTTTCTTTCCTTTCTTCAATCTTTCGCGAAGTCACTAAACAAAAAGTACACCAACGAGCGAAAGTATGGAGACCATGGTAATCAGCAAAAAATAAAAATTTCTTCTAGCGCAGCTCCTCAATTAACGTGGGATTACTTCAATGCATTGCATCGATCGAGCACGCGCAAGCAGGCAGTATCACTTTATTTCAGACAGAATATACCGAGGAAGAGGGAAAAAAAAAGCGGCAACATTGGTCGGCAAACATTCGTTCGCGAGTGCAGATGTTTTTCCAAGCGCCCAGCTGGTTTCATTTGTATTCTAACCGTTCAAGAATAACAGTTCCGGCTTCGGCCGTCGAGTGAGCGCTCCTCTCACATCTTGTTTTTGTCCTTGCGTCGTCACTGTGGCGCAGCAGAGCGCAAACAAACAAATGAGCGAATAAACGAAGGGACAAAGCTGTGACGACAGCCCAGCGCGCTCTTGTTTTTCCGCGTTCCTGTGGCCGCCAAAATATCTATTCCGATCGACTCGCAGGATTCGTGGACACACTGCTGTCGTGGAAGGCGTTCGTGCCCCTGAGCAAGATGACCTTCATGGTTTACCTGCTGCACCCGCCGCTGATGTTCATGTACGCGGCGCACACCATGAACGCCATCTACGTCACCCAATTTATGGTGGTGCGTAAATCAAGGCTGCGCTCGCCGCAGTATGCACGCTTTAACATATGCTCTTTGAGTGTGGGTCGCTCGGCCCTGGCATTTCCCGGAATCGGTCTTCAGGAATGATTAAACCCCACGATCACATCCCTCAAGTCCTGGCTGTGCAGTAAGCCCGTGATAGAGCTAGGAGGCTTAACCTCCCCGTTCCAACATGGGAATAGCCAGGCAGGTGGCAACACCTTGTACAGGACGTGGATAAAGTTTTTTTCCTCCTCCTCCGTCGCAAGACGCGTGGTCGCGGCAGCGCCTCAAGCGCCTATACCTTTCTTTTTTGTTAATTTGCCGCCGTCTTACTACGCTGTCCCCATAAGCCTCTTACCGCCACGCTCGTGCTTCGTTGGCCGTACTCTTAAGGCAATACCGACAGACGTTTTCCAAGTTGTAGAAACTCTATCAAGTGCTTCTCGCATGGAAAAAAAGGAAGATACTTGGCAAGTATGAAAGTTGGGTAACACTCATAAGATATATTAATTTGATAGTAAAGTAGGCCAAAAGACGCCGAATTTGAAGTCATCGACATTATCGTGACGTCGTGACACGCAGCAAAATTCGCTGACGCAAGAATGGGAGGTCGGCGGGTCGGTGCCCTGATCACGTGCAGCACATCGCACAATGTTAACACAGGGTACCTAGCCGCTATACCGAGAGACTGTGGCATTATGCGGTGGTGTCTGCCAACAGGGAACGTGTTAACGTTGGGCAACAATAAGGCTAGGTACGATGATGTGGCTCGTAAAAAATAAACGAGTGATCTGCGCGCGTTTCTTGAAGCTACGATTGCGTGTGGCATACCCGGTATTAGCAGGAACGGGTCTAGCCAGTGTTTCATGATGTCATGGTGGATCCACCTACTTTGTGTGAAAACCGAAACTGGGCCCGAATTCGTAAAAAGTTTCAAGACGAAGTGTTCGGAAGGGTTCGGGAGTAATAAGCAAAAGGAGCTCTACGCCTGTTGTTTGCCTTTTACTCAGACGCCGAGTTGATGAACATTTGGGTTAAAACCCATGTTCATATAGGGAACAAGAAGAAAGGAAACCGAGGGCCCAGTGTTTATTAGCCATATCATGAGAAGCCAACAAACAAAAACACCGAGGACAGCATAGAGGGAATTACATGTACGTACTTATTAATTCAATTAAGGAAATGATACATCAATGGAAATCAAAGTGGATGACAAAACAACTGGCCGCAGGTGGGGCACGAACCCACGTCTTCGCATTACGCGGACAGCAATATGTGGTTGGTGGGTTCGTGCCCCTAGTGCGGCGATTTGTTTTTTCATCCACTTTCATTTCCATTAATTTATCATTTCTTTAATTGGAATAAAGAAGCCCATACAATTTCCGCTATGCTACCCTTGGTGTCTTTGTTGGCTTCTCATGATATGGCTAATAAAAATAGGGTCTCCGTTTCCTTTCTTCTCATTCATTAGATAGCGAGACCTCGGATTCGGCAGCATTGATGCCTTCAGGTAGCATGTGTGGATTTATTAACTAGTTGCCTTCACCCAAAAGAATCACTTATACGTGGCGCCTGCAAAAAAAAGAAAGAAGAAGAAAAGGATGTTACACATGCGCCGTCAAGGCCGTGATACTCCCAGGTTTAGATCTAGCAGATAAACATTAATACTCCAGGAAGTGGACGGGAAAGCGGCGCCGCGTTAGCTCAGTTGTTAAGAGCATCGCACGCGTAATGCGAAGACGTGTGTTCGTGCCCTAAGTGCGTCCAGTTGCTTTTCATCCACTTTCATTTCCATTCATTTATCATTTCTTTAATTGAATAAAGAAGCACATAATTTCCCCTATGCTATCCTTGATGTCTGTTTGCTGGCTTCATGTGTTAATATAATGTAAGATACGCTCAGACGGAACAATGGCCGGCCAAGTACGCCAGGCTGACCCCACCTGTTGTAACACCACATTCTTACGATAAAATTGTTCGTAAGAGAAGATTCCAGCATATCGTTACGTTTGGGATGTTATTACCGAAGGTGGCCGGACAATAAAAAGTAAGCACTTACGAACAATAATATTTGTGGATTTGGCGACTGGCTCGCAGAAACAAGTGTTAAACTAAGTTATTGAGCGCTCTTTGACGCTTGCCAGTATTTATTTCTGCTGTATAGAGAGTTTGGACCCTTATATACCGAAAAAAATATAAAAGGAAAAGATACCATTACAGTGCTCCTTTAAGAGTGCGTGTGCTGAGTGTCCACGCGGGCCAATTCTTTTTTCACGCATTCTTTATCAGTCACTGAAAACGCGACAAATTTTCCCCGCTGAGGTATTCGAAGTTTCAATGAAATGTGAGCTTCGCGGTGTATGTTCTCTTACGAAAATTAAAGCAGCTTCATCCGATACGTCAAAGTCAGTACGCACGCTGTGGCCTCCGACAGGCGTAGCGGAGTTTTAAGGGATCTGCTAGCTGTGCATCGCCAATCCTTGAGGCCATGCATCTGAGCTGCTTTTTCTACGTCAGCCTATAGATGGTGCAAGGTGCTCAAACGGCCCGAAGCCGCTGGAATTCCGTGGAACAGAACGAACAAACAGGGCAGCCTTGAAGCAAAGAAAGTGCTATTTTCTCTGAGGCATCTGTGATATTATTTTGTTTTCCTGCATGAGAGAATTTCTTCGATTCTCTGCATGGCCGGTGGAAGCTTAAATATTAAGGCCAGGCTGCACGTGTAGTATATCAAAGTGGCTTCGATTAGCTGTTGGCTATTGTTTACTCTGGCTCACAGATGTCACGTGCGATCTACAATACATGATGTATAACAAAACTACATAAGATTGGCTGGCGTGATAAACGCAATATCTAATGCGTTAAGTTTTGTGAGAACGCAAATTTATAGCGCGGAACATTCGAGAGTATGGGTTTACAGGAAAATTGTCGTCACAAAACGGGCTTCGAGTAACAGCTACAGCTCGCTTCAAGTAACAATACTCTCAAGTTAAGGTAATGACAACGCAGAAACGCGGTGATGTGAAAACCTGCCTCGTTCTTTCACTGTGCCGCTTTCGTCTTAATCTGTGCTCGTCCTTATTTAGTTCGGTATTATGCTTGAAAGGCACTTCCAAGGAAAATCCTTAAAAACCGAACCCACAACCTTCGCATTTTACGTGCGATGCTGTATCAATTGAGCTACCGCGGCGCCGTTTTCCCATCCACTTTCTTTGGTATTTGTGTGTCCTAGTAGAACCCTGGGAGTGTTAGCCAGCGTCACCACTCACAGACCTTGGCGGCGGACGTGGAACGTCCTTTTTGCCGCAGGCGTCACGAGAACGTGATCTTTTTGGGTGAAGGCAACGGGTCAATAAACCCACATATGCTACCTCAAGGCACCAATGTTGCCGGATTCGAGACCCTCGTTACGGAATAAACGAGAAGAAAGGGGGTTAACCGAGGGACCCGATTTTTTTAATAGTCATATCATAAGAAGCCAACAAACACTGACAGTGTTTGTTGGCTTCTTATGATATGACTATGAAAAGAAAATCGGGCCCTTCGGTTAAACCCGTTTCTTCTCGTTTACTTCCAAGGACAATTTCCGTAGGTGCTTTCTTTTCTTTTTTGTTCCTTGCACTTTCAATAGAAGTGATATATTCCTTATAGAGAAG
This sequence comes from Dermacentor variabilis, assembly GCF_050947875.1. Lineage (NCBI taxonomy): Eukaryota > Metazoa > Arthropoda > Arachnida > Ixodida > Ixodidae > Dermacentor > Dermacentor variabilis. Next base: position 91,417,842 of record NC_134568.1, read on the forward strand.
GCATAGTATGCACGCGATTGAAACTCATATACGTATAAATCATCTAAGCAATCAAGCGTGATTGATTGATTGATTGATTGATTGATTGATTGATTGATTGATTGATTGATTGATTGATTGATTGATTGATTGATTGATTGATTGATTGATTGATTGTAGTATTGCAAATGCCGGCAACAAATATTTCGCCCGACATCTCCGCAACTTTCAAATTGATGTTCGCAACTTTCAAATTGATGTTTGAATGAATGGAACGACAAGCAGTTCGCTATCAATCACGGCGCAGCAATTTTCAGCAAATAAAACGAAAACCAGAAATGGCACTAAAAAGAGAAACAGCGTTCTCCACATAGTCAGTAATAGAAAATCCGGACATGTTCTTACGACTTCCTACTGCCGCGCATGGAGTCTAAACAAGACATTAAAAATTATAAGTTTAATGAATATGTGTCACTTCAACAAGATCTTGAGATGAAATAATAGGTACGTTCTTTATCAAAAAATGCCCCGAACACATTAATAATTGTAGTCGCACGTAAACCACGAGAAATTGTGTCTAATTATTAAGAAAAATATAATAATGACTACATTGTTTCGCACATAACGAGAATAGAGCGCAGAGCAAACTTGTGGTTTCCCCCCTTCCCCCTTAAAAAATAAAGCCAATCTTTGCGGAAGCGCCGCTCCACTAATTTACAATGACTTCTTGCAGAAAAGAAAACGCCCACGAACACATTATGGAGTTGTTGACATCATGCAGCTGCTTGCGCGTTTTCAAAATACAGCTAGAGCTTTGATGCTTGAATTCCGGCAAGAAATATAGTTTCCTAAGATAATATTAGCGACGCAAAAGTGACAGCCTGTCAACTTGCCGAGTGCCCCATGTTTGCAGCCGTCATACGAAAGCACCGGGACCAGCTTCGAGCAATCAACTCATCCCTCGATGAAGGCCGACAGCGTTTTGCGAGCGCTGTTACCCCTTTGCTGCGGAATCTGGCACTCTCCGCATGCCGTAATCGTGCAGGGAAGCGTTTATTGATCGCTGGCCCTGTCGATGTCTCCCGTTTTCCCGACCCCGTTGCTACAAGTCGGTCGACGAGGCCATCCAGATTTCAGTAATGCTTTATCCCCATCAATAAGTCAAAGGTCTGAAACTCGTGCCTTACGCGTAATAGAGCGCCAGCATCGTACACATAACTCGATTTCTGCATGCCGCACTGTGCCTTGTTTAGGAGAGACAGGAGAGCTATCTATATAAGCCGCATATATACGTATGTAAGCCGCATAGGCAAGTTTTGTGCGCTCGGGTGAGCCATGCACGCAGGAGCAAAACGTGCAATCGAGAGACGAAAGTTTCGCAGAACCCACTACTGTCATGAGTGTGTACTTATTGCAGCCTAGCAATATAAAAACTATAAACAGTGACGAAAAGTCCTCTTTATATATAGGGTGCTTTATTTTATTCCCAACAATTTGTTGACCAATCGCTTATGGCAGATAGCGCAATTTTGCTCCTCGAGTTGAATTACTCGAAAGGTGGGCATTACTTGCATAGAAATCGAAATGCATAAAAGACCAATTAAGCAAGGTTTAGTAAATAAATTTTAACTATAGACACTTTGGGGCACATATTGAAATTTACGAAGTGGAGCTGGTAAGTGCGCAAGGCATATCCTCTTGGCAGAAATTCTGAGGCTGACACAAGTTTCGTCAAATGTGCTCCAATACCCGACGAAGGCGTTGCAGTTAAATTTCTCCTTCACTACTTAAGAAGACGTTTTGTTATAAAAGTACGTAGCACGTGCAACAGTGAATATTGCCGAAACTCTTGACGATGCTTATTCCAATACTGGCGTTAACTTTAAAGTTCGTTCCAAGTGTGCGTGCCTTGACAACTTACCGACTTAAATTAGTCGTAAATTGCAATACACACCATAATATGACTAGTTTGAAGACAATAAGTGCAATTTCGTTAATTAGTCATTTGCGCATATCCATTTCTCGAGCAAATAATGTTCGCCTATTTGGATAATCAAGCTCAAAGAGCAGGACTGTGCTACCTGCAAACAAGAGATTTTTTAAAAATTCCGCTAAGGCTACAGTGAAACACCCGGCATATCTGTACATGTTTACAAGTTCATGGACAGCCCTCTACCTTGATGAAAAAGACGCTCTTCTTAAGAACCTACAGAAGTAGGTCTTTCCACATGCGTGCCTGCAACACCTTGTGTTTCCGTAAGGGTTCATTATAGTCCGCAAGGAAGCTTCGTGTCTTTTTCTTGCATTCATTAGAGAGACTGGTTTCATGGACGTTTTGATGGACGATTTAGCCTGGCCTTAATCGCCAGGCTAAATCAACGCCTGGCTAAAGCCGCCTGTTTTTTCTACACCACCACCTCTCGGGTGGGATCGTTTCCAGGCTCCGCGCTCTGAAATCACGACGAAAGGCACACACGGTGACAGTTTCGATAGAAGACCACGTTTATAGGTCGATGCCGGTCGAAGTAGCGGGCTAGAAAAGAACGCTCTCATAGCGGTCTCGTCTCCATTTCCGTGCCTAAAACGCAGGTCTACGTCTACTTTGCGCACCTGCTGGCCTGCTACATGGCGGCCTTCGTGGGCTGCGTCACCTGCGAGACGCCGTTCATCAACGTCGAGAAGATCCTGTTCAAGGCGCTGAACGACTATCGCAACAGCCGCAAAGCGGAGGCCAGCTCTGCGCGCACGGCGCGGTTGCAGCCCGCCAGGACCACCGGCGGTGCCACCGCAGCGATCGACGGTTGGGCGCACGCCGTCCCCGAGTCCGCAGCAGCGGCGACGGTCAGCCGCTCTGTCGCCGCCGGATCGGAATGTGCGCGCGGCGACAGCTGCAGGCTGTAGTCGCGCGCCGCCCAAGATGCGGCCAGAAGACGTGCTTTGTCGTCGTTACTGCCTGGACAGCTGTGCGATATTCACGCTGCCCAAGCGCCCACCGGCCATGGCACATCAGGGATACGGGTAGGGCTTACAGCCCAAGGTGCAGGACCTTGTGCGCATGCTACTGCGGGAAGCACTCGTACAAGGACCATCATGGCCCACATTTTAGCAAAAAAAAAAAAAACACCCTGCGAACGCAAGTGCTTTCTGCGCTTAATCACAGCGCATGCTATACTACCGTTATTCATCAGAATACATGTTGTTTAATGACTTGGTTCGTATTGGCAAGAAATCGCGAAATATTAACTTTAGGAACTGCCAGGGTAGAGAGAAGAGGTGGGAGTCAATTATAAGTTGTTTTATGCCAACATAAACCGCTGTCTTCTTGGCGAGTTGCGTCCGCTTTTCCGTATTGGGTATGTTTCTAGCCTCGTTCGTGGGCCGATGCCAGAGATAGTGCAGTCTAAAAATGTGGGACGATATGTGCTCCTGGGACCAGTGAATGCCGTGATGTTCCGGATATATATATATATATATATATATTCCAATGGCTGGATTCGAACACCGGACTTCTAGCCCAGAAAAAGCTCAATACATGTACAATGCATGACTCATAATCAGATCGTAGATTTAGCATGTAAAACTCCAGAAATTAGTTGTAATTAATTAATACGTCATCATACGTCCAAGTGTAGGCTGATACCGAAGATAATGCAGCCTAAAGGTGGGCCGATCCTGAAGATAGTGCGGTGTAAAAGTGTGTGCCGATACCAGGTAACTGAAAGCAGTCCGACACTCGTCTTACTATACTCTCACGTGAGATGTGACATGATAGAGTGCCGTGCGCTGTGACTCCACACTATTCTCACCCCCAACTCTCTCAGGCATTGTCTTTCATCGACTTGAACTGGATGTTGAATCACCTTGCAACTTTTAAGTTACAATTCTCCATTAGCAAGCCCTGGTATTTGTGTCTTCATTTGCTTCTCAACCCTCTGTCCTTTACTCACATCGTTACCTCATCCTGCCACGAAGAATAATAGCACCTGACGTGGGACTCCCCTTTCGTCTTTGTCAAACATTCCGCTTCCAAGCTTATTCCCTTGCATGTTAAGGTTGCTAAGCTATGGTTCATTCTGGTGCGTCTATTGAGTCATCGTGAACTTAGTTACGAAAGGACTAACGCCGAATGCGTAATTGTATAAAAAAGTTCACGTTAAGTGATATTTGTCAAGAGGCCTATGCGCCGCTTTGGCGACACCGGTAAACAGCTGCCCGTGTGCTCACTGCTGTACATACCACTTTCAACATATGTGTTGTGACTGCATGTGAAAGTGTGACTTGTGAAACTGCCGTGTATGAATGCAGACGAAGCTGGCTTGAACAAAGTCGGCCATTCATTTGTGGGGCACAGTGAGGGCTTCGTGATGAAACCCCGTACGGCGGGTTCACGCGACACCTGCGTACGAGTTGCCATTGACTCGTGGTTCTCCCGCGCGAACAGCACGACTGCAGAACACCGGTCCCTGGGTGCCCACGCTAGACAGTGGTTCAGGGCCGCCGCACAGAAGCCGCTAGGACGCAGACGATTGCGTCGCGCAGCTTACACAAGTCGTGCGCTTTGCTGACAGAAATTTTTTCTGAAGTCCCCAGGTTGGCCGACGGGCATTCAACTAGCCCTTTGGAGTTGCCACGTTGTGCATGTATAAACTATGCCTGAACGCACACGAGAACATCCTGCTACGTTTTCCACGTTATCATCGTTTAAAAATCAGCGGAAACGACAACACAACACGATAATGCCAAGAGCGACGAGAGTACGAAAAATCCACCTTGGAGGTGATCATATTTGATTTTTAGAGAATGAGAATTTATCATATAAGGCGTGTAAGAACAGCAGTGGAATGGTTGAATGATTTCTTTGTAGGTTTGTTTTCTACGTGCACTTACTTATCTAAACATATAGAGATGAAACTTCACATGCATGTCGGTGCCAGTGCAACGCGACACAATTTAACTCGACTTGTCGCCCCCAAAAGGACGGTTTCGTGCTCACCAAGTGCCCTAATAAAGCCAGCCTGATGCACAGCGCTTCGGTCGCATTGCGTCTAGACACCCGTATTAAGCATCGCTATCTGGCGCACGAATAATGGGCGTTGTTGTGTAATTTCAAGGCTACTTTCTGTAGTTCGCGTAAGCGATCTACTTAAATCACGACGCACATTCGAAATGTTTGTAGCGCACGAGAGTTCCTGCTTCCCTGAGAGGAATGATTTTACCTTCTCGTGAAAGGCGAGTCACAAATTAACAAAACATTGAAATTGAGCTAGAGAACAAGCGTGGGGATGAAGCGTGAGCATATATTCAAATCAAATAGTTCTATTTTGCACTGTAAATATAGATGACACATATCTTATATAGCAAAAAGAGGCCCCAAGGTCAAGGGTTGATACGAAAACCTTCTGTTTTGATTCTATCAAAAGAGAAAGTCAATGCAATTTCAGTGGTTAAATATTACGCAAGCTTTTTCCCATTAAAGTAAACAGTTTAGCAGTTGCATATACTCAACAAAGCACGGAGTTAGTCTTTAGATATGTTCATGTTTTTTTTAACATTGGATAGTAATTCCAGAATTACGTTGGAGGGAAAGTATCGGTGAACTTGCTATATATAGCAGGTTTTGATGGTCAGTAGTTTGCGCTTTGTGTGCAGCCTTGTCCTTCTTTTGGCTTCGGAAGTATATGTATACTCGATATTTATTATTGTAAGCTACACGGATGTAACTGGAACGAGGAAAGTAAGTGGCTGGTCATTATTTGAAAGTTTTCAGTTTTATCGAAAATGTGAATCGAAACACCAATTAAGTGTTTACGAAATTTGTGCGGGTGCACATATACCGTAAATCTGCGAAGAAGCGTTTCAAGTTTCATGATGAAGTGCTGAATGTCATGACACCCAATGCTTAGATTTGTATGTGCCGTAGCGACGATAAATGAGTCGTAAATGCTACAAAAGGAGGAAATGCAATAAAATGGCTATAAATGAAAACATACTAAAAAAAGCCATAAGGGTTGCAAGATGTAAAGCAGGAACACGAAATCTTTTATTATTAAACGTCGTATACAACTGTTCTCGATGATAGGAAAATATGAAAACCTAACTTTAAGCACTTATCTAACTCGACGCCAAAAATAAAAAGCTTTATATGACACCGGCAGAAAGTATGTACGTACCAATGCGTATCAGGGTGTTAAAGGCATCTTGCACGCCTTCAGTCTTGTGATGTTGTCGGTGATGTGACTGTGTTTGTTGAAAGCAGCAGAAAAAAAAGAAGTGCGGTAACTGCGCGATACACAGATACATAAAATAACAAAACTGAGTATATATATATATATATATATATATATATATATATATATATATATATATATATACATATTACCGCACCGGCTAGTATATCGGTTGTGGCGAGCAGAATTACAGTACAATGCTGCCAGCTGACACTGTTTTGAGTTGTTAAAACAGAGGCATTCAGAAACTTTAATATTTGCGTATCCAGAAGGCACCGAAGGCTGTTTACCAACAGGCAATTGTGACTTCATATGTTTGTAAAGTCACGGTGCTTGTAGTCGCAATGCAAAACAAGCGTAACTGAGTCTTAGACATTAGAACATTGAATACTTTAATTTTCTTTAACTGTCAGCGCATGTTTGCACCCGCAGCGCATTGCTATGTACTTTTCTTATACACACCATTGAATCCTGTAACGATGCTAGAGTTGGCCCTATTTAATGAAAAGAATGGGAGCCGCATCAAAGCAATGATCCCACACATTTTTACATCTACCTCAAAAATGCCAATAACTAACGATTTAAGCAGTCACGTAGAGAGATGCAAGAACAATGAGAAAAAGCAGGCATAGTTAACTGGGAGTTCGGGTGTAGAAGTTCGAATCGAAGCGAAGTGCTTACAGTTATTCTTCTTCACGCGTGAGTGTAAGTAGATTTATAATTCCCAATTGTGTGCTATAGTGCACTAAAACTGAAAATGTCGAAACCGACCCGATGAAAGCTGGCTAAGAATGAAAGAAAAGAAATAAAATAGCTTTTTACGTATACAGTGGAGAGTTGAAGCTAGCGGGACACTAAACTAGAACAGTGAAGAGAGTAAGATTACAACGCTCTGATTACACCTACTCTCACTACCGAAAAAAGTAAACAACGCTAATATTATCTCACTGCGTCAAAATGTATAGCCGCAACGAAACATTCACGCGAAATAGTCAGGGATGCGCAGCATATACAAATACCTTGAAAATTGCAAATCAGTTCTGCGGAATCCCGCTAGGTGGAGAAAAGTTCATGAAAGGGAAATACTTCCATTCACTTGACTAGAGGACACCCACACTGGTTTCTCAGAAAGGAAAGCTTCTCCAGGTGAAGAAGAACTTGTCCTGGTCCGGGATTCGAATACGCATTCGAGAACCTTAAAAGTGTTAGCGGTGTCAACGCACGAGTTCTTTTCAGCTCCACAGCCGAACGTTGAAGTTCTTTCGAAAAGAACTTTCATGTTGCCAGTTTGGATTGTGGTGAGCTTTCGGTTCGACCTACATACTGGGGTTTCATCACTAACAATGGATCACTAATTAATGGCCTACAAAATGACGCCAGTCATGGGCAGCCTGATGCTAGAAAAGCGAGTGAAACCTAGAACACGATCCATTCACATCACCAAGTATTTCACACATACAGGTCATATAACAAAAACAACAAATGGTTCGTGGAGTTACACAAAGTAAGCACTTCTGTAGATTCCAATTTTTTTCCCTACTAAATGATTTTAGAGAAGTCCTCTGCGACACCTCAAGGTTCCCAGGACAAAATTTAGGTTGAAAACGCTGAAAAATAATTTACAAGCCGCTTACTATTTCGCAGCCGCCCAAGCTGCGTGGATTTCGTGCCGTGAAATTGCAAACACAAAGGAGAGTTGGCGCTTCCCTTGCTTTTTCTCTCTTCCCTTCTCCCCCGACGCGCGCGCGCGCGCGCGCACACACACACACACACACACACACACACACACACACACACACACACACACACACACACACACACACACACACACACACACACACACACACACACACGCACACAGAGCGAGAGAGATACCAATCATTTGACTTGAGTATGAAGACGCAACGCTTGCCAGGAATACGTTTTTCATTCTCGATGCTGCAGCCAGAGGAATTAAAGAAAGGCACGTCACCCGCTTGGCAATGGTAGCAGGGTTCCATAGACAACCAGCGCACGGCCCGGAGCCCATCCCGCCTGAGGCGACTCGCCTCGCGCAGCGACCGGCCAGTGACGGGCACAGGCTGGCTGCTAGCAAGGCCGGATAAATTAGCAATCGAGGCGCGAGATTACCCAGCAGTGCAACGCAAGACATTGTCGTGAGCCAAGCGGATGCCGGGTCGTTCGGGCGCTGTTCTCTGTAGACACGCGAAAACACCTTAAAGGAAAATTCACTGCCACTTCATTAGGTGGCGAAAGAATACGACATTCCGGACCACTGCCGCCTTGTGTGCACAAAAGCGTTTCTCTCTCTCCGCCTGTATTATCTTTTGTTACTACCTTCGTTCTCAAATCGATTCGCAGGTCTGAGATTATAATGAGGGGGGTTTTCCTGCGCGCTCCCGATGAGGCGAGCGAAGGCTCTCAAGTGCATGTCGTCGTGCGCTACTCCATCATGCGAGCCTTCTCCTTTCCTCTTCATTGTCGACTGTCGTCGCCATGTTTTGGCAGCACAAAACAACTTGACGCCACAAAGGATGACGGTGTAAATAAAGTAACTAATTTTATTGCGATGTGTTGAAACGATGGGAATAAAGACGTGTACAAAAGTGACCTATTGCTAAAGTCTCTGATTTACTTTTGAAACTCTGCAATCTAGCAGGAAAAAAGACGAGAGCACTAGATAGAAATAACGGGTAGTGCAGTGCTACAATTATCTTTTCACTTAAATAGCGGAAGGTTGCTGAGATAGAGACCCCCCCCCCCCCCATGATGACTTTAGAACAAAAATGTTTACATAATGCTACATATTGTTGCAGGTATCTATGTGGAAAGTTTATTGAAACACGTTGTATTAACGTTACTAGACGAACAGACTGCGGAGACGTTTTGATCGGCATCACCATAACAGCAGACCCGCTCCACTCTTCTTCATTCCTGGCACATAGCCTGAGCGCCAGCTTCGACCAATTACTGCGTGCGCCCAGTCGTCATTTTCCACGCGATTCCACAAGGATATTCTACTCTCGATGAGTAGTGTGCCACCGCAAGACAGCCCTCAAGGACGGGGCATAATAAACGCATGTGGATTCGCGTGTTGTAACGCTTAGGACGGCTGTGGCGTGCATAAACAAGCATGGGGCGGCAACGTGCCAGCATAAACAAGCTGGCACGTTGCGTACGCTCGCTAGCCGACAATGAATGAAATTTAATACGCTAAAGATATGCGTGCATATGACAGATAACAGAACTTAGCAGACGCAGGAAACATGCCATACGAGCCGGGCCAGAGCGAATTGATACAACCAGCTCCTAAAATTTCACTTTATAAGTTCTAACAAGAAACTATTACTTCAAAGCGAGCAGTAGAGGGGCCTTCTTTCTGTTTAGACCGGTGGCTTGGTTACCACCAGCAGCTCCACAAATATGCCTGTTCTTTATTAATTGTGACAATATGGAAAGTTTGGCAACTGATGAGCCCGCTATCCCAAAATCATAGCTAACGCACACGCATATTAAAAACTAGACAAGGGAAGAAATTAAATAGAAAAACAAAAATCAATAGTAGAAAGCTTTCACAATATTGCAACTCGGGGTCGAGGACGAGAGACGTACTCTTTGAGCAGACGAAGAGGAGACGGAAAGCTTTATACAATGTGTACAGATGTCGCAGGTAAGAGCATATCAGTAGCTGTAAGAGAGCACCAGACTGACGGGGCGGCTGATGGCGACTCTCTCTTAACAATGGGCCGGTTCGGCCTTAAATCCCTTTGGCGTCGTCGGCCCGTCGTCGGCAGGAAGGAGGCGGGCCGGGTGGTGACGTCACCCTCGTCGCATTCCGCTTTATTCGTCGCGGCAGCGGTCTTGGTACGGCGCGCCACCTAATCCCCCAGTTCGACCTGCGGGAAGGGGTCGGAAGTTTCGTGGAAATTTGGAGGTTCGCACACATAGTTGGGCGAGTTGACAACCTTGGCATGACGATGCCAAGGTTGTCATTGGATGTTTGAAGCTCAGCATAAGGGCAACCATTTCGGAAGAACGAGGGGAGAGCACCCGTTGCCTCAATGATAGGCACGCAGTGTGGAACAACAATCACACAAAGTGAAACTCTCTATACTCCATAATCTCTATAGATATACGAGTACAAAGGTCGTGATAAAAACTGCACATCTATACGATAATAGGATAATAGCAAGGATAATACAGAGGCAGCGTATGACTTATGGAAAGCACAATTATACTGCTCACGAATAAAGGAATCAGTTAAAAGCATTGCATACAGAAGTTTGAGGCGCGCACCAGAGAACACAAAATGTCAAATGGTACCACAAGGTCAGTCATCATGGCGTTGTTGCGAGGCATAATTAATGTCACTTAATTGCGCTATTTACTAGGAACTAACGATATCACTGTACACGAGAAAATCACACAAGGATTTTATAGCTTCTCTTTGTTTGTAGGGACCGCATCAGGGACCGAGCTGTTTTTTCACAGAAAAGGGACGTCTACCAAAGGCTTTCAGACGACCTCGAAGTGTCTCCTGATGTTGGTCAAATTGTGGAAATTCGATGACGGCATGTTCTACAGAGGCTTCCGGAGTGTCACAGTGCACACATTCTCAAAAGGGTATTTTCCGGGAGCGACATAACAAACGGGATGTGTAGCCAACTCTATTTGCAAACAAAATGGGGTTTCTAAAGCCATTGTAGAAGTTTACTGAAAATCGTGAAAAAGGGGTTAATAGTATATCAGAAGACGATTTTGTCCGCTCATCGAACCACATGGTTTTTGATAATCTGCGTCTCAATCCCTGTAGTGCTGCTTCGGCGTCATATACAGCGAATGGTATAGGTGTGAATTCAATCAAGTTATGCGCCAAAGCAGCCATTTTGTCCACGACTTCATTTCTCGTTATTCCAATGTGACTTGGGTCCCACTGTAAACGGATTCGATGACGAGAATAAGAAGCAAGGGTCAATACCTCCTCAATTTCGTAGTACAGCGAGAGGCTGTCACGATGAAGCCGTAGTAGTAGTATAGTGTCGTAGTATAGTGTCGTAGTAGTGTCTCCAGGGGTGCTTTGGAGTCGGAGTAGATTACCCAATTTTGACTGCGCGTACTTCTGGCTACAAATGCTGCAGCTTGCAAAATTCTAAATAGTTCTGCTGATGTGGATGACGGTTTGTGAGAGAGATGGTACATTTTCTTTAATTCACCTTCTGGGATGTAAAATGCAGCATGAGTCGAATTGATATCTGTCGTTGAAGACAAACGCGTCAAGACAAAGGTGTGGTTTTCTGGTTGCTTGCGTTATCCGCGCGTTGCTTGTACGTGCCGGATATGCGCCTGCATTCTAACTGCGCCTCGGTAAGACAAATTGAAACGTGCCAAGCGTCTCGACACGCTCTCTTGCCCTGGATGAATTCAGGAGGGTGTTCTATGCCGCTTGTCGGTGCTTGCGTTTGTGGCGCAATGGTTTCAATATCGGAATTCCGCAGTAGACGTTGTGTGTTCGAATCCTGCCGTCGGCCAATTTTATTGGCGTTCAATTATTTGTAAAAGAGTACTTAGTTTAAAATGATGAACTTACAAAGTCACGAAGCCGTTTCAAGCCAGAAGGACAAAGTTTAGGTAAAGACATGCATTAACCATCACTCCTACGCTGGCTGGCACAATATCGCGTCGGATGTTCGTGCGTCTAAAAGTAGGTGGCGGTAAGCGTACAGAAGTTTGTTATTCACAGAAATTTCCCCATTCAAGTCTAGATGGCGGTATTGGCATTATGGGATACGAAACGGAATGACGAACGGAACAGAGCGGAAAACTACCCCGGGCACCTAGCCAAAGAATGCTACGCGTTAAAATATTTCGGTACTTAAATAAATCTAAAATCCAGCGCAGCATTTTTCCTTGTATACCTAGATCGTGCACACTGCAGAGCATGTGTACATGACTCGCGGCATCAAAAGCCCGACGGGTGTCAAGGAATGCCTCAACAGTTATCTTTCGTGAATATTTGTGATGTTTTACAGATGTGTAGAGGTTAAGTACAGAGTCTAAGATGCTTCTTCGAGGTCGAAAGTGAGACAGTTCTGGAAATACCCCATTGGCATCAATACACACTGCAACCACTCTTGCACCATCGTTCCTATCACATTGCATGTGCAGTTTATCAGACTACCAGGTCTATACGAGGACAACAAGCTCACAGGTCTTACAGGTTTCTGTATCGGCACGACTGTGGCTGCCTTCCATACCTATGGAATTGTGACGCGTAGCAGGGATGATTGAAGATCAGCCAGCTCAATTTCTGCGTCTAGAGTGGCACGGCTAAGATTGAAGATGGGTTGAAATCTCCGCTCAAAGTTTATCCTGATTAATTTAAATAGTTGGGACAACATGGCATACGCTGGCCTCGTTATAAGGGCGACGAATTTATCAGCCACGGCTTCTTCTGTTGAATTCTTTACTAGGACAATTGCACTAAAAAGATGACTGTGAGTGACAGGTTATTTGAGGTAGCGGATTAGCAGCCATACCTTTGAGGTGAAAGATTACGAGCTTAATGAATCGCAATACTCCCTTCAATTTTCACGTGTCAAATTGCCAAGTTTCTTTAGCATACACAAAAATATTCTTTGGGCTTCTTTATAATCAGCCAGTCATCCAGAGTGACGATAACGACGTTCGGCTCTCTGGCAAATGGCTCAAAGCTGTTGATATTCATTATCAAGGCCAATGTGTCCTTCTCGGATAGAAATTTCACTACTGTTTTTTTTGTGTTATATTCGAAGGCAGAACTTTAACAAAGCTTTCCTCTTTCTTTCGTCTGTTTGTTCTTTTCTTTCTTTTTTTCTTTTGTTTCCTCAGTGGTCTCTTGTTGAGACATTACATGAGAAAGTGGGCGGTTAATAGCAAACAAAGACAATACAAGTCACAATGGGCTGTTTTCGATGAGCCGCTTGAATGCAAGTTGGTCGATGATAGTGGCAACTTCGGTGGGCAGGCCATTCCAGTCTCGTGCTGTGCGCAGAAAAGATTACTGCTGAAAAGTCAGGTATGGGCTTGTAGGGAGTATACTGTTAGAGTGACTGGTGCGGGCAATGCGGTGGGCTCTTTTTATGTACGGACTGTCAAAAGGCAAAGAATGGAAAAATTTATGAAAAAGGTTATGACGGTGCCTCTGCAGAGTCCATAAGAAAACAAATCTAAAAATTCACCGACGATTACGGTACTCCCTAATACGAAATTTGAGCGCAGCTCTATACGTGTTTTCATTTCATTTCATTTCATTTTATTACCTTAAAAATCCCTTGATACGTGTATTTTTCTTTTAATTTCGCGCTATATTGGCTAGCGCGCACAATCTGTCCCGTGCGACACGTTCCAAACGGAGAGAAGTGTGGTGCGTCTGCCTCGCTAATCACGAGATCGCGAGAGACAGTGCGTGGGTGACGTGTGGGTGGGATTCACAGCAGCCGCCGCAGGCAGACATCTGCGCATGCAGCGCTTTGTTTCCATAGAGACGGCGCGCGCTACTCTGGCGGCATATCGTAGTCATCGTCACGGTACAGCCACAGGACAGGCGCTGATGTCCTGTGTACGTCACTGTTTTGTGTTGGCATGATTTTTACGCCGCTGACATCAATATCCAGTAGATCCTTGCTATAACGAAATCGTTGGGCCAGGAATAGGCCTTTGTAAGTAGCACTCCAAGCTAGAGGCAGCACAATGCCGTCACCTCAGAGTGGGAAGCTTTTGATGGCACTTGTAGCTTTTGTAGTGCTACGCTGTAGAATGGGGGATACGCCTATGCGCGACACTTGCGAAACTACAGAAACGATTGAAGACATCTTATGCCTCTGTTCCCAGTACGACGTTGAACGTGAAACTCTCCAGACAGCATGGAACTGGCTGGACTCTAGAACGTTTTGGGAAATGAAGATCCTTGGACCATGGCCATGCGCATCGATGACACAGAATGCCACAAAAGCGTTATTGAAGTACCTCAAGTCAACAGGTCTTGGCGACCGTTTGTAGACTGGGTGCAACCTTCAAATTTTGCCGAAACTGTGCTATCTATCTCTATATACTCTCTCTGTCTTTTCATCACAATACCCCGTCCGCCAGTGCAGGATAGCAAACCGGACGTGCGTCTAGTTAATCTTATTGCCTTTCCTCTCTTCTATTTCTCTCTCTTTCTCTCATTGGGTCAGGAAACTGATTTTGATATAAGTGGCAATTTGTAAAATGTGGAAAGGCTCTAAAGCCGCCACAGTGACGCGTAAGGTGTTGTGCAACAGCGCTGGAGCTCCTAAAACATATATTTGTATAGAGCCACGCCCGACAGTGCCTATGTGACAGCCCTTTATCTTGCAACAAAGGTGCGAGTCAGTATTGTTGGTCGTGCTTAAAGAGCGTTTCTTCAAGAGGTGGCAGTCGTCGATCTTCTGAAGTTTTCACGCACCTCATAGGGCCCTTTTCGCCGAAGTTTACTTAGTTTTGAAGCAAACGAAGCGTGGTTAGTGTCACGGACGCCGAGAATATGCTAAGCTTCTTCCTTCACGAATTATCAATGACTTACTGGATGAACCCTTAAGACATTTTCAGACCAACGCTATAATAGCGACAGATTCTTCACGTAGTAATGACAAGGCAGATGTTAGGCAGGCGTAGGAACAAGAACAACAACAAAATTTTGTGGGTTTATTTCGTTCGCCACACTGTCCTCTTCATTTTCACCGCCATATACAACATCGACGAGTACTGTGTCTGTGACAGGAAAAAAAAAAAACGCGCCAGCTTCCGCGTACGCTAGCGCGCAGGACTCGATATCGTTTTCGGTGTATTCACCAAGAACCTGGGGACATGTACATTTCATGGGCATGGACATGGACATGTACCGAGAGGACATGTACATTTCACCTGCTGCTGAAGTGCTGATTGACTGGGGCGCCTGTCTCCTTCTGACGCATGCCCCACCCCAGCCAATCACAACTTCAGCAGCCGACGAATGGACATGTCCTCCAGGTGGGCACTTACTGAAAACCCCCCTAGTGTAAACGCTTGTACAGCTAGCTACGTTTGCGGGTTTTATCTGGGGAACGGGCGCGGAACCTACCATATGTGAAGCAGTTAGCAAACTTCACCAAGTCCACTTCCTTCCAACGCTGAATAAGCAGATGTATAACTCCCAGCAGGCGGATGTTGAAGCTCTTCTCGTCGTAGGCTACGAACATCTTTTGTACCAGGCCTCGAGAAAGCTAGTGGTCTATAGTCAACTTCCTAGTCATCTCAATGATTCAGTAGTCTACGCGCTGCACTACAAGCGCCGAATTCAGGAGGCTTTTCATTCGTAACTGCTGCTTGACATTTGCCAGCCGCCTTTGCTCCAACATCCCGACTGGATGGCAGCCGCTCTTACGAACAGTTATAGCCTATGAAAGTTTTTTGTGAATACCGTACGTTGATAGGAATGGAAGAATGATCATATTCATATAGTCAGCCGTTCAGTGTGTAGGACAAATGTCGATCACGAACAGCGTTTTTTTTTTTTGACCGAGAAAGGTGACGTAGTATTTAGAAACCACCGCCGTTATCTATAAGCGCTTCTTGACCATGTGAATAACATCCTTTGGAAACTTAGCATTGTGGAAGCCCCGCGGCTTTCGAACTTTACTTGTAGCAAGAACAGCTTGTCTTGGTAAGTCACGTTCACTCCAAACAAAACAAAACGTTTTCCGTTGCTTGAAAAACACTTCTAATACATGTCCAGTACACATTGCTTGGCCAGATATACGACTGGCATTGCGGTGTGGCAAAGAGTGCCCCTTGCCCAATTTCTGATCTGATCGAGCCATGGTATACACTTTGCGGATCACGGCGATTTTCTGTTCAAGGGTCAAACACTTTCATGCCAATTTTGGCGGAGCCTTGGAAGGTTGGTTGATTGGATCACTGGAATGTTTAATTCGCAGAAGCAGCATAGCCTTATGACAGGGCACACCTCAGTGCTACGGCAAACATTATAATGATTGCACTTACAACATGCATGCCCTGTACGTCTGGCGCGGTTCAATAAAGTTGAATTAATTGCCCCCCCCCCCTCTGCGCTCATCCACTCATTCAAGTCTTTTAAACCCATACCGACGAATGTCTCCAAGGCTATCACCTGGAATTATTACCAGTGTCCTCAATGTGACACGACCAACATGCTTTTTTCACGTAATTTTTCAGCAGTTTTGCTTCTATATTATTCCCCATAGCTCAGATCACCACCTCAGCCCACAAAAGATCACAAGAAAAACTCCCCTTTTCGCTCGTTGCGGTAAACAACTCTTCGTGTTCTCCTAATTGTGCTCTTTTTGCTGCTTGTCAACTCGCAAAATATATAGCTTTCGTACGTTAGACCAAAACATATAGAGGTAAATGTGCCAGCATGGAAAAACGCTGTGGAACAGATGGAATACGAAGTTGAACGAAAAGGGGACAAAAAAGAAAAATGGCACACCACCATTTACCTCATACTCTCTTGACTGGTCTCTATTATAACTGCTTAAAAAAGCCAGAGCAAGAAAAACCTGCGAGGCCCAAGGCAGAAATGAACAATATTTTTAACGCTTTTCTGGCCCTGCTGTGAAAAAAAGAATAAAATCGTATGATTTCGTAAGAAGCGGCGTCCTTCGCTTCATGTGCTGTTATCCAGTGCTACTAGCACTAGTTTCTTTCCTTGTTTGTTTCACTGCGATCATTTTGTCCGACCTTTACGACCTAGCAGCAGCGAGTCGAAACTGAAAGCGATAGGAAAAAATAAATTCTGATCGTTCGTTCATTCTCCAGCCTTGACGACGTTCTGTGCAATAGGTTTCCTACAGGATGTAATCCAGCCCCCACGCAGCAAGCCTACTTTCTGGAGACAGAGAGAAGGAAATGTTGCGTTTGTCTTTACCATACGTTGGAAAGAAACATCAGCCACCCTATGAGGAAGCTTTCGGCCTCGCGGGCCAAAGACAGAAGCTCGATGTTTGCTTGCGAGACATAAAACCCTTATTAACGAAGCTCACACAATGCGAGAATGGCACGTGGCAGCGACGGAGGAAGTGATGTTGTAACCAGAAGTAGGAGGCACAGATGGACTATCGAAAATCGCATTGAGGACGCGGCAACACAGGCACTCCCAAGGTCCGACGCAGAAGCTCAAACGGATATCGTCTGTGGTAAAGGCATGAGTCGTATAGCCCGGTAATCATGTCTTGTGCAGCGGACAGCGATGAGTATACAACTACGCCACCGGTTCTTGTAATCAGAGATGCAACTTATTGTAAATTTAGCACCACACAAACCAAGATCTTTGGCATCGCTAGCAGGAGATATTGCCGAAAAGGTTTCTGAAAAAACTTTATCGGCAAGTTTCTGCTAGTGCATGCCAATGAAGCTCGCTTCGCTTTCGTCTCATAAGCTTCACTTCAAGAAATCAGTACACCTGCGTGGCCTAGGTGATTTATTCATTGAGTTCGAAAAAAAAATATTTGTAGAGCAGAAAATTGTTTTGCCTGCTACAAAGCAGTCCTTTTGTAAAGCAGTGATTTGGACTTGTTGGTAAGACATCGTGAGGCTTATAGCGCGTGAAAAAGACAAGGACGAAAGTGAGACGTGACACACACAGGCGCTAACGAGCTCTCAAACAAACACGAAAAGACATAGAACAGCGTAGAGCGCTGAATTATTTTAGTGAACTGCGGTGTTAAATGAATATGATTTCATGCAAATTATTTGTCCAGCCGATCCTTATTGCCGTTCGTCACTGGCTGAAGTGGCGCCGTGTCGTCGATATTGACATTATGAGTAATAAGCTTTGTGGATACTCGGTAATAAAGAAAAATCACTGTGAGCCAGCCTTGTGTGATATAGAACTGCATGACCAGCATAGAACTGTTAACATTCCTGCCCCTATCTCAGTTAAATTGTCTGTAAAGCCATATTCGGCGCATTTTGTAACTCTGCGCTATATTTCAAAATTGGCAGGCGTCGTCCTCCGCGCGAGTGATGTGCACAGACAAAAATCAATGCACCAGTGCGTCAAACCAAATTTTCCCCAAAAGCGGAAGCAACTAGGCTACAAAGAAGTCCAAATACTGAAATGGCGAGTTTCACAGGAAACTTGGGAAGTAGACCCATCCGCTTTGCTTTACGGACGCTGCAGACAACGAGTGGGCTAGGCCCTCTGTCGACCGACGACCTGCTCACCGATGTCATGGTCCCCACTTATCGACGTATGTCCTGCAATCTAGCCTGGTTTCTTGGAAGCCATGTGCGCATCCCGTGCTCTTGTTTGGGCTTGAGTACTATTATCAGGATAGAAGGCAAGCTAGCCACATAGAAATGAGGGACAACATGTCCTTCCTTGGCGTTTTATTTCTCCTTCGATATTTTAGCTCAAGGGTTGACCGTTTGAAATCACTAACGTGCTGAGATTGCACGGTCTGAGTGCACAGAATCTTGTGGTTTCTTTTACAGTTCATTGCCTTGGCGAAACATTGACCTGACAGAGCATCCCAGGTACCTTCTTCGTGGCTCAAACCCCTCGCCAAAGAGCAAGAAACTGTTAATGCGCTGAAGCGCCATTTTGCATTTGAATTTTCACCATCAGCACAGTGGAGCAAGATAAGGTACCGCTGATAACATGGACATTCAGTAAGAAACGCATCATCAACCTTGTGCATGACCGACACTATTATTGCTGTTTGAAATGTACAATAAACATGCCGGCAAAAGACGGTTTTACACGTATGACTCTTGCATGTACCAAATACAGTTCATTGTGCGCATATTCAACACGGATATTAAAACAGAACACCTGTTTAAGCTCTGCCATGTTATCACAGAAATAATGGTAGAACCCTATGCGATATTGGAAGCGAAAGGTCCATTGCGGCTAGTCATGCAGCCTCCACATACGTCGGTAGTGTGCGCAGATACACAGTCTCCACTTGAGCTGATTTGCAATGTTCAGGCAAAAAGTGCACACAATAAAATAATGGTCAAAATTTGCTGAGTAGGCACAAGTTGCGGGAACTCGCAGTCACGAAATTGCATTTCAATGAGCTCCAACTCATACCGGCATAACTGAAAATGAGCGAGCGGACGAATTGGCGAAACGTGCACACGAACATGGAGAATATTACAACATCCAGCAATGAAGTTAGAAGCATATGACAAAAACTCTAATCGAAAATTTTATCTGCGGCATGGGTTGATGAAGAGTCCAAAAGATTAATTTTGCATGCTGTGGACACTAAGCTGCAGTTCAGAGTGTACGGGAAGATACCGTGAGGTGTCGAAACGTGCCACTTTCGCCTTGGTGTGGCATACACAAAACACTTTTTTTAGATAAAATTCACAGTACAAGCTCCGCGTCATGGTTGTGTGAGTGGCGGACGAGGACATAGCCCACATGTTGCTGGACTGCCCATTATACGACCAGCAAGGGCAACAGATGCACTTCAAACTTTGGGCTCTGGGAAATCCCAGAGTGTTGTTCAAGTACTGTCCCTTGGGACAATACTTGAACCATGCTCAGTTAGTGGCCTTCAAAGAACAGCTTTTAGTGCAGTAAAATACTTTTTATATCGCTACGTGTGGAAAGACACAGACAAAAGATGCTATTCACACGCTATTTACACTGGAGTCAGGCTGACACTCGCTCGTGCCAAGGGCACCGACCAACTTCTTCGTCGTTCTCGCGGCGGCTCGTCTCTTGAGCATCGCTGGATGATATCGTAATATGTACAGACATGTACACGAACTACTATGGACGTCTTTGTGCAGTGACTCGCCTTCATTGCTTTGTTTCATTTGTTTTTCTTTATCTCATAACTGTGAGTATCTGTGCGCCTTAAAGCGTTATTTTTTATCATTGTTGTTGTGTATTTTGTTATTTTAAACCAAATTATTTTTTGTTTTTCAGGTAAGTGAATTGGAGTAGGTGGAGGCGTACTGCTTCCACCTACTCAGTAACCCTCAGTAACCCCCAGTAACCCTACCTAACTATTTATAAACATTGTCATCAATGTAGTGACGTTTCAACACAATACAAAAGCAAGGTTTACGGTATATAGCAAACTAGTTATGGCATATAACAGTTTGCATACAGCACTGTCATGTTCAGCAAAGCTGGAGATGGCAACAAACGATATTGGACATTAGCCAACAACATCCGAGAGTTTTGACGATTATTATTCAGAAGAGTAGGGAAATCTTCAGTCGACAGGCTAGAGAAGCAGAATTCGTGATTTGTAGTTATCCTCTAGTATTTGTGCAAGAGCACGTTTATCAAAGCCAGCCAGTCACGGGAGGCCCGGCTAACGAGAAGAAAATTTACAGAAAAAGAAATGTTGTTTTCATCACACAGGGCAGACATTACCGAGTAATGACTGGCACCTTACCACCATTCTTAATTAGAAAAGTACACTATCACTGCATTGCAAGAGAAAGGAAACGCAGTCGAACAAGGTAGAGAATTAGGTGGCGAAATGAAATTAGGAAATTCACAGGCATAGAGCTCATACCCATGGAGTCAGCTTAAGTAAGACAATGGTAACTGGAAATTGTTGGAAGCAGCCTTCGTCCTGCGATGGAAATAAATTGATCTGATACTGATGCTGCTGCTCTTTTGTGTCCTGGTGTACTCGTACATGAGAGGGAGCGAGAGAGAGGTCATAAGGGAAAGGCAGGGGGTTAACCAGGCTGAGCACAGCTGGCTATCCTACACTGGAGGAAGGGCAAAGATAAGGAGGAGAGAAGTTCATACTTTGCCCGGACACACACACAATGAAGGCTTCATCGTGCAGTTCATGACAAGTGATCATACAGGCTGGTGCACCTCAAGAAGCGTAGCAGCGCTTTTGTGGCTTTGCACATCGCAAGCGCACGAGACCACGGTCTCAGATCATTTCTTCTATAAAAGGCCTGTCATCTAAGTGCATTAAAGCTGTCTAAAGGGCAAGCCTCAGATCTTCGTACGTTGGGCAGTCATACAGGAGATGTTTTATGGTTTACATTACGCGATACGTGTTGCAGTCGGCACTGTCCACCTTACCAAATAGGAATGAGCCAGCGTTTGTAAAGGAACCCCAAGTCGCAGACGACATTGGAGTGTTTCTTCCAGCCGAGTAAAACTGGGTGAAAGTTGTAACTTCATGTATGGGTCCATAGCATATAGGCACTGGTTGGTGAACTCTGGTGCATTCCATTTTCTTAGTGTGATATGGGTAAGACTGCTGAGGTACCGCACTGCTTCCGTTCGCGCGACAACGAAATCGAGACTTTCGGGACTTTTCTTGCCAGTGATATTGCAATGCACCGGAAATATGCACTGAACTATTATGCTGTGGCCTCCGTCAATTCATTTCAGTTCATTTTCCAGAAACCTTCCTGGAAGAAATTATGGGTAAAAACGGAATCAATTACTTGACGAGACTCATACTTCCCCACTAGGAAGTGAGTGACGATGCAGGATACAGTACAATGACAATGTAATGACAATAGAGGAACAAGGAACAGATTAAAAAACGCAATGCAGCACTAACTTTAACAATAAAAAGTGGAAAGTAGGTAATAACAGTATGTTTTCATATGCACATGCGCATATACATATAGCAGCAACATACAGCCCTGCGATTTGTACAGTATTGACGGAATTTTTTAGCAACATAATAATGCAAGAGTATACATATGACATACATATGATATACATATGATATGATATACATATGAAGAATAAGAATGGGCTGGGGTGCGTTTGGCAGACATTCCCAAATCATGAACAGCAGGTTGCCATTATCCCTCAAGAGAAAAGTATATAATAGCTGTGTCTTACCAGTACTCACCTACGGGGCAGAAACCTGGAGGCTTACTAAAAGGGTTCTACTCAAATTGAGGACGACACAACGAACTATGGAAAGAAGAATGATAGGTGTAACGTTAAGGGATAAGAAAAGAGCAGATTGGGTGAGGGAACAAACGCGAGTTAATGACATCTTAGTTGAAATCAAGAAAAAGAAATGGGCATGGGCAGGACATGTAATGAGGAGGGAAGATAACCGATGGTCATTAAGGGTTACGGACTGGATCCCAAGGGAAGGGAAGCGTAGCAGGGAGCGGCAGAAAGTTAGGTGGGCGGATGAGATTAAGAAGTTTGCAGGGATGGCATGGCCACAATTAGTACATGACCGGGGTTGTTGGAGAAGTATGGGAGAGGCCTTTGCCCTGCAGTGGGCGTAACCAGGCTGATGATGATGATGATACATATGACGAGATACTATTAAAACAAATATAAATATCTTACTGCATGTTTACGAAATATCTTTTCACCTCCTTTAAACTTAAGTTATCCACACGCTAGTACCGGCATACGAAGGAGTGGTCATCACGCACGTATGCCGACTCGGCAACAGCCGTTGTGTGAAGATAGTGTTCAAGGGGGATTCCATCCCTTCGCATGTAAAGGTCGGTCACTTACGACATGTCGTACGGCGGTTTGTCCCAAAGCCGCTTCAATGCCACAAGTGCTTCAAGATCGGGCATGTTAAGAGCGCCTGCCATAAACTCCACAATGTACCCCCGGTGCGCCGAGTCACACACGGTAGAATTCTGTCGTGCAACAAACTTTAGGTGTGGCAACTGTGAAGGCACCCATGAAACGACATCTAAAGAATGCCTAAGAGTCAAAAAAGAGTTCGAAGTTCTGAAGCAAATGGTCAGGGATAACTGAACCCATAGAGAAGCCTCAGAAAAGATCCGGCGTCGACGTCGTCATCGACGGAAACGCTCAAGACAGGGTGGAGTTCGTGCACCGCTTGCGCTAACGCCAGCATCTTCAAATAGAATGCCCGAGAGCACAAGGAGGCCTCAGACGGAAAAGGCTGCCCCCGTGGAAGAGTGGCCGGCACTGGCAAGCTCTCAGTCTTCCAAAGAGCCTCCACGCTTGATGCTCCTATCGAAGCCCGCTTCTGTTGGTGAGGCTTCAACAGTCGCCTGCCAAATGATTCCGGTGCTGCGATCCATTGTGAATGTCATCATGGCCATGCTGACAAGCATTGACACTCCATCTGCTAGAAGTGGGCTACAAGTGCTCGACGCGCTGAGCCCCGTCCTAGCAAGCCTTGAGTGAAGCCATGACTGACAATCACCAGTCATTTCGTAAGGAGGTCAGAGAAGCGTCGATCCTTCAGTGGAACGCGAGAGGTCTAAGATCTCCCATCGCCGATTTTCGTCAATTTGTTCTCACTAACCGATTTCCAGTCATTGTCATCTGCGAACCAAGATTATCACATCCAATAAGACTATGCGGCTACGAGACAATATTCTCATCAAGCGATATCAAAAGTAGCAAGGTCGTCGTGTTTATTCGCCGTGAACTCGCTTACGTCGTTCAACCGGTGCAACCTCATGACGACAATCAGTATGTGTGCATGACTGTTAAAAATAGGAAAATCACCTTTGCACTCTTGGGGGTGTATCTGTCTCCATCAAGTCGATTTGACACCAAAAGACTGCAAGACATCTTAAAAACACAACCTGATTCATGGATTATCACCGGAGACTTCAACGCACACCATACCATATGGGGAAGCTCAAAGGTTAACGCGGCGGGACGACGACTAGCTTCATTAGTTTCCAACAATGGTCTCTACCTGCTGAATGACGTGAGTCCAACATTTCTGCGGGGAATAACGTACAGCAGCTGCCTCGATTTGACTTTCGTCTCCCACCGCCTCGCCACACATGTTAAGTGGTTTTTGGACATTGAAACGCACGGAAGTGACCACATCCCCACTTACCTCAAGATCAAGGGAATGTCTAACACGTATACGTCCACCACGATACGAAGAATAGATTGGACTGTCTTTAAATCCCAGATTGAGGACGCTTGTCCCAAAGGCCTCTCTTGTGGGCTTCAACAAGCTATCAAGAAAACGGTACAGACAGCCACGCGCACACTCACGTGTTCTCCAAGGTATTCTGAATTCGACCTGGAATTGGAGCGGCTTCGTGCGATTCGCCGTCGTGCTGAAAGAAGATATCGATGCACTAAGTCAATTCAGGTTCTAAGAACAGCCCGGCGAATGCAAAAGAAGATACAACGCCGCATGGATAAACTAGAGGCTCAGTGGTGGTCGAAATTTTGTGCGTTGCTAGATCCCCGCAAACCGCTATCTCAAATATGGAGAACTGTGCGAGGTCTACGTTCTGTTCCGTAACAGCGTTCTGCGTTTAAGGCCCTAGCACTATTCCAGCGCCGTCAAGACATTGATGTGGCGGAAGACTTCTGTGCTATGATTGTGGGCCAACCAACTCGCATAGATTCGCTTACATTGAACCGTATTCCACATTTACGAGATTCACGCATGGATCTGCCTTTCACGACGCAAGAGTTTGACGCGGCGCTCGCCCTATGTAATCGGTTGTCGTCGCCTGGTCCAGATGACATATGTTACCGTATGCTATGTCACCTTGGTGAACGGGCACGAAATGCGCTCCTTAATATCTATAACGAGTCCTGGCAGGAAGGCAAAGTTCCTCAAGATTGGAAGATCAGCCGCCTGGGACCGCTTCTTAAGCCTGGCAAGTCTCCCTTAGAGATTACTTCATACCGACCAATTGCGCTGGCAAGTTGCGTTGGGAAGGTAATGGAGCGAATGATCCTCGCCAGACTTGAGTGGTACCTTTAACATTACGAAATCTACCCGGACGCCATGGCTGGTTTTCGACGTCACCGATGTTCTATCGACAACGTTATCGATCTGGTAACCTATGTTCAACACCAAAAGACGTGTAAGAGGTTATCTGTCGCAATGTTCTTAGATATTTATATCTAAGAACATTTCGACAGATAACCTCTTACACGGGAGCCTACGACAACGTTCTTCATGACGCCATACTTGAAGCATTGGAATCGGTGAGCCTTGGCGGTCCATTATATCGTTGGACACGCAGTCATTTGCATAGGCGGACTCTATTTCTTAACACTGAAGCTGACCCAACCTCGCAATATTATACGCACCATGGAGTTCCACAAGGCGGTGTCTTGAGTCCCCCGCTTTTCAACCTTGTGTTCATTGGTCTCGTGGAACAACTTGCGAACACAGTTAAAATATCATTGTATGCCGACGACATATGCGTCTGGGCATCTGGTGTGACACGGCCGCAAGTACGCGCCAGGCTTCAAAAAGCTGCCACGTCAACATCGGCGTACTTAAATGAACAAGGCCTCAAGATCTCGCCAGAAAAATGCGCATTGGTCGCGTTTAGCCGAAAGTCAATGCGATCATACGATGTCTCTATCGACGGTCAAAGCATACCTTATGTCAGGATGCACCGATTCTTAGGCGTAATAATTGATCGTGACCTCTGCTGGAGTCCTCACGCGGCCTACCTAAAGAAGCGCCTGACGGATATTTCTAATGTGTTTAAGTTTCTTGGAGGAAAAGTCTGGGGTACTTCAGTACATGCAATGATGCAACTGTACAGGACGCTCTTTCTTGGGTATTTGCGATACAGCTTGCCTGTGCTGACCAACACCTGCAGAAATAATATTTGCACACTCGAAAGCGTCCAGGCCCAGGCACTTAGAGTGTGTCTTGGATTGCCTCGGTGCTCGTCAACGGCTGAAATAATTACCATTGCACACGATTTCCCAGCCAGGACCCATATAGTCATGGAAGCGCTCAGAGCACACGTAAGACACCTTGCTCGAGCCCCTGCCCATCATCTAGCCACACTGCCAGAGGACCCACCACGTGCTTCCTTTTGTGAAACAGTCCTGCCCTATCGTGCATACCTTCCATCAGGTTATACAGCTCCAGCGAAAGTTCCGTTTCCACCATGGTGCTTGGCTCAAGCAAAGGTTCGACTAATGGTACCAGGAGTACGAACAAAAGCCCAACTCTCGTCTCCAGCACTCAAGCAGCTTTCACTGCTCTTGCTGTACGAGACGTGCAACGAGCATCATCATCTATATACTGACGCTTCAACCACGGTGAACGGGTCTGCAGGATCGGTGATCTTTCCTACAATACCCTCCACCATAAAGATTCGACTATCTCACCAGACTCCATATCCAAACCACCATATTCCAAATCACCACCACAAACATCACTGCAACAAAGTACCGCCTCCAGCGCTCATTCGTTAACGCTGGAACAGTTAGCACAAAACATGCAACTAATGTTCGCAGAGCTACACAAACTCAAACGAATGGTAGAGGATGTGCAAACAAAAGCCGCAGCCGTCCCCCGAAAGAGGGTCAGTCAAAGTCCGGGAGCTCCTACCAGGACACCGAAAGCTATAGAGCACACTGATAGCGACAGTAATATCCATGGATAATATGGCAAACAACACAAAGACCGGACACATTGAAATCTGGCAATGGAATTGCTGCACGCTACGCACTAAATTGGCTAATTTCACGCACTACATAGAATCGGCGCCAATCCCTCCCGACGTTATCTGTATTCAGGAAATAGGGAAACAAAATCAAAAACTCAAAGGGTACGAGCTTTATGCTCACCCTGACTACCCTCAAGTAGCCACCTTTGCCAAGAAGGATGTCGCGATTAGCGTAAATTATTTTTTCCGGGAACCTATTCAGCACCAGATAATCACGATTTGGCCGCAGAAAAGGGGCAAACCTAAAACAATTATTGTCAACGTTTATAGTTCTCCCAGAGAAAAACAGGCGGATTTTGAAAACGTGGTGGCCACCGCGGTGCGACTCGCTCAAGGTAGGGACAAATTAATATTGTTAGGCGACTTTAACGCTCAACACTCAAACTGGGGCTACAGTAGAGTCAATCCCAAGGGCATATTGTTAGCAGACGTTGTAGAGCGCTACGGACTTTTCCAGCTAACTCAACCGGATCTCCCAACGCGAATCGGGAACAGCGTGTCCCAGGACACTTCCCCCGACCTCACGTTCACCAACAACGAAAGTGAGACGCGATGGACGAACCTCGGTGAAAACCTAGGAAGTGATCACTATATCTTAAGCATATCGGTTAATGCAGCCAGGATTCGAAGAGCTATTGGCAAGGCAAGGCTATCCGACTGGACCAAATTTCGTGAAAAACAGAAAACAATCGGCAGCATAACAGACGTAGGAGAATGGGCCGAGCAGATCCGAGTTATTCACTCTAGGGTCACCAAAACAATTGAAACGACAACGGAGGCTCCAGCCGTGGATGGTCACCTGTTGCATCTCTGGGAAGCCCGGAGAGGCCTCACAAAAAGGTGGAAAAGGCAGAAGCTTAATCGTAAACTCAGGATACGGATAGCTCAGCTAGCGCAGGAAGCTTACGAATACGCACAAAAGTTAAGCGACAGCAATTGGCGTCAGTTCAGCGACTCGCTTCGGGGCACGTTGACTACAAAGAAAACATGGCGCATTCTTCGAAGTATGATTGACCCGGGAGGAACAAAAACAGTCGCGAATCGCACACTTAAGCTGCTTGAAAACGAGTTTGAAGGTCGGGAAGCTGAAATGATAGACAAAATTAAAGAGATATACGTAGGAACTGTACCGACCGGGCAATCCACCAAACCCGTTTACGAAGGTCAGGACCAACCGGAACTGGACGCCCCTATAACCTTTGAAGAGGTTTACGCAGCGGCACACTCCTTCAAGAAAAACACGACCCCAGGGGTAGATCAGGTCACGAACGCAATGATTCGCAATCTAAGTGACGACACGCTAAAGAGCTTGACCAATTTCTTTAACGACACGGTCTGGACAGAGGACGGCGTCCTTCCAAAAGAATGGAAGGAAGCAAAAATTATTCTTATTCCAAAACCAGGTAAGCCTCGTAACATCAACAACCTTCGACCCATCTCCCTAACGTCGTGCGCGGGGAAACTCTTTGAAAAGGTTGTGCAGGTCCGGCTCTCGAACCACATAGAGCTAAACAACATGTTCCCCTCAAACATGTTCGGTTTCCGACCCCACGTGTCAGCGCAGGACGTTTTTCTACTACTAAAGCACGAGGTCCTGCACCCCAACAGAGGGTCGGAAGATAAATTTGTACTGGCATTGGACATCAAAAAGGCCTTCGACAGCATCTCCCACCACGCTATTCTGGAGGGACTGGAAGCGGTGAACTGCGGAACGCGAATTTATAACTACGTGCGCTCATTCCTCAGCCACCGCACGGCCACAATCGGATTAGGCTCCACGAGGTCCGACATCTTCAACTGTCCCGACAGAGGTACCCCTCAGGGAGCTATACTCTCTCCACTGCTATTCAATGTAGGGATGAGAAAGCTAGCCCTGGAGCTAGATAAACACCCGAATCTCGGTTGTGCGATATATGCCGATGATATCACGTTCTGGGCTCACCAGGGGTCCTATGGGGACAAGCAAGAAACCCTTCAAAAGGCCATAGACGCAGTCGTGGAATACGCGAGGGCGGCGGACATGGCATGCGCACCCGAAAAATCGGAATTCATTCGGGTGCGTGCGAAGTACGCAAGAAAGAAGGACTGGGTGCCGCTCACTCTGACTCTCGACGGGGTGCCAATTCGTGAAGTGGAGACACTCAGAATATTGGGGATGTGGATACAGCAGAATGCTGGAACATCTCACACCCTACAAAAACTAAAGGCGGTCACAGGAAACGTGGCCAGAATGATAAGGAGAGTGGCAAGAAGCAGAGACGGCCTAACTGAGGGAGAGACCATCAGCCGGGTTCACGCATTCGTAATTAGCCGACTCACATACGCCCTTCCGTATCAGGCCTTGACAAACCAAGAGATTAAACAGGCAAACGCAATAATAAGAAAAGCCTTCAAAGCCGCCCTTGGTCTTCCCGAATGCACTAGCACAGAGAGATTCGAGGGACTGGGCCTGCACAATACTTTTGACGAGTACGCAGTCGCGACGTTATATTCCCAGAAAGAACGACTTTGTTCTTCAACTCAGGGCAGGGAAGTATTGGCGAGGTTAGGCTTTCCCCTGAGACCCCAGTATTGCGGAGAGGAAACGGCACAGATAGACCGCAATGTTCGATCGCACATCGCGGTGGCCCCAATTCCCAAAAACATGCACCCCAAGTACCATCCCGGACGACGCAGAGCAAGGGCAAAGACCCTTCACAAACGTTTCGGCATGGGACCGGGGGTGTATTATACGGATGCCAGTCGAGCCAGCTCAGACACTTTCACCATAGTCTCTACATGCAACAACAACGTAACAACGGCATCCTTCAAAACCGCCTCGGCATGCGTGGCAGAGGCTGCAGCCATTGCCTTGGCCATTCAGGACGCCGAGCGCCAAACCAATTCAGCTGTCATATTATCCGACTCACAAGCGGCTTGCCGCCTGTTTTTACAAGGAACGGCACCCAAATCAATAATCAAAATTTTAGGCACTCAACTAGAGGGGCACCACACTATCGTCTGGTGTCCGGCACACGAGCGACTGGCAGGAAACGCTAGGGCAGACCGTATTGCTCGAGGTTTGAACGTCCGAGCAACGGCATGGCCTAGCGACGTCCTTCCACCGAATTCTCGTGACATCCTCCTACAGCAAAGGCAGGAGCGGAGACGTTTTGGACATCCTCACTCCGATTTAAACAGCGAACAGGAGAGGGACTGGCGTCGTATTCAGACGAATACATACCCCAACCTGCACCACCTACACAGAATACACCCCACGAGGTTCTCTGACGAGTGCCCGTGGTGCACAGACACACCCACACTAAAACACATCACATGGGAGTGCCCCAGGAGGCCTCCGCACATAGACAGTCCCATATTACACCAACATCCACTAATGAGGAATAGGCAGTGGGAGGCATGGCTTGCGGACGAGGGTCGGGAGAGCCAGTTGGCTCTTCTGGACCAAGCCCAGCGAGCCGCTCGTGCCAGTGGGGCCCTGGAATAGGGGCTCCAACCATCGTGCCTTATTTTATTTACATTGAATAAAGTTTTACTCTCTCTCTCTCACCAGACTACATCAACGGCCGCGGAGCTGGGTGCTATTCGTTGTGCACTTTTTCGTGTAATTTCTAAAGAACTACCGAAGAAATGGAGCGTGTTCAGTGACTCCAAGGCTGATCTTCATTGTTTGGTTTCTGCCTTACGCCGAGGACCCCACGAACAACTAGTTCTAGAAATCAGACTGCTGCTTCACCACCTCGTCGAGCAAGGACACGACATCACGTTACTGTGGATTCCAAGCCACTGTGGCATAATGGTCAATGAACATGCCGACGCAGCAGCACGATCTGCACATGACCAGGGCTTGCAAGACTCCATTCCATTCTCAAGAACAGACGCGGCAATGAAAATTCGTGTGCTTGCAAATGAAGCCATTAAAACTTCATGGAATACACCAAGCTTGAAGCATACACGTCTACACCAACTGAACCCACCCCTTCGACTTCGACCCCCATCTGGACTCTCTCGACTCGAAACAGCAGTACTTTGCCGACTGTGGCTTGGTGTCGCCTACACAAGATCTTTCGCCTTCCGAGTCGGTACGGACGACAGCGCGGCTTGCAGTAACTGCGACGGCGAGGAGACTATCGAACACGTGCTTTGCCACTGTCCTCAATACAGCGCGCACTGGCTGTCACTAGCGACCGCGTTGACAGGCCTTGACGACAGGCCACTTTCAGAACAGTCAGTTTTGGAATGCCGACATGAACTGTCGTCGCAGCGAAAGTCGGTCAAGGCATTGTTGACCTTTTTACGTGACAGTGACCTATTAGAAAGACTATAATGACCCCATTCCGTCCTTTTTCATATTTTTTGCTCACGCTTTTATTTTTGTCACGCTCTTCTTTCCGTCTTTACTTCCCATTTCCCTTCCCCTAGTGAGTGCAGGGTAGCAAACCGGATTTTTTAACTATGGTTAACCTCCCTGCCTTTCTCTCATTTGCATCTCTCTCTCTCTCTCTCTACATGCTAATATTTGTTCAAAATAATAGGTAGGTTGTGTTGCAAGGACTACAGCTTATAATTATTACGAAATCTCGGAACAGTTGAAACGGCTGTAGTGCGCGGATCCGCTTTATCAGGTCTCGAGAGGAACTTGACGGTACCGCTTGGTGGCAGTGTAATCTTATCTCTGATACCAATTGTCTATATAGGCCGCGCCGCAGAGCTGATAAGAGAGACTGCAGAGCTGCCCTTGACTCACAGGATATGTCCCAGATATTGAGCGACTATTACTGCACCTAAAGGACTGCGCTATGGAGGGCGGCAAGTTCGGACGCTGCTAGTGATATAGCTGATCTTGAACTTCTAGCAGGTTGACATCGGCGGAATAACCACCGCACCAGCGGAGCGGGTTAGAGTACAAATGTATATGTATAGATGTAGACGGAATCGGAGTACGTATCCTACAGTAGATGTAGCGTGGCCTGCTTCAGGACATAAGTCGGCAATTGAAACTTTTTTTTCTAAATTCTGAATTGGAAGGGCTCACTTGTGGTGCCGGAGACACTACAATGGACACGGTGATGTTGCTGCAGGCGCGAAATCGGATGGCAGAATAGTATCAGGCTGCAATACTCCAAAGTGTTCTCTCGGGTACATTAATGCGTAGCATTCTTTTGCGAGTACCCCAGCACTTTGGCAGCAAAATCGTGTCTGTAACAGAAAAAGCGTGACGCCGTTCCCATAGGAATACATAGGCCTATGTTGAATGTACATGATGTTGGGGCAGGCAAACTTGAATTTGGGAGTGGGTCAACCTAAATTCGGGGGCGATTTATGGGGGTGAACCAACCTAAACTTGGGGATGATGGGAGGGTGGACCAGCCCAAATTTGGGGGTGATCTATGGGGGTGGGCCAGCCTGAATTTGGGGGTGATATGGGGATGAAATAACCTAAATTTGGGAGTGATATGGGGCGGACCAACTTGAAATTTGGGGTGGGCCAACCTAAAAAAAGTAAATTAAATTATGGGTTTCTACGTGCCAAAATCACTATCTGATTATGAGGCAAGCCGTAGCGGGGGACTCCGGAAATTTGGACCACCTGGCGTTCTTTAACATGACCTAAATCTAAGTACAAGGGTGTTCTCGCATTTCGCCTTCATTGAAATGCAACCGCCGTGGCCGGAATTCGATTCCGCGACCTCGTGCTTTGCAGCCCAACACCACAGTCACTAAGCAACCACGGCGGATGGGGTAGACCAGCCTAAATTTGGGGGTGGGTCAACTTACATTTTGGGTTGGTGCAACTTGAAATGTGGGATAGATCCAACTAAATTTGGGTGTGATATGGGGGCGGGCCAACCTGAATTCGGGGTCGGCCAACTTGATATTTGGGGTGGGCCAACCTAAATTTGGGGGTGGACCAACTTAAAATTGGCGGTGGGCCAACTTGAAATTTGGGGATGCTCCAACTTAAATTTGAGGGTGGGACAACTTGAAATTTGAGGGTGGTACAACTTGAAATTTGGGGCGGGCCAACTTAGAATCTGGGGGTGAGCCAACGAAAATTTGGGGTGGGCCAACCGAGCCAAGGAATTCTACGCATTGGCAGACAATTCTCTGATTTTCTATAGCTTTTTTTTCGAAAGAGAAGCAAGGCATTGAAACTGGAGCAGGGTAAGGTGATGGAGACGAGTTACAAGCGTGTCAGTGGCGATTTACGTACTGATGGGAGGATCCTTGGTGATAGCAAGTGTTGCCGCTGTTGAGGCACATCGCGGAGTAACAATACAGGTTTTCAGCTCCTGCGCTTTCATGGGGGCTCTCAAGCACTCTTAGAGTTGAGTTCTGCGTGCTCGATAGCACCAGAGTGCTGTAACACAAGGCACCCATGAAAAGCGCTCTGTACAGTTGGAGCATAGAACACACCGACGGTTCTCATGTTTTTCCAGCGATGAACGTGAAACGGTTATTGATCGAGATGAGTTTCTTCCTTAGGTAGACCACATGGGGGCTTGTTAAAAATGGGTCGCCGTGGAGAGATATACACATCGAGTACCTGGGAAACTTCATTTCTCTATGTGATAAAGAAATTAAATAAACAATGAGATGAGTTCTGGCAGAAACGAACTTTCAGGCGAGTTTTCAAGTGTTGAAGATTCACATAACGGCGACGTTTCTTTCCGTGTGCACTCTGTTGCATGTGCGGCCACCAATATACGCAAAATACATCAATATACAGCATACGCATTTTGTGCCTTGATTTTCTATATACATAGATCAGTTGGCTGAGTTCAAATGCAGCAAGGATCGAAACATAAGAGAACATCATATTTCAAAGGCCTAATCTTGAACTAATTGAAGTTGTTTAAGAATACAACTGCCGCTGAATACATTACGCACTTCAAAGTCATTCAGTAGATAATCAATATAAAGATTGCACTGATACCGTCCCCGTTGCTCATATATTCATCTCATGTAAAGACACAAGTCAAGAAACAACGACACAATGATATTCTTCCCACTTCATTCCTTTATATCCAGCCTCATTACTCCATGACAAAGCATCAGTCCAATATGTTCAACATCGCACTCAATTGCCTCGTTGAACATTTGCCAACTGTGATCAAGGTATTAATGTATGCAGGCAACATGTGTATCTGGACTTAGGCTGTTACAGGTCCTTAGATACGTGCAAGACTTCACAAAGCTGCTACTCTGAGAATGGTGTACCTCTGTAGCCGAGGTATCGAAATCCCATCAGACAAATGGGCATTGGTGGCATTGACTCGCAAGCCAATGACACCCTACGCCGTCTGTATCAACGGTCAGATCAGTTTATATGCAATGACTCAGATTTCTTGGTATAATCATTGATAGAGGCATCTCATTAAGCCTTCACGTGACCTACATGAAACAGTACGTGACAGCAATTTCCTAATTGTTCAAGGTTCTATGCGAGAATAAGTCTAGGGGAATGTCAGTGTCTGCAATGTTTGAATTGTAGAGGGCCTTCCTGAACAGCCTTCCCGAACATTTGCGAAACAAATTTCCGTCCTCTACATGCCATTGAAGCTTAGGCTCTCAGTGTTGTCTTGGTTTGGCAAAATGCGGCAACTATTGCAATCGATTGGGGCCAACCAATACAAACGAACATTATGATAGAAATGCTGAGAGTGCTTATAATGCTCTTTGTCCGAGCCACATTTCCATCATCTTGCCACACTACCTTCTGAAAGGCCGCCGACATCATTTTCTGCTACGATTTCTGATTATCGCACCATCTATCAGTCTTCACTTCCGACTGCAAGTCATCGATTCTACCTTGATGTCTGCATGTCTCGATCTTGAATGCAGCTCAACGTACCAGGAATCAAACAAAAATTTGAGCTGTCATCTCCTGCTTTTGAAGAATCATACCTGCTCTTTTACAGGACATGTAAGTCGACCACGTATACACATTTATAATGATGGCTCAGCAATTATCCAGGTTCATCCTGATCCGTCGTTTCCTTAGCGAGAGCTACCATCGTCAGTTTCAATACACGTCAACTGACGACATTGAATGTTGTGTAGTTTGCAGTTTTTCTCGCTGCATTCCGGCTCGTTAGCCAAGAACAACCTCGACGATGGTCGATAGTCAGCGGCTCGAAGGCAGCGCTGCAGCCTTTTCTCTGAGCTCTCTGGCGCGGTCTTCGAGATTAGCGATGAGAGAACTTATCCATACTTCGACCGACAAAGGGCGCCACGTCACATTTCATTGGCTTCCAAGTCACTGAAGTGTAACAGGTAACGAGCACACCGATAACACTGTTCGGTCAGCTCTCTAAGTCAACAAAGAGGAAGCGATAGCGTTATCAAGGTCAGATGTCGATAGAAAAAATTTCGAGTGCTTCCTCGAGACATCACGTTTTTCTTTTGGAATACCTTAAGCTTCACAAAACCACCGACAGCACCTCCTGGACTCCTCTCTGCCTTCGCATCCCAACTGGACTCGGCCGACTCAAAGCCATCCTGCTTTGTCGGCTATTTATATAGGAGCGGCCTATACGAAGTCTTGCTTTTCGCATTGGATTGGCCGACAACGCTGTTTGTGATGACTGTGGCAATGAGGAGACCCATCAACATATTCTGTGTGACTGTCCTCCCTTCTTGATTTTGTATGTCCTCCGTATAGTGTACGGAGACAATCACTCGCAGCTGCGCTAGACCGATTTGATCATATGCCATTATCAGCACAACGAGAATAAAGGGGGTTAACCGAGGGGCCCGATTTTTATTGATCGTGTCACAGGAAGCCAACAAAAAATGACACCAAGGATGACACAGGGGAAATTACTTGTACGAGTACTTACTAATTGCATTAAAGAAATGATAAATTAATGGCAATGAAAGTGGATGAAAAACCAACTTTCCGCAGGTGGGGAACGATCCCACGTCTTCGCATTAGTGTGCAATGCTCTAACCAATTGAGCGACCGCGGCGCCGTTTCCCCATCGACTTTCTTGGATATTTGTTTTTGCTACTAGAACTAACCTTGGGAATGTTAGCCAGCGCCACCACTCCCAAACCTTGGCGGCGGATGTGGAGCATCATTTCTGCCGCAGGCGTCACGAGTACGTGATCTTTTTGCGTGAAGGCAACTGGTCAATAAACCCACACATGCTACCTGAAGGCATCAATGTTGCCGGATTCGAGACCCTCGTTATGTAATGGACGAGAAGAAAGAGGGTTAACCGAGGGGCCCGATTTTTATTAATCGTATCATAGGAAGCCAACAAACAATGACACAACACAGAGAAAATTACTTGTACTTACTAATTGAATTAAAAAAACGATAAATTAATGGCAATGAAAGTGGATGAAGAAACAACTTGCCGCAGGTGGGTAACGATTCCACGTCTTCGCATTACGCGTGCGATGCCGCCTCAGTGAGACTCAGGCAGGGAGTAACGCACGCGTAATGCGAAGACGTGGAACCGTTCCCCACCTGCGGCAAGTTGTTTTTTCATCTACTTTCATTGCCATTAATTTATCATTTCTTTGATTCAATTAGTAAGTACAAGTAATTTCCCCTGTGTTGTCCTTGGTGTCATTGTTTGTTGGCTTCCTATGATACGATTATCAGAACAAACCATTCTAGAATGCCGACCTCGTTAGCCATTGCAACAGAGGGCAACGAAGGCCCTGTTGCGGTTTTTAAGGATACTAAGGAGGGGTGTTGTTTGCTGCAGGCGAACCTAGCCTTGCAAAAGTTACCGGTACCCGCTCCAGCTGAACGCCACCTACCAAACGCGATACGGTCTGAAACACTTCACAGTCCAGCTAACAACACCAAGTATCAAAAACAAATTGACACGGAGCACAGTACGTTGAGCGTTTTCAAAGCCGCGACGACCCACACGGCTCACCATTCACTTTCCAATCCTGTGTCCCATAGAATCTTTAGGAGAAGCCGAAGCACATCTCTTCTAAATATCGAATGTCATCGCGGGAACATAACTCGCATTTGAGTGTGGTGCGGTCTTGAGCTTCCGTTCATGAATTAACATCTTACCTTCTGCTTCAAATTCAGAACACTTTGGTATGCAATCTTCATTGTCACCATGAGCTTGACAAGGCTAAACGACGATGATGAAGTCCTGTCTTGCACTACCAAGCTGGAGTTTGCGCTGACCCTGTACGGATGCGATATAGGAGAGTGGCAACAGTTCTGCTAAGTACCCTGATTACACAAGGTTGATGCGGTGGAGAACACAAGGAATTGTAGTACCTTACGATGGCCTTCTTCATGTCTCTTTTTGCGTCCTGAGGAGCCTTCGTCAATTGGTTGAACTGCAGCACATTGCGTGCCAGACTGTCACTGGCATCGTTGCCTATGGGAACGTACCGTCTGGAACACAATGGTAAATCAGACTTTCCGTAATTATTTACCAGCATGTAATATGCACGATTAATGCACCCGTCAAGGGGCAACCTGCACAGTAATATTTGCTTCGCAACCCGGCTGTCTGAAAAGAGAACAGGCTGAGGCTGATGAAAGTTCAATTTCCGCAAGGCTGCTGTAATGGCGGCAATTTCACATGCGGTAGAAGAGATGACGCGATGAATTCTGACAGCTCATGCGACATTGAGAGTTGGTACCACGTACGCTGCTGCACTAGCTATATTCTCTTTGTCGACAGAGCCATTGGTGTGCAATTGGAGATGTCTGTCATATATTCTGTCGAGGTGTTGTACCACTAAAAATATTGCCTGTGCCACAGGTGTAAGGCGCTTGGTGAGAATATGCGGAATGTTAAGCTGACGGTCCACACTCTCATACGACCCCGGTGGCTTTTGACGCTCTAATTTTTTGGTAAATTGCAGGCTAATTGTACACTACGTATTTTGAGTGCCTCAAAGACGCAAGGTTCCGTCCGCCTCCGATGACTCTCGAGAGGCGTTCTCCCTGCCTGAGTCTCGCTGAGGTGGCACAGCTGCAGAAGCAGGCGTTGAGATGGAAGAATGCAGGAAGAAGAAGACTGTAACGCGTGCAAAAGCTTGTTGCTAGCAGCTGTTTTTGGCACATCAATAGCTTTCCTGAGACCTTTCCAATGTAGCGACTCAAATCGATCGTACTGGGACATTATTGAGGATATTAACAGCAACTGGAAAAGAACGCGATTCACCACCAGTACCGAGTGTAACTTCAACAACGAAGAAGGATGACTGCCCAGCGTGCACTGGCCATCCTTCGCACCGCATTCAAGAGCGATTCGAGCGACGAAACGAGGGTGTCTACAGCATATCTCGAGTACATCTTGGAATCAAGTATTAAGGTGGAAAATTCTTGCGTGATTGGCTTGATGAATTGATGTGCTTATGAGGCTAATCTTTATCCTCGTTACTAAACAGCCTAAAACGGGGACTTGTGTGCTAAGATGGTTAATTCTATCGATGAAAGGTTGGCTTACTGCAGACACTACCGTCCGCTGAGCCATCATTGCCAAGCGTTTGTGCTGATATACGGATATCCAAACGTACATATCATCTGCATAATATATTGGCACATGTACTGCCTTCCATCTATTATTCAGGGCATCTGGTAATACCGCCATGGTGACAAAAATAGTAGGGACGACAATACACTTCCCTGAGGTACGCCTCATGAAATCGTTCTCACTGTACTCAGTGCCGTCCTCATAGTTTCACCTGCATTTGCCGACCACTGACTATCGTATTTACAAAACGTAATAGGTCACCTGGAAAACACGGGGAAGTTGGCAAATGGAAATTCAAGACTATGATCAAAACGAGAACAAGGTGAAAGCAGGAGCCAACGTTTCTGCAAGTAGTCTTGTCTTTTTCAAGGTGGCTTTCTCATGTCCACCAGTGACCAATTATTGAACCCTGAAGAACATTGTCACAGGTCTTTGATACGTCAAGAAAAATTGTGAGTGTGCATAATCAGCTAATACTAAGAGCTGGGCTAGTTGGTGTGGTTTCATTATGCGAAAACCAGTGCGAAAAGACAAGGACGAGAAAGAAGGTGCCTTCTTCCTCATCCTTGTCTTTTGGCGCTATTTTTAACATGATAGAGAATCCATTAGTTTGCTGATGTTTGTCCTGGGTTGCCAAATCAAGGATGTTGTCCTGCGCACTCAGACATTGCAGGAAGCCAATTATACACGCTGTAAGAAACTTATTGTACTCAAGCCACCATGTTAGCCTGACACACACGAGCTTTTCTACCAGTTTCGCCGCGCAAAAAGTTAGGATAGGGAAACTTGTCGATACGAGTTCAAGGCTGTTCTGACCTTACCGGGCTTAAGTATTCGCACAACGCATGTCAACTTTCAAGATGACGGTACATTTCTATTTATCCAGATATGATGAAAGGATGATGAGAGATGATTCTTCCACCCCTCAGGTAGGTCAGAAATCATCTATAGACAATTGTATTTAGACATTCCATAGATTCTACATTTGTAGACTGAAGTCTATAAAATGTCTAAAAGTAAATGTCTATATACTTCCTATAGACATTTGTCTATAGAGATTCCATAGACTTCGGTCTACAAAAACAGAGCTGCATAATACTATATACTTTTGTCTATAGGCATTCTGCAGACATTTGTCCAGAAACGTGAATTTTCATTAATCTGTAGACAGTCTATAAATGTCTATAGACTCAGACATTTTATAGACTAGTCTACAAAAAGTGCAAGGCCATAAGTGCATAGACTGTCTCTAGACTGGTCTATAGACATTCCATAGACTTCAGTCTACAAAACTAGAACAGCATAAGCCTATACACTCTTGTCTACAGACATTCTTCAAACAGTTGTCTATAAACGTGAATTGTCATTGATCTATAGACAGTCTTTAAACTTAGACATCTTATAGAGTTGTCTATAAAAAGTGAAGGTCCTAAGTCTATAGACTGTCTATAGACTAAAGAAAAATCTATAGACAGCCTATAGACTTCATACACACATGTCTATAGACTGTCTATAGACTTTCTATAGACTGTCTATAGACTTTCTACAAATATTTTTGTAAAGGGGGGGTCGCTTCTTCTGCAAGGGGCGGTGGCGAGCGGCTACGAGTAAGGTTCCATGTGGCGCTTCCTTGGGTGTTGTCGCCGTTGACACTGGAGGCACGACTTCTCTGCGACGAAGGACCATTCTCGTCGTTGGTGGAACGAAAACGTGAGAAGAAAAGTGTAGTGCCGCGCAAGACGGCTGTGCGAAGACGATGGCTGCAATACGGCGCCAAAGTAGTGCGCGTCGTCAGTATGGAAACAATGCACTGCATGAGCGGAGGTCATGCAGTGTTTTGCTGTGAATCACGCGCATGCCTCACCCACGCGCTGCCTTTCGCGATCTCTCGATTAGCGAGGCAGTTGCGCCACAGTTCGCTCCGTTTGCGACGTGCCGCACGCAACAGATTGTCCGCGCCAGCCAATGTATTGCGAAATGAAAACACGTATAAAGCTGCGCTCAAATTTCGCATTAGGGAATATCGTACTCGTCCATGAATTTTTTTTATTGGGAAGTTAAGGAGGTTGTGGGTTCGGCTCCCACAGGCGGCAATAGTTTTTTTTTTGTTCACTTTCAATTTCGCTTACATTATTATTGGTACATTTCAATTAAACCCACAAATAATTTCTGATATGCCTTCGCGAATCCTGTTTCAATATTGTAACATGAAGACGACGACCCTTCTTGTATACAAAAACATGTTCTTGCAGACACGCAGCTAAAACAGGTCCATCCACAAATACAACGTCATGTGCAACCCAATGAGTGAAGATGTCGGCAAGAAAATATAACTTTATAATGTGTGTCGCTATAATTTCCTCCCTAGTCGTCATAAATCTGAAGCATATATGTGAAGTGTGTGCGTGTGTACGCACTGTTATGATTGGGGGCTCAATCCCATCGCTCGTGATCCGTTGTCAAGATTGGAGTCAGGCATGAATTAGAAGGTAGCTGGCCCATGCCGTCGTCCAACTTATCCACGCTGAGGACATTGATGAAGGGAAGGACTCTTTCTCATCGAGAACGAGGAATATGGGTTTATTTACAGTATCTACATCAGTCTAGCATGACTGCTTAGAAAAGTACATCAGCCTAACATGACTGCTTGAGAGAGTCACAGTCTAACATGACTGCTTGAGAGAGTCACAGTCTAACATGACTGCTTGAGAGAGTGACCTGAGCTGCCGCACAACAGCGGTTTAAAAACACTCGGTCCTCCCCCGATACCCAGGTGACGGAAACGGCCGTATAAGCACCGTAAGTGAGTTAACCAGGCACTGTAGGGGAGACGAGGCACCGTAGGAGGGACGACGAGGCACCGTAGGCGAGTTGACGAGGCACCGTAGGGGAGACGAGGCACCGTAGGCGAGACGACCCGGCACCGTAGGGGCATTTATTCCCCGAGCTGCAGCGCGCCCGCCGGCTGCCCATCGTCTGGCGTCTTGGTCGGCGCGTGGGAAGGGGTCACAGTAGACGTTCCCGCGCGCTCAGTAACAATAGCTGGTCCGCCGAGCCCGTTTAGTCACAATGGCGACTTCGTCAAACTAGGCTCCAGCGACGGAGAGTCGAGGACGCACGTATTGTTGTTCACACACATTCGACTTAGTCACGCCGTGGCTAGAGGTTTGCGGCGACGCTCCAGGAAAGTTGCCGCTACTGTCGCAATTGGTCGGCAAAACTTGCACTGCAGCTGGCCGTTCTTAAGAGCACGTGTGCATATGCATGCGTGTGCGTGCGTGTGTGTGTGTGCTAGTGTGTGTGTGTGTGTGTGTGTATGGGTGTGTGTGTGTACATGTGCGTACGCGTGTATTCTCTACACATGTATTCCTATGCGATATATTGGCTGGCGCGGACAATCTGTCTCGTGCGGCACGTTGCAAACGGAGCGAAGCGTGGCGCGGTTGCCTCGCAAATCGAAAGATCGCGAGACGCAGCGCATGGGTGACGTGTGGGCGCGATTCACAGCAGCCGCCGCAGACAGACCTCCGCTCATGCAGCGCTTTGTTTCCATATATGGCATCGTTGGACGCGCTCGCAGCCTGCCATTGGTGAACAGACGACGCTCGCTAGTCTGGCGTCATCTCGTAGCCATCATCGTCGCACAGCCAGTCTTGCGCAACACTAAGCCTTTCTTTTCACGCTTTCGCCATACCCTCCTCCTCCACTTTCCTTCTCACGCTCTCTTCGCTCACTCCTAATTTCATCCCCCGCTGCGCTCCGCCTTCGCTCTTTCATCCTTCGCTTTGCTCGTTCGCTCGGCTACGCCTAGGGATGACACCGATGGACGCTGTGGCACGCCGACGCGCAACGCAGGAACGATCGCCTAGGAGCTGCACTCTAAAAAAGAAAAGCGACCGCTTTGTTCACGAGCATGGCTTAACACACATGGTGCGGAAGTGGGCCCCACCATACATACATTGGAACGGTAAAATTTACTTAATGTATGTTCTGTAGCCCAGTTCATTAACAAAATGCGCCTACCTACGTAGTCAGTGACCGCGCGCATACACTTCCATACATATGCGCATGTGTATATGCTCCCGCCCTTCTCTACATGTCATAGATGACGCGAAGTTTGCAGTGAAATTTTCACAGCGCCAACGTACGCCACTACCAGTGCCGCAGGCAAAAAAAGAAAAATATTGGAGGAGGGTGGAGGGCATAGAGTCCGAACGTTTCTTAAAATTGTCTTCGTACATGTATATATGCGATGTAGATTGGCGCTCTTTTAAACTACTGCCGAAATAAAATTCTGGCCACATGCAAGCTTCGCCTATGACCATCACCTTGAAATTATAATAACTTCTCTATTACAATACTTACTTTCCCTTTTACTCAAATGCTCGCTGAGAGAGAAAGTGAAACTCTCTGCATGCACAGACTCAGTCTTCCGCCACCATAACAAGGGTCCATTGAATGCGACGCGCGTCCCTACACTCACTTTCCCGATGCGAAAAGAAA
The DNA here is from genome assembly GCF_050947875.1 of Dermacentor variabilis. Lineage (NCBI taxonomy): Eukaryota > Metazoa > Arthropoda > Arachnida > Ixodida > Ixodidae > Dermacentor > Dermacentor variabilis. The sequence goes on from NC_134568.1 coordinate 91,460,467, forward strand.
GGTGGAGCGTCACTCCTCGAAGCTTCCTTCCGCCTTCTCTCTCTTCTTCCTCTGCTTTTTTTGCAATTATTATTGAGAAAAGGTTTCTCCGCCGACAGCGACGGTTACATGCCTTGCACCCCAACCGATGCGGAACAGCTCTCTCGTTGCAAGCTAACGAAGACGTCATGCTCTTATCCATGTACACCCGACGAAAGGATGAGCGCTACGGTGATACTACACGGTATGTAACGATGGTTTTCTGTGGCTGGATACTTTCAGGGCGATTCATAAGATTAACAGACAACGTATCTAAAAAAATTACTTTAAAATAATGTCGTTGTTCGAGCCTGCTCTTGAGTCATGCATAGGCCGTTCAGTGTATCTGTAGATCGATCAGTCAGGCAGTCCAGGGCTCTGAAAAAGAAAACAGCGCGAAAACGTTCTACGTAATACAACTCTTTTACCTCAGTGCAGTCACGTTCCACGAATGTATGCACATTATTTGCAAGTTCGAAGCTGTCAGCGCGCAGAAGTTGATACGAGCTCCCCCCCCCTTCCCTTCCCTAGCCTGCTCTATATAAACCACATTACTGGCTCGAATAAACTGTATTAAAAATCGTTAATTACTAGGCGCATATACAGAATCTATGGCGCGTAAACCGAATAGTGCGTGACATGCTTGCTGCTCTGCAAGCATCGCAGCCCAAAGAATGCTGCCATTCCGGTGATCAAAGTGAATACAGTGAACACTGAGCGCAGCAAGGCTTGAACAATCAGTGCAAAATATGGGCACTACATGACAGCGAAGTCGCAGCGTACTTCGGCGGTGCACTTTAGCCACTATGCCGACAGTCACCGTTTCCGATCCGCCATACAGGTGCTCGTCAGTCGGGAAAACGATAGGTCCGAAGCCCTGTTTACAACAATCATCTTGCCAATTACTTGAAAAGCATCCCTGGGGGCTTGGCACGTGAGTACGGCAATTATATAGTGATCTGTGCCTATAGAAAGCTGGCTAAAAGTCACGAAGAAACGTTGCGAAACTTGCGCAGCCTTTTATGCCGATAAGATGGTCGGCACTTAGTGTTGGCCCATTAACTCGCGTGCGCAAGTCAGTGCCAAAAGAGATACAAATATTAGGCGCATGAGCTACGTTCATCTGTACGGGCAGACCGGCATGCGTGCGAGACAGTTCACGTGCAAACGGCAGAGAAATGACTTTTGCTCCCTTTTACTACGACTGCCGTTAAACGCTCTACGCTGAGTTAGTCTTGTACCGTTGTGCGTACTTCCTTCCCGTACACGCCGGCGACGGCGGTCGTCGGGGTAACGATTACTAACTTCCGCGTGGCGCAGCCTATTGCCGAGGAAAGGTGGAAGTTAGTCTTGTTTTTTGCCAGCCCAGAGCACGGGCGCAGCTGTTATCAGCTTCGCCCGCCATCTAGACTGGCGTGCTATGCAGAATTAGTTACGTCATATTTGGGGCTTCTCTTGGTGTTGGGACTCGCGCCTGTGAATGCGAAATTACTTCAGTGAGCGTGGTACTGAGCGTCAAATTCAATGGTGAATGCCTTGGAACGCAAGCGCTCTACATGAGTTATAAAAGATCAGGTTGACTTCAGATACGATTGTCTTCAATGTTTTAATATAAAGATACGTGGTAATCACAAAATTTAAACAGGTAAATAAATATTTTTCAATTTTATATGTGCTCGCTCACAGTGTTCGCGAAATCTTTAGTCTGCCGAAGAGCATGAACTGCCTATAGATATTTGTTCATTCATCATGGCAGACGCTTCGTGGTCGGGTATTGCAGCTAGTTCGTTTGTTAATTAACTACAACTGCTTAATTACTGTTGTAATTATTGATTTTAACGCTAACCTTGGAATACAAGTATTGGAGGAGGGCGCAGCAGGAGGCAAAAACAATTTGAACGCCATCCGTTAAGATAATTGTCTACAAAAATTCATCTTGATCCACCTGGATTCCGAAACTGGGCGCACGAAGAGCGCCAGAAGTAATGCCAACGTGATGCTTTCGCCTTCTTTACGCCAACGGGTTGACCACCTGTGCGCGCCTCTTGTAATTTTATCCCCCGAAGATCATGTCTCGGCGACGTTTACACATACAGTAAATCCATACAGTAAATTGTTGTATACTATATTGATCTATGGAATACCATCGCTTACGACGGTACAAACGCACGATGACGAATTGGATGCCTCAGCAGGGGTGCCATTCTGGGACCGAATTCATAAAGCTTTTTTTTTCGTAAGTGCTCTTCGCCATTGGCCGGCCGCCTTCGCTAATGATATGTCCAGCATCAAGATTGGCTGGAATTTTCTCTTAGGAGCAATTGTAACCGAAGATGTTTTTTGTCACTACGGGTCCTGGACATTGTCAGATTCTGCCATATTGTTAAATTTTGTAATGGCTGCGTTTTAAGCCAGTCAGAGAAGCCGTGGGACCAATCACAACTGAAAAAAAAGGCAAATTCGACAACATGGCGGAATTTCACAGCGTCCCAAATAGGCCCCCAGGTTGTCGCAATGTGCTGCGATGACCTGGAAGGTCGACAATAACTTGACAAGCTTCCGGCGCTGCCTCTGTTTCAGAATCAGAGCGAAAAAAAAGACGATTTTTTGTCAACGAGTATCTAAACAACGGATGACGTTTTGAGAACTTAGCAAACTTCCTTAGCCTGTTGCAGTGCCCCGCTGTAATATTTCCATTGCAACATAGACCTTGAAACAAGTAACTGAAAAGAGAATTGACGAACTTTAGTTAATTAGCAAACGGGATGCGACAGCTCATTTCCCACTTGTAGAGGTGGCCGATTAATTTTGTTCGATTAACGAGCAATCATTCATCATTTTACTTTTAATCGATTAATCGGTTTCGGTGCAGGGTTCTTCCCCGATTAATTGATTAATGGCAATATTGCCGGACGCATTAAAAAGGTTGAAACAATGTTATCTAGCTTTAGAGTACCCTATTTTAATGTTTGAGAGGTGGAACCAAGTTAGAAATATAACTTTGTAAAGTCTGATGACGAATAATCTTTCATTTGTTAGACTAAATAGAGTTGGCACTACTGGCCTTTGAAAAGATAAACTATGTATGTTATAAAATAGCATTTAGAGCAAAATTAAACAAAATATATAGCACAAGAGAATTCCTATACAGTACAGTTAAACAAGAAATAAGGAAAATAGCAAAAGTGAAAGGTGAGGCTCAACTAAAATATATAAGAAATTGCAATATGCACAGGCGAAAAGAAAATAACTGGTTCAACATTTTAAGCCATATGCTCTTTCCTACAGTGTGAAGGAATGTCAATTAGCTGGGATGTTTGGGTGAAACCGACGCCTTCTTTCAGTGGCCACACAACCAGCCACACAATCAGCATGCAAGAATATAGAATAGAAGCCATAGATTCGCTGGAAGCGACGCAAACTCCATCGCTATGTCAAATGCATACTCCAAACCGGCGCGAATGCTGCGCCACGTCTTTTGTGGACTGGGAGCAACGTGGCAACCACTGACTGGGTTACAGTATGCCTTGAATTGCGAGGGCCTCCGGCTTCGGGTGGCGTGGTGGCGGGTGCGGTGAGGGGGAAGAGAGGGGGGGGAGGGGCACACGGCTCGGCATAACTCGGCATAGAAACAGTCCCCGACAGTCGCTCTACCGCACGCTCACTGCTCGTGCACCGCCATTCCAGCACGATTTCAACATTTTCCCGCCACTGCTGTCAAACCATCGCAAAACGATTACTTGAACATGTCTATTCGAATAAGTCGATTGAATGAAAGATGGACATCGATGAAGATTAATCGTATTTGCGGGACACTCTTAACCAATTAATCGATCAATCATTCATCGATATTGCCAACCCTACCCGCTTGGTGTCCACCCTACTGAAAGGACAAGTAATAGACAAACCGTACTTGCATCGGTTAAATCCTATTTTTAGAAGATATTGTTGCGTTAAAATTTGAGGTGTTCAAATAGCTAAACTTCAGAAAGACGACCTTCGAATATCGAATCAAATAGCCAAGAATTTCATTATTTAAGCAGTGCGTAATATCAACCTTGTGCTACTGGAGTGCGCCTGGCAAGAATATTTGTTATTTAATTGATCCATGTAATGCCGTTAACAACGGTGTGAGGTCAACAGGTATACTTGTAAATGGGAAACAACTGAAATGTGATCCTATCTGTTGCACCACTGAAACGAAGGAATTCGGATGCACATAGAGTTGTTAAAGGGCCCCTCACCAGATCTGGCCATTTCGAACTGACAAGCGCAGTACATACAATGCGCGCTAATGATCGTGCCTGCAAAGTATTACATCCCTACGCGCCGCGGAAAGAGCATACATTTCAAACCAAACGCCGTTTGCCCTTCTCATCGCGGGCGCCGCGCTCCCAGCCGGAGAGGTGACGTATATGCGCAAGTGCACCTACGTAGATGGTAATGCTGTGACGTCGTTCACAGTGACTCGCGACTTCTATAATTATTCAAGGCAACATCAGTTATTTGTTTAAGCTGTTGCTTCAATCGACTAATTAATGTTTAGAGAAATAATAAAGTCTACAAACCGAATGTCTGCGTATCTTTGTTTTACTTCGTACCGTGGCAAGAGAGATGTACTTCAGTTTCGTCAGCTGGTTCTTTGTCGCGCAGTCGCGCGCGCAGAGAGAGAAACTATCATTTTCTACCGAGCTCCAGTGCGCGATCAAGCTCTGTGATCGGCTTACGTCTGCCTCAGTGTTCGTGACTGGGGAAATGACTTATACCGCTTGTCAGGTGTTCTCGTGCACAGCGCGCAAAGTTGTGTTTTAAGCGAAACGAGACAAACGCAACACCTCACGCGTGAGACCGTCAGCGGAAGTTCGCCGCGCAGCAAAAAAGTGAGAGAGAGAAATGAAGGCGGGGCCTGTGACGTTTGCGTCAAGAGATCGCTCCAGCTCCGCTATGGGAGAACGCAGGGAAGGGATTTCGCTTGCGGAGGCTAGACGGCGGCAATGGAGAGAGTGTCTGTGTTGGCGGTGACGCTAGCATCCTCAAATCATGGGTTCGCGGCACTAAAATATTTTTATCTCGGCTATTAATGAACGCATTTGAAAAATTATTGTGCTATAACGCTTCCTAGAGGGCACGTAATAATTTCAGCTTTATTCTTAGATTTGAAAGTGGCATATGATAACGTTTTACATAAGGCCATTCTCGACGCTCTTGCGACGGTTGGCCTAGGTGGTCGAGTATTTTTGTGGATTGCAAGTTACCTATGTGCAAGATCATTCTATGTGTTAACTGACGGTGGCCCAACTACGCGACGCTATACCAGCAGGGGCGTTCCTACCGGCGCTGCTCTCAGCCCGACGCTATTCAACCTCGCTCTTGTTGGACTTGCTGAATACTTGCCAACTACCATCAGAATTTCAATATACGCTGACGACATCCATGCCTGGACTTCGGCAGTCCCACGTCCTCAGATACGTCCGCGGCTTCAAAGAGCGGCAACTTTGACAGCGAACTACTTGTGTAAACGAGCTCTCAGCATATCACCACAAAATGCGCACTAGTGGCTTACTCGCAAACCGATGACGCCTTATGTCATCTCAATCAATGGGCGTACCATTTCCTATGTCAGAACCCACAGATTTCTTGGCGTAATTATTGACCGAGACCTCTGTTGGAGCCCGCACGTGGCCTACATGAAACGGCGCCTAACAGCAACTTCCCAGTTGTTTAAATAATAATAATAATAATAATAATAATAATAATAATAATACTTTATTGATGACTTGAGAATCATTACAGTGGAAGAAATCGGGCCTGCCAAAGCCACAGTGGGCTTGAACGGCAGTGCCTGGCAGACAGCGACAGAGCCATCAGAAACACATTAGACAACAGTGAGAAAAAAAAAACACTAATGACAGGCTTCCCATCACGCATTAAAGTGTCTAAGAGCCTTTCTAAGACCATATTTCGTTTTCACATCTTGTATGCTTTGAGGGAGTAAATTAAACATTGCTGGGACATAATAGTTACGGAGTCTTCGACCATATCTCGTTTTACAGCGGGGTGTAACGTAAGGATTCTTTGGTCTCAGGGAACGAACAGGCACATAAGGAATTTTATACTGACTTATCCAAAAATGCTTTAAGACAACAGTTTCTAGCAGCAAAGAATTGAAATCAGGTAAGGACAAAGTTTTGAACACATCAGATTTGGGGGAGACATCATAAGCAACATGCTTCAGAATGCCACGAAGGACGGAGTTGACCCGGTTTACCAAATGTTGAGCGCCATGACCATATGTAGATATCCCGTACCGGATCACACTGTAGCATAAGGCATGTGCTACAAGCTTTCGGACAGACAATGGCATGTAAAATTTTATATTATACAAAACACAAGACACTGCGCGAAGTTTTTGACAAATATATGCGAAATGAGAGTTCCAGGATAAATCACTGTCAAAAAACACGCCAAGGTATTTAATTGAACAAGCGTATTGCACTGGGGCACACGAACAGTGATTGCAATGTGATGTGTGCAAATATAATGGGGACGATAGGGTAACTTGCTTGACAGGGTTGTGGAAACAGATTAGTTGAGTTTTGGACGCATTGATATGGACTACATTATTCTGAAACCAGTCCATCACTTTTGTTGTTGCCATTTGTAAAGAAGAGATGGCGTCAGTGTAACTTCGAGCGTGTGAAACAAGGACAGTGTCATCAGCATACTGATATAATTTGACGTTCACAACATTAGACAAATCGTTAAAATATAAATTAAATAATAACGGACTTAAAATTGAACCTTGGGGGACGCCAGCTTTAATTTTGGTCAGGTTGCTACGAAATTTTCCAATAGACACAAGTTGGTGCCTATGAGATAAGAAGTTTTTCAGAAGCCGCAAAAACGCACCCCGAAAGCCTAGCAAAGAAAGTTTGGTTAGCAGTATACTATGGCAGACGCTGTCAAACGCTTTGCGGACGTCTAGAAACAATGCACAAGCAATCTGATTGTGTTCAAACGCAGAGTTTAGTGTATCGGAAAAATCTTCAAGCAGCAACTGCGTACCCCGATTCGGCACAAAACCATACTGGCTAGGAGATAACACGCCATGATTGCTTAAAAAGCTGCTCATTGTCGTGAGCAGATGTTTTTCCAATATCTGCCCAATGCATGAAAGGATTGAAATAGGTCGGTAGTTTTCGATATTGTTACGTGCGCCACTTTTAAAAAGAGGAATGACCAGCGCATTTTTCAGATTATCGGGAATGATACCAGTGGTAATAATATTGTTTAAAATGAGTAGTAGCACATCTTTTATTGCTTCGAAAGTTCTGCGCAGCTCTAATATTGAAATGCCATCAATTCCTGGAGACTTATTTGGTTTTAGACTGAAAAGGATTGATTTGAGGTCATGTTCCGAAAACATGGGAAGAAGGGCGGATTCTGAAATACTAGTCTGCAATGTGCAAATATCTGGATGAGGTCTCGCTACACCAGACACCTTTGAAAAAAATGAGTTAAAATCATTAGCGGTGGCAGTACCATTTGAAGAAAAACGAGACATCAGATCAACATGGCGATTAGCGTTTATATCACCACCTCTAAGATTGTTAATTAGGGACCATGTTTTCCTGCTGTCACAACGAGCGTCCGTGAATTTCGCTCGTAAGTTATTACGTTTTGCAAGACGTATCATAGCATTGACCTTATTTCGAAGCTCTTTGAACCGAAGCCGCAAAACAGTACAATTAGGACTTCTCTTTGTTTGAGCCCATAACAAGTCTTTTGCCTGTATTGCCGCGAGTATTTCTGTCGACATCCATTTTTGGTCCAATTTACGTTGTTTTATTTTACAGACCCGTGTAGCTGCAAGCCGGAAATCGGTGAACAGTGTTACAAAGTTGTGATAGGCGTCGCCTGGAGGAACAGTCATCAAAAAGTTATGCCAGTCGTGATTTATTACAAATTTTTCGAAAGCCAAGGGGTCAACAATGGAGATTTGTTTGATTTCGTTTGGAGCGACCAAGTTGGTAGTGTCATCTGTTAGAGAGCAGCAGACCATGTAATGATCAGCGAGTTTCGTTGTAATAACGGCAGATTTGACACTTAAGTTATGTGCACGTATATTTATATGATCTATGCAAGATGTGACAAGATGACCAGCAAGGAATTCTTCGCGTGTAGGTTCACAGATCGTGTTTTGCAAGCCCCATTTGGAAATGACGTCCAAATAATTGCCAACTGTCGTTGCTGAAGGGCGTAGCGTATCTATGTTGACATCCCCAATTAGGCAAACATGGTCCATTGACGACATCGAGGCCAGGGCAACATCAAGTTCATCCAGGAATATACGACCGTTGCAACACGGTGGGCGATAAACCGCAAGCAGAATTAGTGACAAGGAAGGTGCGCAAAGACGCACTGCCACAATTTCAGCTTGGGAAAACGAGAAAGTCAGCTCAGTTGTCGCCCATGTGTCCCGGATGAAAACTGCCACGCCTCCTCCCCTTTTAATTGGCCTAGTGTATGAAAAAACTTGGTATCCAATAATCTGATACTGATTGATGCAGTCGGACGGAATGTTAATCTCGGTAAGCACGATCACATCGAAATAGGAGTTCAAAGGAGTAATTAAGGCCTGAAAATGATCCCAATGTTTTCTAATACTGCGAATGTTGACGTGAACAGCACGGAAGGCGCAACAATTAGGATTTGGAAAGAAACTAAGAACCTCGTTTAGATTAGTACATGTCTTGAAGGCAACTTTGTTCATGTTCATGCAATACTCTCGAGATCAGATGCCTTATTGATATACAGAATAGGTGCATCTTCATCCCTCTTAGCCAGTATCCTGCCGTTTTCGGTCCAAACGAATTTAAATTTTGTTTCTTTGCCCTTCTGCCTTGCCAGCCGATACAGCTCCCGTTGGGCACGCGAAAGATTATCGTTGAAGTAAAGCCGCGGAAAGGTACTATCTTGAGCAAGTTCACGCAGAGTTCCTCGTGCAGAGAGCCATTGCTGTTTGGCTGAAACAGTGTGCATTTGCACAAGGACTACAGGAATGGCATTGCTGCGTGCGGGAAGTCGGTGAACGGCAGAAACATCGGTCAGTTTGAAATCAGAAATGTTGAGCTTCGCCGCCAGTCCTGACAAGAAGGAAGGCAAATCCTCGTTGGGGTTATATTGCAGGCCATGAATCTCAAAATTGCAGCGCCGGCTGTATTGCTCTAATTCGCTAAGTTCAGAGCCAACCTTCTAAAGCAGCTCAGCCTGGGCAACAATCTTAGAGGAGAGTGTATCTACTTGCGTGCCAAGCTCGCCGACTGCTATCTGGTTCGCAGTTACAGTGGATGACACCGATTCATATTTAGCAGCAAGGGAATCGAGCGACCCCTGTATCAGCAGAACAGTTTCTGCAGTTTTTTCTCCGATAGCTTTGAAGGTCAGTAGTTCTTCCACTCGACTAGCCAACATTTCGACTGTAGTCGTCAGCCGGTCCAGTTTATCGTTTACAGTCAAAAGTTGCTGTTCTAGTACTCCATCCGATTTATTGCCCATTGCAGGTTGCTTGACGGCTTGCGTCTTGCATGCAAGGCATACCCAAGATCCCCGTTTTGCTGCCGACATTTTCGAAAAGGTTGATTCAGTGACCGTCGAGCAGTTTTTACCCAGGTGGAAAGCTTCATTACAAACAGAGCACGTCAGAAACTTATCGTCTCGCGGCAATGGCTCAGCACAAGCGGTACAATCAGGCATTGTGGTGCAGTCGGCGGCAGAGAGCAAAATAGAAAAACGAACGTGGGTAGGTGGTCGTTTGAACTCACCTGTCGACAGCAAAATAACAGTTCAATACATGGTACAGCCTTGCCGCCGACTGCGATGGGAGTCAGCGAGAGCAGTCCTTTTGTAGACGGTAGTCAGACTTGATTGGGCTGCCGAGATCAGGTGACCAAGGCGATGGGAGCGACGTAGGGCGACAGGGAACGAAGCCGATGTTGGTCCTTTGGTATCTTGATGCAAGAATCGGTGAACCAGGCAGCCAACACGCGTCGATGCGTGTTCCCTGATAGCCGGATCGGTAGCCTTGAGTGCGTGCGCAACCGGACAGCCTGTCGACAGCAAAATAACAGTTCAATACATGGTACAGCCTTGCCGCCGACTGCGATGGGAGTCAGCGAGAGCAGTCCTTTTGTAGACGGTAGTCAGACTTGATTGGGCTGCCGAGATCAGGTGACCAAGGCGATGGGAGCGACGTAGGGCGACAGGGAACGAAGCCGATGTTGGTCCTTTGGTATCTTGATGCAAGAATCGGTGAACCAGGCAGCCAACACGCGTCGATGCGTGTTCCCTGATAGCCGGATCGGTAGCCTTGAGTGCGTGCGCAACCGGACAGCCTGTCGACAGCAAAATAACAGTTCAATACATGGTACAGCCTTGCCGCCGACTGCGATGGGAGTCAGCGAGAGCAGTCCTTTTGTAGACGGTAGTCAGACTTGATTGGGCTGCCGAGATCAGGTGACCAAGGCGATGGGAGCGACGTAGGGCGACAGGGAACGAAGCCGATGTTGGTCCTTTGGTATCTTGATGCAAGAATCGGTGAACCAGGCAGCCAACACGCGTCGATGCGTGTTCCCTGATAGCCGGATCGGTAGCCTTGAGTGCGTGCGCAACCGGACAGCCTGTCGACAGCAAAATAACAGTTCAATACATGGTACAGCCTTGCCGCCGACTGCAAGGCTGTACCATGTATTGACAAATACATGGTACATGTATTGACAAATACATGGAAATACTTGACAGGAAAGACGTGTAATGTAATTATGGGGTTTTACGTGCCAAAACCACTTTCTGATTATGAGGCACGCCGTAGTGGAGGACTCCGGAAATTTCGACCACCTGGGGTTCTTTAACGTGCACCTAAATCTAAGTACACGGGTGTTTTCGCACTTCGCCCCCATCAAAATGCGGCCGCCGTGGCCGGGATTCGATCCCGCGACCTCGTGCTCAGCAGCCCAACACCATAGCCACTGAGCAACCACGGCGGGTAATGGAAAGACGTGGGGGATGACAGTAGACGCAATGCTTAAACTCTACAGAGCTCTCTTTCTCGGTTTTTTAAGATATAGTCTACCTGTACTGAACAACACCTGCAAGACAAATATTCGTGTTCTGCAGGCAGCATAAGCTCAAGCAATCAGAGTTTGCCTTGGTTTGCCCAGATGCTTGTGAACAGAGGCAACTATTGCGATTACTCGGGACCATCCAATGCAAACTCACATTACTGTGGAAGCCCTGGGAACGCACCTCAGACATTTTGCACGTGCCCCCTGTCACCACCTTGCAACACTACCTTCAGACAGGCACCAAGCATCATTCTCTAAAATAATCGTCAAGTACAACGACAAACTTCCCTTGGGCTTAACCGCTGCATCTAAACCATCGATACCCCTTTGGTGTCTTGTCAGCCCCTCAGTACATCTCAGTGCACCAGGAATCGGGGAAAAGTCTGAACTGTCGTCGCCTGTGCTGAAACAGCTGCCTCTGCTTCTTCTGCACGAGAGATATGCGGACAGTGTACATAATTATACTGATGGTTCCACAAACATACGTGTTCGTCCGGGGCTGTGGTTGTCCCAGCAAGAGCTATTACCACCAGCTTTAGGACTAACCACCCAACGACATGGACATCTGCGGAACTAGCTGCTCTTCGCGCTGCACTTTGTTTCGTCAATCGGGAACCGCCTCGACAATGGTCAATCTTCAGTGACTCAAAGGCAGCCCTACAATCTGTGCTATCAGCTCTGCGTCGCGGGCCATACGAACAGCTCGTAATCGATGTTAGATGCCTAGTCCATACACCACATTAGAAAGGACACCCCGTGACGTTTCAGTGGCTGCCAAGTCACTGCGGCGTCATAGGAAAGGAAGACGCCGATAATGCCGCTCGGGCAGCTCTTGAAGACACACAGTAAGAGGCCATACCACTTTCACGGTCCGACGCAGCCAGCAGACTTCGAGTGGTTGCACAGGAGATCACGCTCTCTCTATGGTGCACACCAAGCAGCCAGGCCAACCGGAGCAATCGTCAATACCACCTACCCTCTTTGGCGCGTATCGGTGTGCCAACTGGACTCCGCCGAAGTGAGGCCACTCTGCTTTATCGCTTATGGCTAGGGGTGGCTTTCACGAAATCTTATTCATTTCGCATTGGAATGGCCGACGACGCTCTCTGCAATGCCTGTCTTTGCGAGGAGACGCTGCAACACATTCTGTGCGACTGTCCTGAATATAATGTTCAGCGACAGTCCCTGGCATCCGTCCTAGCGCAACTTGACACTAGACCATTGTCCCTCGAAACGATTTTCACATGCCACCGACAGAAGACATCGCAGCTGAAGGCGACGAAGGGACTACTTCGGTTTTTGAAAGAGACGGGATTGGACAAGCGGCTGTGACAGCGATATCACGTACCACACAAGAGTGATGCACTCTAACGGACGATGTGTGCGCTGTGCTATGTGCTCTCTCTCTCTCTCGTTTCCCCATCTTTCATCCCCCCCATCCCGCTCCCATGTGTAGGGTAGCAAACCAGTTAAGCTAAAGTGGTTAACGTCCCTGCCTTTCCTTGTGCACTTTTTCCTTCCTTCCTTCCAGCGTAGAACCAAAATTTTCTATGTAGCCTGGCGAGAGGCCCTATAAGAAGAGTTTGAACAGCTGAACCGAAAAAAAAAGGCATAAGAAAGGTGGACCAGGACGTCGTCATCCTGCATGGTCTTTCTCCCAGCTATTGTTTATACAGCGAAGCTGTATATGGCAAGGTTATTCCGGATCACTTCTCAGTGGACATACACCAATAATTTTTCATACATGGGCCAATCCCGAAGATTGTGCAATGCCAGTTCAACCTGGGGCGAAGGTGGATCAGGCGTTAAGCACTCCTCATACGTGGGCTGATCCCGAAGAAAGTACAATGCCGGGCAGATGCGCGGCAGAGGTGAATCAGGCGTTAAGCCCTAGTCGCCATGCGTGGGCCGATCACGAAGATAGTGCGATGCCGGGCTGACCCGCAGCGAAGGTGAAGCAGGCGTTAAGCCATTACTCCCTGTATGAACAGCTTTCAGGCCTGCGCCCAACATTTTGGCGTCATATCCGGCAGGCCGGCACTTCCAGAAGCCGCAGCGTCAGCGACATGAGTTTAACCTCATTCTTTCACGCTTCTGGCAGCGCGCGGACCGGTTGGTTGGAGCGGTGTGGCCGCTTTTATCGTTTCCCTTTGTTGTTTTGCAGCAATTTTGTTTCCGTGCGCGATGTGCAGTGGGTGCTAAAATGCCAAATAAGTGTTGTGTGCCGGGCTGCACCGGCGACCACGATGAGGGGAAGAGGATGCAAGTGTAATCTCTCCCTAAAGACGACGACACTTTCAAGAAGGGGCTAGGCGCCATTCCGAGGAAGGGGTTCGCGCCCACTTCGTACAATAAGGTAAGAATTCTTGATGGTGCTGTTGTGTGCTCCTAGTGGCTCGTACTTGTTAAGCACTTTTACGGTGATACTTCCGAAGCCCAGATAGACTTATTGTGCCCACACGGACTGTAAACACGCTTACGCAAAGGGGAGAGCATTAGGTTATTTTAATAAGTGGCTTCTCGGGCGTTTACGAGACGTTTGTACCTTGCTGCAGGTTTGCGAGGATCATTTCCACGCTTTATACATCGAGAGCACGACTTCATACACGGATCCAAGAACAGGAAACGTTCTTACAGTTGCACTGCCAGTACCGCGGTTGCGAAGTGGATCTGTGGCTACAGTTTTTTCCGGCTGTCCTTCGTACCTTTAAGCACCAGCACGAGAGAAGCACCTGATGCCAAGAGGAGCCGAATAGAAGCTTCCCAACTGGCCCGCGCTGTCGAAGAGTCACTGGCTTCACATGAGGCGGAGCAGGAGAGAGATCATTTTTCATCCCTCGAAGAACTCAAGGCGCGCTTGCAAGTGGAATCAGTGTCGGTGAAGTGGACTGTGATCCATAAAGAAAAGTTCACGATTTTTTGTTAACATCATAGACGATCGTGAACTTTGGTTGAAAGCATCATTGACGGTGTTCGAAAACCTTCGAGTGTCTGCCTGCTATCAAGGCTTCGTTATCAAGAACCTTGGTAACGCTGTTGTACCGGACTAAGTTCGCAATGTAAGCTCCTAGCTGAAACTTTGGACAACCTGTGCATGCTGTCTGAGGAGCGTTGTAGTTCTCGCCACCTGTCGCTTACAATACATTCCCTTCTAGACATATTGGAAGGAAGCACTAATGGAGACAAGGGGCTGTAAAGCTTATAAAGGAAAAGCGACTATTGCTTTATGCAGAGCGCATTCAGTACAGAACACAGGTAATGGTGTTTGCACGTATTCTCCACACAATATCATCGCATGCCTATAAGTTTTTGAGAGGAACAAGTACACTAACCTTGTCCCGTCCGAACACTATCAGGAAAGAGTGCTCATCTGTTCAAATGTGCCCAGACATTGATTCTTGCGATGAAACTTTCCTTCAGTATGCTTCCCAGAGATTTAAACATCTGCAGCCATATGAACACACCGTGACGTTGATGCTTGATGAAATACATATCAAGCCTTGTTTTGATTACAAGGGTGGGAACATATGTGGTGCTGCAGTGAATTCCAACGAGGCAGCCACATCAGTACACGTATTTATGGTTCAAAGTCTGCTGGGCTCATTCAAGGAGGTAGCACACATCCGTCCGGTAAAAACCATACAGGGCGACCAACTTCACGTCATACTGAAGAAGGTAATCTTATGCTTAGAAGAGATTGGGTAGAGGGTCATAGCTGTTGTCTGTGACAATAACTCACTAAACAGGAAGGCAATGAAGATGTTTCTGCCAAAGCCGATACTTCGTCATATTTACCCACATTCGGCAGACCCAGATCAACCGTTATTTTACCTGGTAGATGCTGTGCATCTCTTTAAGTGCATAAGAAATAATTAACTGAAGCAGAAAAAATGCAGGCACTTGCTTTTTCTACCCACGCTGCGAGTTTTTAAACAATGATGCTCGTCCTGAATTCAAAATGACTGCCCCATTTAGGGATTTGAAAGATTTATATAAAAAGGAGTCATCTCTGCTGCTAAAGTCTGGGTATTTGGCTTGACGTCAAAGGCACTTAATCCAAGCAACTTGGAACGGCAGAATATTAAGCTGGTACTGCAGGTTTTTAATCCGCACGTAGCCGCAGCTCTGGCAGCTCGCAGTGGTGAAGCCAATTTTCAGCATGCGCCAGCAACAGCAGATTTATTCAAAATCATTCTTCGCTGGTGGAGCATTGTCAACGTAAAGACACCGAATAAAGGATTCCATCATCGTAATGTATACGAAGAACCCAGGTCATACCATACAGGTGACCCAAAAGTAGCTTTTCTAAATGATTTCATTACATGGCTCGACGTCTGGGAATCTTATGGACACGACACTGGAGTGCTTGCCAAGGAGACATCAAGTGCCCTAAGGCTCTTTGCTCAATCCTTGTTGGAATTGGTAAAGTACTGCATAAGTGAGCTTCACTTCAAGTACTTCCTACTAGGGAAAGTCCAAGCGGATCCTCTCGAGAGTCGTTTTGGACAGTACCGGCAGATGGATGGTGGGCAGTACCACATTTCTGTGAAACAGAGGGCAGGATTCGCCTTCAATATGCCCTCCCAAGGTTGAGCACTGATGACCTCAGAGGCATCGAAGATACAAAAAGTGTCAGAGATGTAGTCACCTCCTTTAGTGTTCATGTTAGCAACGATGACCTTGACGCACTCAGAGCACGAATTCATGTTATTGGTTATGTTGGTGGGTATTGTGCGCATGCTACAATGAAAGTTCTAAAGGGGTGAAAGTTGTCGAGGGCACTTGGTTGTTACTGGAAATGAGACCGAAATGGATGAAATTCCTTAATCCTTAATCGCAGAACTGGATCGAGGTGGCCTCAAATTTCCCTCCGACCTTGTGATTACAGTAGTCATGTACACGAAGGTTGTAGTTACAAAACTTGTGATACAAAGCGCCTGCACACGGTTTCTCCATGGGCCCAACCAAAGGAGTGTCGTTAGACTTCAGACTCTCTGCCGAGGCTTAAGGACATAGATGAGTGTGAAAATGGGCACGGATACGAGCTCCTTGTCGCACTGGTTGCAAACTGTGCAGAAAACATAATACTGAACAACTTGTGCAAACAAAGGAATGGTCATCTAAATATTAGAAAAGAACAGAGGGAAAAACCTAAACTATAAAATCTTTCTTGAAAAGTAATTTTCCATACCTTGTACTCTGCACATTTAATTGTGTTAAATTGCACTGCGGGTACTTTATTGCAGTTTTGTGATGTGATTTCTTCGGCGAACTTCTGCCTCTTGCAGTACAATGAGCCTTCTTTTGTTTGTGTCGTGCATATTTTCTAGCTTAGATTCAAACGGCAGTTCGTTGTTTTGTAATTTGAAATTGTAGTGTTTTCAGCATCTCAATGCGATATGTTTCCTTTTCTCCCATTGAACTAAACCTCAAACAGTTCTTGTTGTGATTGTTGAATTACTTATTTGTGATAACTTGTGGCTGTATGTGCTTTTATTGTGCAGAGTGCAAGCAGAGATAGTGCAATTTGGTTTGCGCTTTGGGATTTCTTGTGGATGCATCTACCTGTAGCAGTGCAATAAGGGGTTCTATTGCGTCACTTATTTATCCTACTATAGTCCGCAATTTGGCTACCAGTGTGTTTAATGGACAGTGGTGTTTTCGCATGTCTTTGGCTCTGAAATGCGACGTTAAGTGTTTGATGCCTTTGAAGTGCAGCATTTTTCAATCTGATAAATGAGTGAAATAATATTTTTGTCAAACCTACAATTAAAATGGCAGTATGGTTATCGTGTTCTAACTTTTGGCATGGCTTTGGCATTGCAGTGTGCTATGTTCTGCTTTCTTTCATTATACAGAGTCTCCTAGTGCGCACATAAATAAACAAATGGCTATTTTCGGGTATTGGTACTGGGCGTGCCTCTTATCAGTGCAATGACTTCTTTTGGCTGTCAGTTATGATTTTATAGCACAGAGTATAAAAAGCAACATGTGTCTATATTACAGCGCGATATCGCTTGCTGTTATTCATTTCAGCCGCGAACATTGTGTAGTGGTAAATATGTTTACAGACAGCGTTTGTTGTGATCAATAAATATGTATAATTCCCTCCGTAGTATTAATTATTACAATTACCCTGATAAATCGTGCGAACCTGGCGGTCGAGGAACCTGTATGTGACATCAGTTCTCGCGAGGCAAGCGCGCAGCAAGCGCTCGCGGCTCTCCCAGCCGGCGCGTAGTGACGTCGTCGACGTCACATCACGTGACGCGCAGGCCTGAAACCTGTTCAGGGGGTAATGATTAAGCACTCCCCATACGTGGGCCAATCCCGAAGATAGTACGATGCCGGGCCGACCCGCGGCGGAGGTGAATCAGGCGTTAAGCACTAGTCCCCATACCTAGGGCGATCCCACATGCGGACTCTTAGAGGAGTCCGCATGTGGCACCACTATAGAGGCACCACTATATATAGTGGTGCCTCTTGTGTGCATGAATTTCTGACACCGCAACAAGCAATACTGCAGCGGAGAAGGATTACTTAGCATTCATCTCAAAGAGGAAGTAATTCATGTGATGGCGGCGTTCGCGCTCAGAGCCCAACGAGTGAGGCTTCTTAGATATCTGAAGTCCGCTTATTTATTTTATTGCACTCGCAATTATATGGACACTGCAGGTGCATTTCTTCCGTCGTCGTCGCCGTGATGTTCCGCATAAAGTCAACGAACGATAACATCGTCGCCGCGCGTCGTATGCTGTATATGCGCATGAAAACGTGTGACAGTGAGCCGACGATGGTGGCTCAATCTCGCGCGCGCAAAGGAGGAAAGCGGATAGGAAGCGCGCCGTCGTCGGTCACGCGCGATGCACCGGAGGGAGGGGAGGGGGGTGGTTCTACTCTGGCGGCGACTGCGTATGGTGAGGCCGCGCAGACCCTATCTTGAAAGCGATCTTCCATGAGGACAGAGTCTAGGTGCGCCGACGGCTCATAGCTTCGTGCGCGCTCTGTTCTCGCCACTCAGTTTACGTTGAAGCGATAGGCAGCACGAAGGTCGCTTCGCTGGCTGGTGCTGCCGCGCTTCCTCACGCCAGCGTTTTGACAGTGAGTTCCGCGGTCATCGAGTGAGATGTGTTCATGTTTGCTTGTGGGCGTGTGACACCGTGCTTTAGTTAGTAAGCGAATGCTTACAAGTTTACACGGCGAAACTACTATTCTTGCTTTGTTTAGCTGCCTACTAATTTGCTATCGCGATCGATGCTTCGCTTTTCGGGCGAAACTGCGATTTCTCTTTAGATGTTCTCACATGCAAAGCGTTCAGTAAATTTCTCATTTAAAGTATTACCGTCATTTCCATGCAAAGCGTTCAGTAAATTTCTCATTTAAAATATTACCGTCATTTCCCCTATAGGTGCCGTTTGCCAAGCGTGCTGTCTGTTTTAAAAGAAGTGTGCCCTACACACGCGAGCGGGCCCGGAGCGGGTGTTAGATTTTGTGCGAGTGCTGCACAGGCTGCCTCTATGCCGTTTACAGTATACACCTTGGTACCAAACCAACACTGACCGCCGCGATTGCAAAATGCTTGACACTTTAGGGGTGATCATTTTAAGTTATATGGAATTTTTAAAAATCGTCTGTTTCAGATAACATAATTCTAGTCCTTGAGCTGGATTGCCGACATTAAATGTACGGAAAATCGAAATACATATTCAAGTAATTAGCGAAATATTACTAATTAAGTTCTTAATAAGTTACTTTACGGCGCATATAGCAATTCACGAATTGTAGCCGGCGAGATTGTCAGGCGTATCCACTTGGAAAGAATTTTGAGAACACCACCAGTTTGGAGATATGCGCCATCAAAGTTGCCGTAAATATTCACTGTTGATGGACTTACTTTTTTAACAAAACGATCATTTATATGCATTGAAGTATAAAAGTAACTGGGACACCCATGTATTTTGCCCCACACTTTGAGAAATATCTCGAAACTAGTGCCATCCTGGAAGTTTAAGTGGATGCATCTTGCAAACTCACTGGCTACAGTTTGTAAATTGCAATGTGCAGTAAATTTATTAATTAGGAAGCTATTAGTCCACTTCTGTTCATTTGCGTATGTGTTTGGATTTTTTGTACTAGTAATCTCCGCCTATTCGAATAATACGGCTCAACAACAAGAATTAAGCTATTTGGCACAGGCGATTTTTTAAAATTTCTTAATCTTAAAAATCATCACCCTGTATAGCTCTGCCCGCAAGCACAGTGGCCTATACTTCGTTTAGAAGAGACATGCAACGCAAATTCGTGTATTAGCGGCAGCATCTAATTCTATGAGAAAGTGCGATCTATAATAAACAGGTGCGAAGAGCGCGCTGATACAATAAAAGAAAATAGAAAAGGCTCCGGATGCTTCTGCTGTAAAGCGAATTCTGAGCGTACTCGGAAGATCTTCAGCTCACTGATAGACTGGCCTTAAAAAACAAATCACATGCGAAAATTAACAGGAAAAAGTGCGGGGCTCCCCGGTGCCGGAATAAGGCGGTGACAAAGGAGCAGTTATAATCTTCAGGGCAACGTTGAATAGAAAACGATGAATAGAAAAATCTACGGATGTAAAATATCCAGGCGAACAATACGGAGCGTAAAAGTGGCACCGCGTGAAGTTTTTTTCTCTTCGTTTCCGGCGTTCCTTAGAGGACGCGACGTGTTGCGCGTTAGAACCGAAGCGAAACAAACAGACCTTGCAGTTGTTCATTTCCCGGTATTTTCGTTCCAGCTCTTGGTTCGCCAAAGTGGTGACCTTCCTCGAAGCCAAGTGTCGTAACGTAGCGGGGCCTATTAAAGAAAGAACCACAAAACAATCTCTTGTGCGTGCTAAAAGAGTTAAGATTCCGGATAAGATTTTTCATGACGACACAAACCAGCGCAATCAGATAATATGAGCTCATATAGAGAGGATGGGAGAGGGGAACCGAAAGAACGACACCGATGATTTGAGATAGCCTTGAATCAAGCGTCTATAATGTTGGCTTTGCGCCAATCAGCTCGCTCCATTGTGGCACAACAACAAAACTCTGAGCAGCTGTTGCGTGCCGAGATCGCTTATTGAGCAATCTAAATATGCAGCACCATCTTGAAAACGACTTTGGTGAAGTATAGGAGAACGGGAGACATTACATAATTTTTGCAGAGCATTGTTCAGGGAGAAGATTATTCGGGCTATAGGGTGCATTTTGCGTGATTACAGTATTGACATGTCCGAGCAGAGTATCGCACTGAATTAATGAGTGCACATGAAATGGGCAAACAAGATGCGACTCGCAGAAAAAAAAATTAATTATGGGGTTTTACGTGCCAAAACCACTTTCTGATTATGAGGCACGCCGTAGTGGAGAACTCCGGAAATTTTGAACGCCTCGGGTTCTTTAACGTGCACCTAAATTAAGCACACGGGTGTTTTCGCCTCCATCGAAATGCGGCCGCCGTGGCCGGGATTCGATCCCGCGGCCTCGTGCTCAGCAGCCCAACACCATAGCCACTGAGCAACCACGGCGGGTGACTCGTAGAAAAGCAAAACCTAGAAGTTAAGGAAAATTGCGTTTGACAATTACTGTAGTTTTGAAGTTAACAAGCAACTGGGCTGCCGCGTTACAATATAATAACATGAATGAGATCCCAGTAAGGAGCCGTACGTTACTTTATCCCAGAAACAAACTAGCTAGACGATTGGAGTCTAAACGTATTCAGTGGAACGATGACGGTGCTCAAAAGAACGTTCAACGCGTTTCATCAAAGAGAGAGAGAGAGAGGATGCATAGAAAGGCAGGGTTAGCCAGAGGTAGTTCCGGCTGGCTACCCTGCACGGAAGGAAGGAGTAGGGGGATAATAAGAGAACGAGAGTGGAAGGGGAGAAAGAGAGAGCGGGAAGAGACACGAGCACAAACAAACCGTGTATACTAATAGCCCCAAAAACGAACTAAAGAGGCGCTGCGAGCGCCGCTCGCATGACGTCAGGGCACGGACTCGCGCCTGTCGTCTGCTGCAGTTCGGGAGGTGTCCGGGCGCCTTCTGCAGTGTTTTCGTTGATTCTCTCTCGTTCCCTCTGCTTGTATACGTATGGCGTTCGTCTGAAATATATTTTTGCGACGTTTTCGTTCCCGAAAATTTGTTCAAAAAGCTTATTTCTTAGACGACAGTACAGTTCTCAAAGGCAACGCTACAGTGCCAGCCGAAGGAGAGCAGACCAGCACATTGCGGGTTTTTCATGCGTGGATCGACAACCGCAAAAATATAGCATATAAGAATCCAGTTATGATACTATACCTGCCGCGGTGCAATAAGTATGTCACAAACGCTGGCTATATATGACTTATACAACAGTTACCTTGATTTGAATCCGCTAAAACAGGTTTGCTCGCGACGAGTAGTTCATGGTATAATATTGAATTTTTGCATTTCTTCACACAAACGCTCGGCAGCAACACGAGGACTTTACACTGCAGTTTAGATTCTACAAGCACCACTTGCTTCATTAATTGCTGCTCATTATTAAGCGGTTCTTCACGTGTTCACATTAAGCGGCGGTAATTTGATGTAAAGCTGATTGAGGCTTACAACTGTTTGAAGAATATGAAAAAGAATGTACCAATACATATTCCCTTTTCTATGCAACACGTTCAACTCACTTGAGCAATTTACTGGTGTTTGTTGCTTGAGGAATATACATTTCGAATCTGACGAACTGACACAGGCTGCTCGGCCCAAATTTTTTATTGAAGTATGTCTTTTGGATCGTATGGCAGCAGCCAGAAAGAAGCCGTAGCGTCATTCATTGGGCCCATAATGGTATCATATCAATATTGGCATATTGGGCATATGGGTCATATTGAAGATATCATAATTCCCCGGTGGAGGGTCAAAATTCAAGTGAAATATTTAAGGCTTGTGGTATCTTCCTTATGAAGGTTTGCGAGGTTCTCTTTTATGTACTGACGAACTAAATAGTTCTCCGTTTGTATAATTAAACAACGCTCGATCGAGACATGGTGAGGCAGAAGGCGCTTGAATTTTCCTTTTCTAGGCACCCTAAGCGGCGCTGCAGTACCTGAAGTATACTTAGGCATTGCGATTGGCGCTGTAAAAAACTGCGTCATGGTTTCGATTCGAAGCTGTAGTGAACAGATGGGTTTCGCGAACAATGTGGGCCTCGCCATAACTACAGTCGGTTGCTTCCGTTGCGTGAGGGGTGTGCCATATTGCCGATAAAGGCTACTGAGGACCACCATGAAGCATTTCATTGCTTGCAATTGATTGGCTCACGATCTTAACACCGAAACCTTTCTTTCATGTGATTTCTACTATGGTATTTGAAAATTAACTATGTAAATGCTCTATATGGGTCGCGCCGTCGTGTTAGTAGCCACGAGCAATTCACTTCATGGGGGCCTGTTTCAGAGAGCAGTGAAAGTAGCAGCAAACTTTTTTATGCGACATGCGCGCCTGAGTCTTTCTTTTATGCATTAATAAAGTGGCCATATTTGACTAGAACTCACTAGGGTAACAAGAATCACGATGAAAGCTTCGCTGAGCAGTGTCTTTCTAACACGGATAACATGTTGACACCAAATACCATGATTTTTCTTCCACGTAATATGCAGTGCCTCTCACAGCTGAGTACTAAGCGAGTGTCAAGTGTTTAGCGAAGCATCATACACAACTTCGCGTGTTGAATTTGTAGGCATTATTTTTACGCAAAATTTATGTACAGACACGGCGCATATGTGCATTGCAAAACCAGTAGACCCCTTCGACGCTACATAGATTGCGATATCCAAGTCGCAAATTTTCCCGACTCACGCGCTTTTGAAGAAGGAACTGTGGTTCAGGCATGGCAGCAGAAAGAAGCCGACATATTCCGCAATAAGTACGGGCGAGTCTACCATACCCCAAGCCAGGGTTGCCAGGTCTTCGGTAGAAAAAGCAGCAGAAAAATTCCGAAAAGTCGCCAGGTGTGGCAAGAGCTTTAATTGGCAACCAAAAATGTAGCCGCGCTGCGACAAACGAACATTTGCCCATTTTTAACGCGAAAATAAAGAAGAAAACGCGAGAAAGACCTGTAGTTTCCTGCTGCGCTGATGACAAACAAATATAACAGAACAAAGCAGTATAGTAGTTATCGCATAATATTGTATTTTAATTTACCATAATACATGATCAGCTGATGTTATTTGATAATTTGTGCCGCACGCTTGCGTGCTTTCTCATAGCCGAAGTGGTATCGCCAGTTTCAGTAGAATAAACTCGTTGAACGCCGTCCTTGCACAGATGGTTGTATTAACTCTATGCTACTATGACCTCACTTGACACGTTCCCGCGCGAACTCTATGACGTCACCCACGTTCGGCATTCGCTGGTACGCAGTGGCATAGTTACAAAGACGTTGGCACCTGCAATGTCATGGCTGCCATGACGTGTTTTTGGTTGTTGCAGTCGTTTCTGACACCAAGAACCATGGTCCTTGAGATTCTCTATATATAGAGAGAAGCGTCGCTGGTGATGGTATTAGGACACCACGGACTGCTTCCGTCGTTCGAAGGACACAAAAGCATTGCCTCTAGGATTGGTTCATTCCTGTTACACAGAGGGAGCTGCTTGAGTCTGTTCCGTCAATGAGTCCTGGACAGCCCAGGGTGACATGTCGTAGAGGCCCACTAACCATGTGGCGGCTATGATATATTTTCAGCTGCTGAATTTGTTTCCGGAGCTTGCAACACACAAAAGTGTGGCCTTGAAGGTCTGACATTTGGGGGCGTTGCTTCAAGGGGGCCGTCGGAGGGAGTGGGATTCGGCCACTACCTATAACAATTACCACTGCCAAAGGTAGCCAGAAAGTAGCCGAGTCGCCAAGCATGATTTTCAGTCGCCAGGAGCCTCTAGAAGTAGCCGATTTGGCGAGAAATCGCCACATCTGGCAACCCTGCTTCAAGCATAAACGAAGGGAATGAGTGCGCGCGGCAACCGAGCGAGCCGGATCGAGCGGCGTCCTACCCGTGACGTCACTAGTGTCCAGTACCTTTTAGGTGCTTTCCTTTAACAGAAGTCAATCTTTTCTATCTAGGCTCGAAAAAGCCTCATTCACATAGGCTTTCATCTCGGTCGTACGGCAGTTACTCGTAGACATGAAGCACCACTACATGCGATACGTGAACCGTCGATGCGTAGCACGTAAAACTATATAGCACCAAAATGCATACATCCCGCCGCAGACGTCGGAAACGTGTCGACACTTATTCCGTATGCCCAACGAGATGAGTGATACCACGAAAGTTCCCAAAATACGTTTCGACAGAAGCGCATTGCGCCTGTCGCATATCTTGCGAGCATGTCTCGCAAACAAGTCATGCAAACGCGTTGCATGTCTGAGACTGAGTAAACAAACGTACCGACACGCTTCGAGGACGCTTTCCAGAGCTATGACCGTCAGGTTAACACCAGTATTCAACAGGCACCTGCCGAGTACCGATAGGTGTATGGCTCATGAGGCGAATCATTTGGGCTATACGAAACTAAAGAGAGGATAACGGCCGGCGTTAGCTGCTTGCATAAAAGAAAGCAAGAATGAGAGATACTGGGTTAGCTGGGCAATAAATTTTTTCTAAGGAGGTTACCGCAGCCCGAATGAGTCTACGTCTATATATGCATGCGATAATAAATCTCAAAGCATGCGCGTTGTAAAAAGGGCCTATAAAGCACAGTTACATAACGAATGGGCAAACTTGTTCCAATCCAGTCTGCTATCATATGTGTGCATGTTTTAGCAGTTGCATGTAATAAACAATAAAAATTAATATTAGAAGTACGGTTAGAGGGCCGCTCTCACGTCGTTTTTTTATCATTTTTTTTTAGGATTTGCTGCCAGATGTTTCCGTGAACCATACCGCGTACCATTTCGTCAAATGTAAAAAAAAAAAAGAAACTGCCAACAAGCATAATTAGTCAGGTACACTACTTATGGAAGTACTGCTGTGTTTTCTTTTTAAAAAATTAATTTGCTAGCTCAAATTCGTAAAGGTAGAGCCGTCTCTATATCCTAATTGACCGTGACCGACACGCATCACCCGCCATCGTTGCTTAATGGCTTTGGCGTTGCACTGCTGAGCACGAGGTCGCGGGGTGAAATTCCGACTGAGGCGGCCGCATTTCTATGGGGGCGAAAAGCAAAAACACCCCTGCATTGGGTGCACGTTAAAGAACCGCAGATAGTCGAAATTGATCCGGAATCCCATACGGCGTGGCTCATAATCAAATCGTAGTTTTGGCACCTAAAACCTCAGAATATAATAGTTAACACGAAACAAAACCTGCGATCATGACAAACGCATGGCATGGCGCATCATTTTTGACGAACTTTTGCTGCAGTTGTCTGCGTGTTTGCTAAAAGAAAGGTGCGCGCTAAGCTGGCGCGTTGAACAGTGCCAGTGCTCATAAATGTGTGAGGAATCGGAAGACCAAATTTTAGACACTTAGCTCACTGGACATCGATTCGCTCCAGCGCACTAAAAGCGACATGGGTGTGTGCCGAGTGAAAAAAAGAAAAGAAGAAGAAGCGTAGCAGCAAATATTTGTCTTAACGACGTGAAAAAACTTTCGTAGCAGTGAGCTAAATCCGTGCACTCCCGTCTATCGTCCTGTCATCTCAACAACAACAAAAAAACGTCGTTAAGACAAGGCGTCAAAATTTCGGCGTAATTTTTTTCTCATAATATGAGACATTCCCTGTCGTCTCTCTCATCTAGGCAGCGCAGTGCATTAAGCAAGTGGATTCATCTCTGAATACTGAAAATACCCTTCGGCGTTCCATTCAAAACATGTCATCCATCATTTACCCGCTACTACGACTGGAGCATACTTTTTTAATCTCTCGGACTTGTTAATATGTACTTTCTGACAACTCCCTATGGTGGCTCATTGGCTATGGCGTTCTTTTGGAGAGCGAGAGCCACCTAAAAAATTTCACGCACTATGTGACGCCTGCGATAGATAGGATGTTCTACATCCGCTGCGTGATCAACTGCCATGGCCGCAGATGGTGGCGCTGGCTAACACTTACAGGTTTAACTCTAGTATAGGCGAACGTAAATACCCCAGAAAGTGGATGACAAAAATGGCGCCGCGGTAGCTTAGGTAAAAACATCGCACGCGTAATTTGAATACCTGGGTTCGTATCCCGCCTGCGGCCAGTTGTTTTTAGGACGCAGCTTGGGGGCCCGTTCCTGCAGCGAGCGTCAGCGTTGCCGCTCGTAACCGAGCGAACGAGCATAGCCAAAGATGAAAGCGAACGCGGAGCGTAGCGGAGGATGACAGACGCGAGGAGGAAAGCACAGGAGGAGGTGCAGCGGAGCCATGAGGCGGAAAGCGGAGAAGGAGGTATGGCGAAATGCATGGTGAGAGAAACGTAGTGCGGCGACGTTGGCTACGAGATGGTGCCAAAGCAGCGCGCATCGTAAAGCCCCTCAATTTTTCTTTAGCGCATCGTATGGGAGGTCTGTCAGCGGCAGCTGCTGCGAATCGCACGCACGCGTCACCCCCGCGCTGCCTCTCGTGATCTCTCGATTAGCGAGGCCACTGGCGCCACACTTCACTCCGTTTGCAATGTGCCACACGATACGGATTGCCCGCGCCAGCCAATATATCACGAAATGAAAACACGCAAAGAGCTGCGCTCAAATTTCGCATTAGGGAGTATCGTAATAGTCGGTGACTTCTTTTTATCCATTTTCATTTATTTATGAGTTCCTTAATTCAATTAAGAACTACGAATAATTTCCCCTATGCTCTCCTTCGTGTCAGTGTTTGTTGGCTTCGTATGACTATATATATATATATATATATATATATATATATATATATATATATATATATATATATATATATATATATATATATATATATATATATATATATATATATATGTGTGTGTGTGTGTGTGTGTGTGTGTGTGTGTGTGTGTGTGTGTGTGTGTGTGTGTGTGTGTGTGTTAGAATACAAGATCCAGATGGTTTAGCTCACACACATTGGTGGTGAGCAGAGCTGCCTTCAGCATGCATGTCTCACTACGACGCCTTTCGAACACTATAGCGGGCTCCAGAAACTGCATTGTTGGGGCTCGTGGTTACTAGGGGTATTGGAATAGTTAAATTTCCAAATGAAACTGAATATCCAATATGTATTCTTTTTATTTTTAAAGCAACATAAAATATGAAGTTTGCGCAACGTCCATCTGGTAAAATAAGAAATCAGGCTTATATACGAAGATGCACACGTGTGATACCGTTCACAATCATACATCCGGGCAACCGAGGAGTTCGTAAATGATAAACTGCTTGCAATTGTGTGGGACGCTATGGATATGGCAGTAACGGAACAAAGGAACAGAATATGTTACCAGATGCACATACAGTGCTGTGTTCTCTGATGGAGAGAAATGTGATACCTTCGCAACGATTATTGTATCAATTAAAGGTATTCAAATATGGTGAAGCTGCGCAATTGTTAAATCAGAACGAAATTGTATATAGGCTGTCTAAAAGCGAGCCATTCTTATTGAATTACTGCAAAATGTTGACTAAAAGTTATCAGGCCACGTGAGTTCGCTCATAAGGTTGTTGAGTGAATTCTGGAATTTTACATGCCAGAACCACGATGTGGTTATGAAGCACATCCCTGGGCAAGCCATAGTGGGGGAGTCCAGATCAACTTTGACCACCAGCGAATATTTCACGTTCCCCCAATGCACGGGACACTGGCGTTCTTGCATTTCGCCCCCAGCGAAATGCGGCCACCACTGCCGGGATTTTATCCCGCGACCTCCTGCTTAAATAGCAGCGCAACGCCATAGCTACTAAGACACCGCGGCGGGTCATAAATTTCCTCCGCAAAACCGCGAAATCAATCCATGACCTCAGGGCAGCCAGGAGGATGCAAAAGAAGATTCAGCGTCGTATGGATATGTTAGCGTCGGAACGTTGGACAATGTTTTGCCAGACACTAGGCCCCCGCAAGCCACTGTCTCACATTTGAGAAACGGTGCAAGGTCTGCGTTGCCTTCCGGAACAGCGTTTTCCATTCAAGGCGCTCGCGCTTTTCCAAGGGCGGCAAGAGATCGGTGTCGCAGAAGACTTTTGTGCGCGGATCGCAGACCGCAGGATTCGTCCAGATCCTCCCGCCCGAGGTGACGTCCTCCATTCCCGTGATTGCCGCATGGACCTTCCTTCTACAATGGAAGAGCTCGAGGCAGCACTAGCTCTCTGCTGGCACTCATCATCTCCGGGTCCAGATGGTATATCATACCGGGATTTGTGCTATCTCGGAAAGTCCGCACGGATAGAATTGTTGAGCCTTTACAACTCCTCATGGCAGGATGGAAATGTTCCTGACGAATGGAAAGTAAGCCGCCTGGTGACACTCTTAAAGCAGGGCAAATCCCCACTAGAGCTCACCTCTTACCGCCCAATAGCGTTGGCCAGCTGTGTAAGAAAGATAATGGAACGGATGATCCTTGGCCGTCTGGAATGTTACCTTGAACACTACAAGATTTATTCGAATTCCATTGCTGGTTTCCGACGTGAGCGCTCTTCCACCGACAATGTAGTTGATGTCGCTTCATATGTCCAGCACGAAAGGTCCCGTAAGCGTTTATCTGCAGCGTTATTCTTAGATCTGAAAGGCGCATACGATAGCGTATTACATGAGGCCATTCTCGACGCTCTTGCGACGGTTGGCCTAGGTGGTCGAGTCCTTTTGTGGATGAGTTGCAAGGATGCGATGACCCAACTACGCGACCCTATACCAGCAGGGGCGTTCCTCAAGGTGGTGCTTTCAGCCCGACGCTATTCAACTTCGCTCTTGTTGGACTTGCTGAATACTTGCCAACTACGATCAAGATTTCAACATACGCAGACGACATCTGTGTCTGGACTTCGGCAGTTACACGTCCTTAGGTACATGCGCAGCTTCAAAGAGCGGCAACTTTGACGGTGAGCTACTTGTGTAAAGAAAGTCTCAGCATATCACCAGAAAAATGCGCACTAGTGATATTTACTCGCAAACCAATGACGCCTTATGTCATCTCAATCAATAGGCGGACCATTTCCTATGTCAGAACCCACAGATTTCTTGGCGTAATTATTGACCGAGTCCTCTGTTGGAGCCCGCACATGTCCTACATGAAACGACGCCTGACAGCAACTTCCCAGTTGTTTAAATACTTGACATTTGACATACTTGACAAGACGTGGAGGATGTCAGTAGACGCAATGCTGAAACTCTACCGAGCTCTCTTTCTCGATTTTTTAAGATATGTGGTCTACCTGAACTGAACAACACCTGCAGGACAAATATTCGTGTTCAGCAGGCAGCACAAGCTCAAGCACTCAGAGTTTGCCTTAGTTTGCCCAGATGCTCGTGAACAGAGGCAACTATTGCGATTACTAGGGACCATCCAATGCAAACTCACATTACTGTGGAAGCCCTGAGAACGCACATCAGACATTTTGCACGTGCCCCCTGTCACCACCTTGCAACACTACCTTCAGACAGGCACCAAGCATCATTCTCTAAAATTATCATCAAGCACAACGACAAGCTTCCCTTGGGCTTAACCACTGCATCTAAACCATCGATACCCCCTTGGTGTCTTATCAGCCCCACAGTACATCTCAGTGCACCAGGAATCGGGAAAAAGTCTGAACTGTCATCGCCTGTGCTGAAACAGGTACCTCTGCTTCTTCTGCACGAGAGATATGCGGACAGTGTACATATTTATACTGATGGTTCCACAAACATACGTGTTTGTCCGGGGCTGTGGTTGTCCCAGCAAGAGCTATTACCACCAGCTTTAGGACTGACCACCCAACGACATCGACATCTGCGGAACTAGCTGCTCTTCGCGCTGCACATTGTTTCGTCAATCGGGAACCACCTTGACAATGGTCAATCTTCAGTGACTCAAAGGCAGCCCTACAATCTGTGCTATCAGCTCTTCGTCGCGGGCCATACGAACAGCTCGTATTCGCTGTTAGATGCCTACTCCATACATCACATTAGAAAGGACACCCCGTGACGTTTCAGTGGCTGCCAAGTCACTGCGGCGTCATAGGAAAGGAAGACGCCGATAATGCCGCTCGGGCAGCTCTTGAAGACACACAGTAAGAGGCCATACCACTTTCACGGTCCGATGCAGCCAGCAGACTTCGAGTGCTTGCACAGGAGATCACGCTCTCTCTATGGTGCACACCATACAGCCAGAACAACCGGAGCAATCGTCAATACCACCTGCCCTCTTTGACGTGTATCGGTGTGCAACTGGACTCCGCCGAAGAGAGGCCACTCTGCTTTATCGCTTATAGCTAGGGGTGGCTTTCACGAAATCTTACTCATTTCGCATTGGAATGGCCGACAACGCTCTCTGCAACGCTTGTCTTTACGAGGAGACGCTAGAACATATTCTGTGAGACTGTCCTGAATATTATGTTCAGAGACAGTCCCTGGCGTCCGTTCTAGCGCACCTTGACATAGACCTTTCTCAGTTGAAACGATTTTCACATGTCGCCGACAGAAGAGATCACAGCTGAAGGCGACGAAGGAACTACTTCGGTTTTCGAAAGAGACGGGCTTGGACAAGCGGCTGTGACAGTGATGCCACGTACCACGCAAGAGTGACGGACTGTAACTGACGATGTGTGTGCTGTGCTATGTGCTCTCTCTCTCTCTCCTCCCCGTCTTATATCCCCCCCCATCGCGCTCCCATGTGTAGGGCAGCAAACCGGTTGAGCTAAACTGGTTGACATCCCTGCCTTTCCTTCCGCAACAACCGCAGCTATCCTGCGACAGAATCATACGGAACAGTCATTTCTCACATGCATCATTCTAGCTGCCTCGATACTGCAGTAAGTGTTGTTATCGATTTATATATTTGAAAGAAATTAGTATTCGACAACTTCAAAAGGCTGATTCTCGTATATAACACGAATTTAATAGCAGGGACTATTCGATTTGTATTCAGCAATTCTGATGTCGCAACAGAAACATTCGATCGCGACGGCCAAGAGTTCTGAAGTCGCAACAGAAACGTTCTGTCGCGACAAGAGTTTATGAAGTCACAACAACAACTTTCTATCGCAACAGCTGATTCTGACGTCGCAACAGGAACTCTCTGTCGGGTCTACGCATTTTCTGTCGTGACGTTAGAAATGTGCCGCTTTCTGCTGCAGCGACATAAGTTCTGACGCCGCGGCAGAAGCGCTTTCCGTCGCGATGCTTTAAAATTGTATGTCAGTTTCGCAACGGTGGTGTACACTGTACTTTTCTCTTGCGTGGTATTCAATCGTGCTTCTCTGAAGCCGGCAATACTGATAGCACTGACAACGGTATTAAAGTCGACGTGGCCAATTGCTATAATCGTGCCGTGACGACGAGGCACCATCAACGCCCTACCGGCCTCCTCAAAATCGGCCGCTTATCAACATCATACCATCTGCGGGAACGGCTGCGTATCCGTTTTCTTTATTTGGTAAGATGTGGCACACAGGCCTGTGGACTTACATGTTCCGTTACACTGAGACATTAGTTAATTTCCCAGAAATATTGCATAAGCTTTTACGAAGCGAAAAAGAAGTTTCGGATTGTTCCACAAAGTTGCGTGAAAATCTGTCTCGCTCGGGTCTCATTATTCTGGTACAGCGCTGCCGCGAGAGGCCAGTATGCTGTCAGAATGAACACTCACCCACGAATGTTTATGTAGCTATTTTGCATTGAATACACGAATTATATGCGCGCTCAAAAGTGTAAAGAGCGAGAGATAACTGTCGAAATTAGCAATAACAACACTAACAGTGTCCCCGGTCACCGTTGTCTATTTATGAATTTCTTATTTAATATGGATATCGTACAGCAAAATAGATGTTCTAACACTAGACGATGTACCTGTCGATGGTAAGAACATTTTTGCTCTTCTAGAGATGCGGCAGTTGACGCTGTGGAGTGAAAGCGCATCTTGGCTCTTAAAATGCAAATGTAAACATCAACGCAGACAGAGATTCTTACTGTTGTCATAGCTAAAATGTATTCTCAGAGACACGCTTGGCGTGGTGCAGTGGTAAAATGGTGGGATTGTCAGGTCCCAAGTTCGAATCCCCGGCGGGGATGTTTTTTTTTGCTTTTATATTTTCCTTTTTTTGCGAACAAATTTGCATAGCCTTAAAGAGGTCTGTGTCAATTTTTAATTAAATATTGATCAAGAACTACAGAACTTCCCACTACAGGACGTCACACTACAGACAACAGAACGTCAGACAACAGAACGACAGACAACAGAAACAACGTGCCAAAATACGACAGACTGAAATATCCTGTTGTGTTTTTCAAGTGGGCGGTATCCGTAGCTAAGATTTTTTATTGCATCCACGTGAATTTGAACCTTCTGCGTTTCACGAAACGGACAGGCTTCGCGTACAAGCTGGTACAGCGTCATTTAAATGCTTGCTCGGTTTGACGATTTACTTACTGAGAAAAGTGATCCCCAACTCTGCAGCTAACTTTGGTTATTATTACGGCTCTTCTTGCACTGTACTCCTAAATATTAGATAAATGAAGAGACACCACACGCGATAGAAGATTTTCCTATATGGCTAAACGAGAAATTTTCAAAGGCTGAAAGCTGCGGTGTTTTTTCGTTTTGGCGGGTAAATAAGGGTATTTAAATATAATTAGTATTTGTCTGTTTGCACAGGCAACGCAATGGTTCCCTATTTCTTTCAGATATTCATGTGCAAAATTATTTCAGGCTTTGCCTTTTTCGTCTTATAGCTTCATTTCTTCGCTTCTAACTGTATATCAACAATCGGCCGACTTCAAGGGCTTTCCGAACATCCTTGGGCATCCTGACGAGCTTGCTGTTCATAACAGGCTTCCGAAGAGCAGGATCAACGGCTGAGGTCAGACTGGCACAAGCTTCACTCCTGCGTTGAGCGGCCCACGTGGCCGAGTCCAACAGTACCAAAGATATTAATCTGCTAAGCTTCGTGGAAACTCGTTTCTCTGTGTAGTAGACATGCATTGGGGAAACAGCGCTGGCCAGGAGGCACTTCGCCAGTTTGAATGTGCAACTAAAATGTGCTGCGCAGTCCTGTCAAGAAGCCACGAAAATGCCACGACAACTTGAAGAAGAACAGAAATGCGGCTATTCTTTCAGCACTATATCCCGATATGTCCAGCTAAGCTCTGTCATGGCCATAGAGTTTCATACATTCACTACAGGGAACTCTGGCGCTAGTGTCTAAGAGAGATGCAAGCGGAGCAGTTGATTCATCGTGGGAATGGCGGGTAGCACATGCATTTGCCTAAACTTCGCCCGTCTGGCTTTCAAGCGACGTCGTGACTTTGTAAACACGTCTTTTTTCAACAAGTTACAGTGTAATAGACAATTAAATAGCCAATATTGCCCGACGGCAGGATTCGAACACAGGTCCTCCAGTACAGAAGCCCGATAACGAAACCATAACGCTCGGCCGCAGGCATCGGCGCGGCATAGAAGAACGCCCTTATGAATTCCTCGTGGGCAAGCCAGTGCGTTGAGAGGCTTGCCACGTTTCGATTTGGCCACCTCGACAGGCTGAACCGCTCCTCTACTTTCACAACTCCTACCGCGCGAGGCATTCAGAAGCACTCTTCAGATTTACACTGATGGCTCGACCACTGCGCGCCGATGTGAAATATATGTGAACTTCCTTGCAAAAGCCGTCAGCATAAAATTTAAGTCCTCTCATCTGCAACGTTGACTGCTGCAGAGCTTGCTGCTCTTCGTAGTGGGGTTAGTGTAATTCGTGAGGAACGACTTCTAGAACGGAGCATCTTGACTCATTCTAAGGCAGCGCTACAATGTTTGCTATCCACCCAACGGTGCGGGCCACACCACCAACTCGTTCTTGAAATGAGATAGTTACATTATTACCTTGCAAAAACGGACACGGCGTCACTTTTCAGTGGCTTCCAGGCCACCATGGCATCGCAGTCAACGAACGTGCCGATAAAGCTGTGTCTCGCATGAATGCTCGTGTAGAGGGAGTACAAGAGCCCTTCCCGCACTCAAGAACAGATGTAGGAACAAAGATGCGCATGCTCACGCATGGTTTCATTTGGTTCCCGTGGAACACGCCAAGCTTCCGACACGCCTGTCTGCATCGTGTAGACCCTTCTATCCGACACCGCATCCCATCTGGACTTCTTCGAACCGAAACAACTGAGCCCGTATTCACAAATATTTTCGTTCGTAAGCGTTCCTTGCCGTTGGCCGGTTGCCTTCGCTGAATATATGTCCAACTTCAAGGTTGGCTGGAAATTTCTCTTGCGAAGAATCCTAGCGTATAAGAGCCTTTTGGGAATGCTCGCCCTATTTTTCGCCGACTGTGATTTGCTGTAACTCTTACGAACACTCCCACTTGCCGCATTGGAATCATCGACAGTGCTACCTGTCACGACTGCGGCAGCGAGGAATCCATTGAACATGTTCTTTGTCATTGTCCTAGCTACAGCACGCAGCGACGATCTCTCGCAACCGCACTAGCGCGCCTCGATGATCAGTCGCTTTCGGAGCAGTCGATGTTGGAATACGAAAGTGGTGCTGAAGTTCATACGTTCAGGTGAGCATGTTGAACGACTCCAACACTCCCGCGTTTCTTCTTCCTTTTTCTTTCGCGCGTGTGTGTGTTGCCAACCCCTGTGTTATTTATTTATTTATTTATTCATTTTTATTTGCGGAATATTTCGTAAAAGGCCTCACGTAGTGAGGACAAACAGTAATCACGTTGACAAAAACGGATAAACATTGTACACATCCAAATATTTATTGATGCAAACTACGAGCATAACATAGGGCATACACAACACGTCCGTAGATATCACAGTAATGGTCCGTGAAAACATACATATAAATAATCTGAACAATGAATATTGAAGAAAATTCCCTGCAGTATGCAAAAAGACAGTCGCAATTTCCCAGTGATAACGGAGCATAGAAAATAGTCATTCGTTATTGGACATATTTACCAAATCATCTGAGAAAAAAAATTAATACTGGGGTTTATGTGCCAAAACATTGATCTGGTTATGAGGCGCGCCGTACTGCGGGGCTCTCGATTGATTTTGGTCCACTGGGGTTGTTTTACGTGCACCTAAATCTAAATATGCCAGCGTTTTCATATTTAGCCCCCATCAAAATGCGGCAGCGCCGCGACCTCGAGCTCAGGTGCAGAACGCCGTAGCCACTAAGCTGCCGCTGCTTGTAAAAATAATCTGACAAATACTTCCGTTATCTCATTGTTTGTGGGAAGAATGAGTAATGGAAAGTTTCTTCTGCAATTATATTCCGAATTGCTTTTTTTTTTGTTATCACAGCGAGCGAATATGCAAACTGGTTCGGAAAGACAATTATAACAACTAATACCTGTCTGCCTGAAATATGCGGTGCATTAGCTTAAGTGTTAGTTTCGGTCTGCGCACACGTAGTGGATGCCATTCTAAAGGGTCCTTTATTTGTCAAATGCTTACGCATAGATTGTGACTATTGCTGCCAAACGTTGCTGCACGCTTCTGTGGTTTTTCTAGTCTAGCACTGCGATAGTACTGATGGGTGTTCCATATTGCGCAGGCATAATCAAATATCGATCTGGAATTTTTTTAAATACAGTTTCCTTCACTTCTAGCGTTGTTTGCTTAAACTTCATCCAAACAAAATGCAGCATCCACCAGTTTTTGCTATGGCACTGTCAACTTGCTTGTTCCAAGTGAGTGATTCGGTGAAATAAACTCTTACGCACTTGTATTGGAACTGTTTGCCGATGAATGTGTTACTGATTTGGTATTGTGGCTGTAATTTGCATAATTTTCTGGAAAAGCTAACAAAGCTGCACTTGCTAATATTCAAATTCGTTCTTCATTGTTGACACTAGGTTGCTATTTTGTTAAAATCTGTTTGTAGAATATCTGTATCATTTTCACATCGAATTTCTCTATATATCATACAATCGCCGACAAATAATTTGACTGGTCAACGAATGGTTTCAACAATGTTGTTTGTAGAATAAAAACAATAATTGGCCCAGCGCGTTCCCTAGGGGATCCCCCGAAGTCACGGTTATTAGGGAAGATTTGACACTGTTGAGGACAACGAACCGACTAAGCTTTGTGTTTTATTTAACACCTAAGCAGTTGTGTTGGCACAGCGTCGAACGCTTTAGGAAAATTAAGAAAACCGCGTGTACCTGGCAATTGTGTTCAATGGCTTCGGGATATGAAATACAGAAATTTTACTAGTTGGGTGTTACATGCATAAACTTAATCCGTGCCATGAAAGTAAAAAGAAGGCATGACAATCAAAGAATGTGAATGTGGAACTGCATAAAATAGGCTAAAATATTTTGTAAATATTTACGTTAATTAAATAGGCCACAGTTTTCTGTCTCTTATCACCCGCTTTAAGAACAGATGTCACATTTGCACTCTTACAATCTTGCGGAATGAAGCCTGTTTCAAGGGAAAGCTTGTGAATGGTCCTTAAGTGTGGGCCAATCTAGCTATGGCACTCTTAAAGAGGACTACTGGAGATATTCCATCCCGGGTCAGTGGTTTCCTTGTATTTACATGGTATAACGAAGAATTGACAATATTATTATCGCTTTCATTGTCTGGTATCATGCTGCTCTGATAAGTGTCAAGAAAGAGTGTTAACGCCCTGACTGTCTCTTGTGAAAATACTGACTGGAAGCACTTGTTAAAGCTTTCCGTCCGTGCACAAACAAAGCTCCCCCCTCCCCCACCACCACTACCACGCCTAAAAAGACAATTTTAAAAACTCATAAATTTTCTATCTTGTGTTTTTAATGCTTTTTTATGTTTAGCCTTGAGGTTTGACGCACGCTGTTGTTTGTGTCCGGCTATATGCTTGCTACCTTCTTTTGCCCCCGTTGCCGCTTTGCTGTTTCTTTTCTGTTTGTTAGTTTTAGGGGGCTTTGCTTGTCTGCGCACGTGCACTGTCAAGACGTGGACGTTCTATCGCTTCTCATGGCGGTCGGCATGCAGTTAGATCTACTTAGAATGTTTACATGTGCCTTTCATATGCGTTTCGTGCACGTCCAATAAGAACTTCAGTTGCTGGTCTGCATGTGAGGTGTTGACGCTTCTTCGTTCTGGATGTAAGGTATTCCGGCCTGTACGCTACATTATCGGCATCTCATTTCTCTCTCTTAGGTCAACGGTTAGAGTCATGGGACAAGTTTTGGAATTTCACTTCAATCCCTGTTTCAAAGCGACGGCATAACCCCTGTTTTTGGTGAACGCTGGGGAGGCGAAAACTCGATTGCGAACCCAGTAAATGCTTTAGAATTGGAAAGAAGCACATTGTTGTTAATATAACTATATTCGAACGAGAAAGTTGACATACAGCTCATTGGTAGAAGCTGTTTTCTTGAGTGCACAACTGAGACACCATAGCTAAGATTATACATATAGGAAAGAAGGAAAAAATCTACTGGAAATCGGTGCCCCTGTAAAGGCTACAACGCAAGGCCGCGGGCAAACTGCCCATATCGAGCGACAGATCATAAAATCAAGGCTTCCTACTACTCGCCGGAACGCCTTCACACGGAAGCCGTATCGCATCTTAGATTCTAACCTCGAGATTATTGGTTATTTTTGAAATCACACACTGGCATCATTAAGCGACCCGAGGAACTCGGCCCGGTCTTCTGCGCTCGCCAGCTTATACACTGCAACACTAATCTGCGCGTACAAACGAAATTTGCATTAGGATTTTGCAACGTGGCCTCCGCCACTACGCTCACAGCACATGTAATAAAACGGGGAGCAAGCGACTCGATCGACTTGACCTGCCCGTAAACTCGATCACAAGGTTCGCTACGTGCTATGCCAAGTCATTACGCAAAACGTAAAAAGAAAAAAAAAGAATGAGGGAAGCACTACTACCACAACGGAGACTTTGGTTGCATGAACGAATTTTTAGAGCACACGAGCATTTCGCGTATCGCTAGGTGGCTGTTTCGGACTTACGGTCAATTTTAGAAAGCGGTAACTTGCCATTTTGTATTTAAAGGTCTTAACCTACCTCCTCAAGCTTTAGCTTAGATCGGCCGCTGGTCGGATTCTCGTCAATGGGCTCATCTGTGGTTTAACACAAGCTGTCGTTCAATAAAAAGAAATGAGTATCATAGTTTGAATTTGAACCAGAGCCCTCAGCCAGAATAGCTCGATGCTCTAATCATTACGTCACAGGCCCATTACTTATTGCCTGTTTATTCTCGCAAAAAAAAACATCTTTGCGTCCGTTTGCACTTCGTAACGTACCTCTCTCTCTTTCTCTCCCTCCGTCCTTCCCTCTCTTGCCGGATGAGGATTTCAGACAATGGATTGCTTTTAAAGCGAGGTGCGAATTCCTCACAAGCGTGCGAATTCCTCATTAATCCAACCTTTTTCCTTACATAGCAAGGTTCTGATACCGGTGTTTTGCGCAGTGTGTCGATGTGCGATTACCGTTGGTCACGACAGTACACTTTTTAATTTAAGGACAAGAGTTTGCATAGTTATCTCGCAGCTGTTTGAGAGAAGTTAAAAAAGCCACAGTTTCGCCCGAAAGTCGAAGCATTGATTGCGATAGCAATTTAGTAGACAGGTATACGAAGTAAACATATTAGTTTTACCAGCCGTATAAGCTTGCAAACATTCTCTTACTAGAGAAATTAACAATCACGGCGTCACGCGCGCACAGGTTAACATGAACACACTTCGCTCAATGACCGCGGAAACTCGCTGTCAAAATACTATATAGAGTGAGTAAGCGTGGCAGCAGCAGCGAGCAATTTTACCGTCGTCCTGTCTTTCGCTGCAACCCGAACTAAACGTCGAAAGCACAGTGCATGCGAAGCTACCGGCAATCCGCGTAGTTTGCCCACATCACTGATCGCTTTGATGATGAGGCCCGCGCGTGCGAGCACTTTGTCCACGTCGCAGATCGCTTGCATGAAACGGCGCCCTGGCGGTCGCGCTGTAAGCACCAGTCGCCAGAGTAAAACGTCCTCCCCCTCGCCTCCCTTCCCCTCCGTGCCTCGCGTGCGACAGAAGACGGCGCGCTTCCGTTCCGCCTTCCTGCCTCGTGCGCACGAGATTAAGCCGCGATCGTCGGCTGACCCTCGCAAGCTTTCACTCGAACATACAGCGTACGACGCGCGGCGACGATGTTATAATGTTTGGACTTTATACTGAACATCACAGCGAAGGCGACGGCAGAAATGCGCTTCGAGTGTCCATATAATTGCTATAGGAATAAAACAACTAAAACAGTAGTTTGCTTAAAGTACTTCATCGACAGCTATGTATTACGACCAAAGCGGGTGGATGAAATGAGCACGACCGCAATTTAACTTGGTCATAAATGTAGCCCGCGGCAGCGGCTAGTGGCAGCGCACGCTCAGGTTACAGTTATGATTTACAGTAGGTCGCAGTAACACTAGGCTAGGACAGATCAGCCGTTTACCATTACCAAAACGGCCACACGAGCAGTGCTCCCGCTACTCCTTTTATCGGAATGCGCAGTGTCAAGTATACCTATAGCGCGAATAACATTGCAGGTGTCTTGTATGGCAAAAATGAGTTATAGCATGCCGAAATTGTTACCGGTACGGTGATCATCACCTTTGATGGACACGAGGTTCCGAATTTCGTCAGATACGACCCGGCCCTTGTAAGGAGCTCACTATACAAGAAACAAGTCGACGTATGCTACGCTTGCGGTCGGCTCGGTCACAGAGCTGACGTGTGCCCGTCTCGGCAAGAGAGAATATGCCGAGGCTGTGGTGCTATGAATCCGACTGAGGAACATAAGTGCCAACCCAGGTGTGAACTGTGTGGTGGCCCACACCCAACGGCGGACAAAATGTGTCCGCCGTTGTACGACTCCATACGACTCCATACGACTCCAAATACGGCTCCATACGTGGTCAGAAAACGGAGAAACCAAAGAGCACTTGCAACCAACGTCAACAAGGACAATAACGACCCGCAGCCAAGATCAAAGTCCCGCGGCAGGTCCAGGTCCCGCAGTCGCTCACGCTCCAAGGGAAGAGGCGTGTCCAGATCCCGATCCAGATCCAGATCCCAATCCAGGGCGCGATCCGGATCAAGAGATCGGAGTCAACAGGCTGTATCGAAACCCGGGGAAGGAAGCAACGGTTCCACGTGGGCAGACAAAGTCAAGAGACCGACCATAGCGGACAAGACGCCGCCTCACCGGGACACCAATAAAACAAGACTTGTCTGGGCCGACGACGCGCGTGCCGATCCGGTAAGTGCCATGCTTTGTGACCCACCCCCAGAGCAAAGTAGGAATCGTGAAATAGAAAGGCTTAAGAAAGAGAATGCAGAACTAAAGGAAATGAATCAGAACATGATTAGAGATATAACGGCAATAAGGAAACGCTTAAGGCGAGGCTAAACAAGCAGAAAACAAAGCACTAATACACGCAAAGAAGCCCCAGTCCCCTCGCCTGCTGGTGAGAGACCCATGTCAGCCAAGAGTAGGGCTGTTGAAAGTAAGTTCAAGAACACTGAAACACGGATAGAGGAAGTCAAACAAGGGCTGGCGTCTTTCAAAAACAATATGCAGATACTTATGGACAGTGTCTCACAGTTGACAATGAATGTAGGCCAAATACAGACGGCACTGAATGACCCTAAGGAGGGGCTGAAGGCTTTTGGCGAAAGAATTAAAGCCCTGGAAATTATGACTATGTTAATGGACGTAAGGGAACAATGCGGGCCGTCATTCCTCAGTGCTACACTAACTCCTGTTACTGTTGGCGTGTAACACCCCGGGCAAAAAGGATGCTCTACCGCCATGCCTAATCGAAACGAAGGATGGATTCCTAATTTGCCAAGGTTGTCTCGAGTGGATGACCGGTCTGGTAGGGCCTCGCAGAGCTAACAGGCCCCTTTGTGTGTGTGCGTGAAAACCCTTTCCGCGAACCAGACAGGACCCCCGGGCTGCCGCCAGTGGAGTCGTGAAGCCGTCAACTGGGACAATGGATCAGCCGCCTATCCACGAACTGTCAAGCTCTACAGGAGTACTTCCGGATGCCAACGTCGCCTAGAAGAAAGGATAAGCGCCTACGATCCCGGACCTGCTGGTTGCCACTTGCGGGGGCGGGCTCGTGAAAGGTCGCCGGGTGAGTGGGTGCCGCCACCAAGCACCGTGGAACTGAGGGCATATCACGTGACGCTGACGTGAGCAAGATCCCGCCTACGACTTTAGTGGGCTTATTTAAAGGGCCCCGGAATGTACTTTTTCACTTCATTCTCTTCTTCTTATCTTTCACCAACCATTGAATAAACCGGGCAAATTTCGCACTAGAAATCGTCTCGTCCTTGCCTGGTCGCCATGGTCTACCGGACGCCTGCAGTCCGCCGACAACGCCACGCTACTCAATATTAACGCCGGTCGGGCTTCCAGAAACAGGCGTCGCAACAACTTGGCAGCGGTGGGGTACGCTACCTTGGAGAACGCAGCACTCCCCAGGCGGGGGAGATGAATATGCAATATGGCTCACACTAAGAGAGAATTTCGAATATGGCAGTGGAAATGCGGGGGGTACAATAACAAACGTACCCTCATTCAGCAATACCTTAGGTCACTTCAGTCTAAACCGGATATTATCGCACTTCAAGATACAGGATATGGATATGTCACACTCACTGGCTACAGGACCATATAGTGTCAGACGTACGGTAGGGGCCTATACGTGCTTGTAAATAAGCAGCTAACACACATCCCACATGACTTAGGCATCATGGAGAAAAACCTAGAGTACCTCATGGTTGAGGTTGTAGTACAAACTTCATACAAAATTCAAAGGAACAATACCGTATTCGTACTCAACATCTACAGCAATCCGAAACACCAGAAAGAACACTTCAAGAGAATATTCGAAAAGGCTACTAATCTAGCTGGATGTAGACCTCTGATTATATTAGGAGACTTCAATGCAGCCCAAGAGCTATGGGGCAACGTTAGGACGAATGTCGAGGGCAGGAATCTGTGGAACCACGCGGATGAGCTAGACCTGGTATTAATCACGGATAAGACACATCCTACAAGGGTCGGCAATTTTGTTTGCAGAGACACCACACCTGACTTTACGTTCATTAAGAACACAGAGCATGTTTCATGGGTTAACACAAACGTGAATTTTCGCAGCGATAATTACGTAATAGAAGTCCAACTGGGAGTTGAGAAAGGCCGAACTCGAGAATTCGACGTCGTAGATTGGGACCTTTTTCGTAAGTTAAGAGCCCAAAGCGGAAAAGAGACCACCAAACTCAATCTCAGAGACTGGTGTGAGGGCATCAGAAGGGACATCAAAACAGAGTCCAAAAGGATTGTTTCAGACACTAATGTGGAGGCACTTAATAGAAGCCAAGGAAGCCATAACTCGAAGGTGGCGGGTCCAAAGGCTAAATCGTAGGCTGAGAAAAAGAATCGCAGAAGTTAACAAACAAATTGAACAACACTGTAACACCCTCTGCCAGCAACAATGGGATGAGTTTTGTGAGTCAGTTGATGGGCAAATAAGGAACGGCAAGGCGTGGAAATTGATCAAGCATCTGCTGGATGAGAAGGCACTAAAGCCAACCAGAGACACAGCCTTGCCCGAGCTATACACATAGCCCTTAATGATCAGCCCATCGAAACAGTTACCAAACAACTAATTGAGAAATACCCACCAGTTAGAAATGAGCAGGACCAACCACTTTCATCAGAATACATGGAGCCGCTCAACCTGAACTCGACCAACCTTTCACCCCATCCGAAATCCGGAGGGTGTTAAGGGAACGAAATCGAAAGTCAGCCTCCGGTCCTGATGGAGTAACAAACATATCACTTAGCAATCTCGATGAGCCGTCAATTGAATCGCTGACAGACTTCATCAATGAAGCATGGATCTCAGGCGAAGTCCCAGAAGAATGGAAAACCTTACAAGTTATACTAATACCGAAACCGGGTAAACCTCCCAGCTTGGACAACTTACGGCATATATCACTTACATCAAGCTTGGGGAAGGTGGCTGAACACGCAATCCTTAATAGGCTAAATGACCACTTAGAGGACTAATATATACACTCACAACATGCTGGGTTTTAGGTCCGCACTTTCCACGCAGGATGCCATGAAGCAAATCAAACACCACATACTCGACGGATATTCTAGATATACTAAGGCCATACTTAGATTAGACTTTAAAAAAGCGTTCGACAGCATCAAGCATGAGTACATCCTCAAAACAATAGAAGACATTGGACTCGGGTTGAGGATGTTTAACTACATCAAATCCTTTCTCGAAGCACGCACGGCGAAAATAAAGGTCGGAGACACAAACTGGGAAGTTGTTCAGCTCGGAGATCGAGGTACCCCCCAAGGATCGGTGATCTCTCCCGTCCTTTTCAACCTGTGCATGACTGGTCTGTCCAGAAAGCTGGGCAACATTAAGGGCATTGACTATACCATATATGCTGGTGACCTCACTGTATGGTGTGCTGGTGGCAGTGAAGGGCAGATACAGGACGCACTGACCGAAGCGATCAAGAAGGTTGTTAAAAGCGTATTGGGGCTCCCAATTCGAACCAGCACTGAAAAATTGCTCAAGTTAGGAATGCACAACACGACCATGGAGATCGCGGAGGCTCAAGAAATATCACAAATAGCGAGACTATCTACAACCAGCACGGGAAGATCAATCCTGGACAAGATCACGATTAACCCCATTATGGTTCCAGCAAAGTACACTAAAGCTCATCAAGAATTCGCAGACAACATAATTGTCGCACCGCTACTCAGGAATATGCACCCAAAACATAACATCAACAGGAGAGTTGCACGAGCCAGGGCGTTAATCAAGAAAATGGATAAAGGGGGCAGAGAAGCCTGCTTCGTTGATTTCGCTCCCTACAAGGATCGAACAGTTCCAGGCGGCAGTAGTGGATCATCAGGGCAAATGTACCAACTGTGCTACGGTCTACACTAGCAAACCTGAAGTCACTGAACAAGTTGCCATTGCATTGGCACTAACAAACGATAGGTTCACAGAGATATATAGTGACTCGAAAACAGTTATTAGAGCTTTCAATAGGGGAAAGATTGGCCCACAGGCTGCGAGAATAATTCACAAAAGGTAAACAAATGTTACATGTTACATTTACTGGTTCCCGGAGCACCTTGGTTCACTGTCAATCCAAATGAATCGGCCAACAGCGTCGCCCGCGAACTTAAAGGCCGGGCCGCTTTTACGTATAGTTTTGATTCTGCTGGATTGGAGAACCTACAGAGAGATACGCTCATTACATACAATACAATTACAAAACATTACTACATGGGAAGGAGGGAGTTTCCACCCCTCACTATACGCTAAACAGAGCACAAGCAGCTACCCTTAGGCAATTACAAACACAGTCTTATTATTCACCTGCACAAATAAATGAATGGTATGACATCGCAGACATGAATATCATACGCAAAGCATGCTAAAAGGAGATATGCACG
Organism: Dermacentor variabilis; assembly: GCF_050947875.1. Lineage (NCBI taxonomy): Eukaryota > Metazoa > Arthropoda > Arachnida > Ixodida > Ixodidae > Dermacentor > Dermacentor variabilis. Next base: position 91,505,260 of record NC_134568.1, read on the forward strand.
CTTGAACATATGTTCTGGGAGTGTGAGTGGCTCGGCCGTGGCAGTTCCCGGAATCGGTTTTTAGGAATGATCAGATCCCCCGATCATATCCCTCAAGTCCTGGCTGTCCAGTACGCCCGTGATACGGCTAGGAGGCTTGACCTGTCGGTCCCACCATGGGACTAGCCAGGCAGGTGGCAACACCTGGTACAGGACCAGAATAATGTTTTTTTCCTCCTCCTCCTCCAACCCTTGCCAGTTTTGCGTATTCTGGCTTATGGTACAGCTTCCTGTAACAGCATGCCACGCTTGGCAAGCCCATGGCAAGTTTTGGAAACAACACAATGCAGCGTATCGCCACAGGTGGCGGCTTCAAGCCAGTGTAAATGTATCGTCCGCGTCGATCCGAGAGTGTAGCAGACGGCGTATTAAAAAAATTACCGCCCAAACAGTCCATACAGATGGTTCAACCGCGAATCTGAAACGTGCGGCGCCGGTGCTTATCACTGGGTTAATCCTGACGGTTCATTAAACGACGGCTTGGTAGGCTGCCGGATCCTCGGTACGCAGCTGCTGCTTGCGCTCGGCTGCACGAGCCTGTTCTTGTGCTCGGGCTGCAGCACCGGCACGGCGTAGACGAGCTTGTTCCCGGTTCTGTTCGCGGCGTTGCTGATCGAAAGCTGCCTGCTATACTCAGGAACCGTTGTCAGATGGGAAGAGGACTTGGCACTTTTGAAGGCGCCGTGTCTATGAGCTTTCGTGTACTCATCAACCCAGCATCATTCGATACATTGACCCCGTTTCTCCCCTCAACCCGGGTTGACTGGGCGGGGGGCTTTGGTTCGGGCCAACGGTCCTTCCCGGACAAGGAGGCAGTTGTGGTGCAGCAACACTGAGTTACTGCACTGGACACCCAAGCCTGACTGTCCAGCCTGACTGACCAGCCTGACTGACACAAGCCTGACTGACCCTCGGACTGCCTTGACGCAAAAGAGGCCAAGGCATACAACCATGGAGAGCACCGCGGAGCAGCGCAGCCACCCAAGGGTGCGCCACCACCGGTTTCAGCTCTGGGTTCCACTGAGCCAAACAAAACCCCGTAGATCGACTGGCACACACGGCCGAGTCCAGCGACCTTAAGAGCATGCCTCATAGCTTAATGGATAGTTTTCCACCTGACTCGTCAAAAATCACGGCAGGACGGGCCCACACTTCGAGAAACTTCTCGCCCAAGCGGTGCCGCTCCCGAGTGAGATGGAACCAGACCTCCTTCCGTGCTATCGCAAGCACTTCGTGAAGGCCCGGTGCCCGACCCCCGAAAACGGCATCGCGGCGTGTCAACCAAACTTGGTTGGAGCACTCGGCGAGGAGAAGCACGAACTGGTTGACCGCCTGATTAGGCAAAGGGCGCAAAAATCGAACTGTCTGATAAGGAACGCCAGGGAGATTAAAAAGACTAGCAATCCTTCGGAGAAGAGCTGCAGGAAGCAAGCATTGCGTAAAGACATGAACCGAGTCCTCACGAGCACCACAGAACGGGCACACCCCACTAGCCGGGACGGCTGTGAAGGGCCTGTAGCCCAACGACAGGCACCCTCGCGCCAGGCGGTACATGAACGTAGCTCCCCTAGCGTCGAGGAAACTGGCCGTGATGAGCTTCCACTTTGGCCCTTGAATGGACAGGTCATACATTTCGCAATGCGGGGTGAGGATATCTACTAATTCTTGGAGTACAGTTGAAACTACGTCGATGTCGGGGCGAACGGTGCGGAGGCTTACCAAACAGTTGGCAGCCGCCGCATAAATTGTGGACGGGGTATCTGAGCGAGGAACTTAGTGGGAAAATGTGCTCTTCGAAAACAAGCGGTGTCGGGTGCTAAGAAAAAAAGAGGTAAAGCTTCGAGTCAGGAGCATATCCGAGTTAAGAGCGACCTGGGTCCATCTGACGTGTAGTGCTGTAGCCACGATGCCCAGGTCGGGAATTCCGAGTCCTCCCTTATCTCTGGGCAGCTTGAGCACCCGCCTAGCTACACAGCCATTTGTACCCTTCCAGAGGAAGCGAAATAGGACCCTCTCCGAGATAAGTTTGGTTCGGGTTGGAACAGGAGACACACGCCACATACGCCAGGAACGAAAACAGAAGTGAGCGGAGGATTGTCGCTCGAGCAGTCAATGGGCATGACAACGCGCTGAATTCCCGAATCCTGGTTTCAAGCTTCTCCTTAGCCTGTTGCCAGTTTTCAGGAGAGAGACCATCTGGTTCGAATTGGAAGCCTAGAATGCGCAGCCGCGTTTTCACGCGGAGACCATGAACTGGCTGCGGACTGGACGGAGTAGAGTTCAAGTACATGGGGCTGCACTTTTCGACCTATTCAACCTTGCACCACTCGCCCTGCAGTAACTGTCCATGACCTCCAAGACGCCACAAGCTGATGCTTCGTCCGGGACGGCAATGGACAAATCATCCGCATAGGCAAAAAGTGCAACCGGAGGGGAACCTGGTCGGAGGAGGAACCTGCCAATTCCGCTGTCACAGGACAACCTCTGCATAAGCGGTTCAAAAGCGAGTACGTAGAGGGCAGGTGAAAGGGGGTCCCCCTGCCGTACACCAGGTCTCACAGTGAACGCCTCCGAGACGCAGTCCCGTATGACAACAGCAGAAGTCGGTCGAGAATACAAGGCTTGGACCATCTGCCGAAAATCCACACTAAAACCAGCCTCTTCCAGAACACGGAAAAGGTACCTATGGCTAATGATGTCGAAAGCCTTCTTCTGATCGAAGGAGCAAAGAATGCCTGGAAGTTTCCTGGTTTTTGCCCACAGGAGAACGTCCCTCTCTGCTAAACCGTGAAGCTGAGTAGAGCGCCCCTGGACACTACATGCCTCGTACGGACCCAAAACAGTGCTGAGCGCTGGTGTGAGTCGCGTACACAGACACTTTGCTATGAGCTTATAATCGCCGTTCAGAAGCGTGATTGGACGCCATGCTCTCAGATCGGAGCTCCTCGACTTGTCCTTACAAAGGAGAGTGATTAGCCCCTCTCGTTAAGACGCTGACAAAGTCCCTTCACTGAGTAGCCTGTTCACCAGTGATGTGAACGGCTTCCCTAACAGTGTCCAAAATTTAACATAAAATTCGACTGTCAGACCATCGGATCCTGGACTGCGATTACGCTTCATAGACCTCAAAGCCGAAAATAGCTCGTCCTCATCTATGGCTGAGTCGCTCAGGAGTACGTATGACGCGTGGCCTACCCATTTCGGAGTCGGAGAGAAACTACTGTGCGCGCGCTCGGCTGCGACGGAAAGGAACGACGTCACTACTGGAGCAGCCAATCACGCGTCCCTCTTTATCTGTTTTTTCTTTGCGCATGCGCATGGGGTTGCACCGGAGGAGTTTTCGGCGTACAGGCGACAGACGTACGGACAGACAAATCGGCTAGCCGTATGCAGCTTCGCTGTAAAAATACCGCCAATGGTCACAAAATGCGCCAATCTAGCCACCAGTTAATATATTGCTTGCTAAAACTACACATGCAAAACAAGACAGGATGATGCTTTGCCTTTGGATCTATTTACAGCCCGCGAGTGGGCACAACACTCACTGCTCTCGTTCCCCTTAGAGATGATTAATAGCGGTTATAAACGCAAAAGACCATACAAAACTTTATTGTCTAGCACACATTATTATAGGTAAGAAAGCATGTATCGGGGTTTCGTGGTGACGGCACACGGGCAGACGGGCCGCCCATCGAGCAAATTGGCCATGACGGTCCGTGAGCGCCACCTAGTAGTGCCGCGGGCGCCCCACCCACAGAAACAGCGCCCGGATCCATTCGCCTCCCGCAGGGAAATGTTGCCATTTAGTGATGGAAAAGCGATTCTACGACTGCCCCAGCAAAAGGCTGCGTCGCCGTGCCACTAGTGTGCCCTTACCACAACCCGCACGTCTCATGCACCGACAGATGCGAATTGGATCATTTAACACGTGAAAACCTGCTGCGGCAACGACAATGTGACCCCGCTGTGCTGAAACACCTTAATGTAATCAAATAAAAAGAATCAGTACAAAATATAGATCACGTACGTGCTACACATGGAGTGACAGAGAGCGGTGGCAACGATGCCGTTTCGTTTGCAGCTGTAGCAAGATTGGAGTACTTATAGAGCAGCAAAAATGGTTCCATTGTCGCGACTTGTGTTGGCCAGCCGGCATTACCCGACCCGCGAGATGAACGACAACGGCCAATAAATAGGAATGCAACGCTTCCTGACAAAGTGCTGCGACAATGATCTGCTTAATCTGAGAGGAAATATGGTTCATTGAACCGTACAATGTCATGTTTGTTTGATGCAGTTCTCAAAATAAAAACCATTAAGCACTTGAAAATAAGAACGATTATACTTGTACTTGAAACGCACGCGCGCACTCGAGGAGTTCATCGCAAGATCTGACATTCAGTGAATCGTCGTGGAGCGCACGAAATATACGTCTCCGTGTAGACATTTGCCGCCCGCTCTACAATATAGCGGCAATGGGCCCTTCCGAAGGGTGCAATCAGCCAAGTGATCCGCGCTTCCTTGCAACATGCTTCGCTGCACTGCAGTTGTCCAACTACTAAAATCGTGTTCGCGGTTTACTAATTCCAGCGCGGACACAGCAACGACATGCAAGCTCAAGGCAAAATATAAATTTCACTTTATCGACAAAATGTGTTGCATTCTTGATCGAGCAGGACACAGTCAAGTAAGTTTAGCGCCACATTCGAATTAGGAGCCTCAGCGGCAACCACGATGATGTCACGATCGTCTTCGCCAATCACAGCCCACCATCCACTCCGCGGCGTCCCCCGCGACCACTGCTGCTTGTGTTGGCTCAGTTAACGCGACTTGCGGTGATTTATGACCGGCTAAACAGCGATTGTCATATTCAGGGAGTCAATAACTATAATAACTCGCTGCGAGCTTACATATTTTGAAAGGTACTCGACTTTTAAAGAAGTTTTATTACAGTAACACTAAAAACGGCCTATCTGTTGTAGAACTGGCATCTTAAGAAAAACGCATCCCCCTTACGTCTCACACGAAACTCACAACTCTGGAGAGTGTACCTTTTTAGAACAAGTTAAAGCTCACAAATGTTGAAGAAAAAATTACTAAGAATGTTAAATGCCTACTATGAATTGGGATTTAATATATGCAACCTTACGCCTTTTGGAAATTTCACAACTATGTCAGAAAAACTGACATGCGTAATTGGTATGCTTCTATCATTAATAAATATGCATCAGTTTAGCTTGCAACTTTTGAATATTCTTGCGTACATTTCTTGTTTGTTTCCCGAACCAAGCGCTTTTGTTCTTATGCTACAATTCTTGTATCCTGTGTTTAGCTTTGTAATATGTGATATTCCTTAATTATTTTTGTCTTGTATTGTGGAGTATATTGTGTTTAATTTGTATTTAGCAAATTTATGTATTTTCTTGTAATTTCTTAGAAACGGCGTACGATTAAAAAATTAGATTATGGGGTTTAACGTGCCAAAACCACTTCCTGATTATGAGGCACGCCGTAGTGGAGGACTCCGGAAATTTCGACCACCTGGGGTTCTTTAACGTGCACCTAAATCTAAGTACACGGGTGTTTTCGCATTTCGCCCCCATGGAAATGCGGCCGGCGCGGCCGGGATTCGATCGCGCGACCTCGTGCTCAGCAGTCCAACACCATAGCCATTGAGCAACCACGGCGGGTCGGCGTACCATGTCTTGTAACCGTAAAAGGGGGAAATGGGGCGTCAGTTCGCAGCTTCTTCCCCTGCCTTTCTTTCTCCAACCTGCTGGAAATAAAATAGACTTGAAACTTCAAACTTCCCTTTAAGCGGCCGAAATCAATCCGGGGCCCTCTTCCACTACGGCCTCCTTCATAATACACTGTGCAGGTTCGTGAGGTTAAACCCACAATAAATCTTTAATGTTGTTGCCCAGCACCGGATGTTGATGGGGCTTATGTAGGCTTACAGTTCTGTGCTTCCCCCAGCATGCGAAGGGAAACTTAATGAAAAAACGCCACACAATCCTTCATGCAGTAAAATAAGGTATTTATTTTGGATTCTTGAATATTCTAACCAACGCCATGAGCGAGAAGAATGAGGAGAACCGAGATGCTCGATTTTTCGTTAGTTACAACCCCATTAAGCCAAGAGACAGTGAAGTCAATCAAAGCATAGTGGAAATTAATTGTCCGTTTCATTGAAACGTAGAAATAATAATGAAAATGGAAATGCAAGTGAATGAAAAGACGGCTGAACCAGTGGGGAGCCGCACCAACATTTTCCGCATTATACGTGCGATGCTGTACCAATTGAACTTAGGTGGCTGGTATCCACCAGTCGACTTTTTTACTGCGTCAGCATTAAAACGCTCATGCGAAAGAAGGCTCGTCTGTCGGCTTGTGTAAGGCAAAAGAAGGAGAGAGGAGTGGAGAGGAGGCCCACACAGGTGAAAGGGAGGGGGGGCATCTGACGGGGGCAGCGTGCGCAGCGCGGTTGAATGCTGTGTCCCATAGCTGGTGCTCGACCTTTATCGTGCTGTCATGCGCCGCTGACCAAAACAACCCCCGGCGCCGGAAATCATTCTGAATTTTGTCTAGAATGTCCTATTTACACTTGGAAAGACATTTTAGCTCGAACATTGCAAACTCGGGCTCGATTTCGCGGCAACGCCCATGCACCGGGAGTTACCTAACGCAAGGAGCCCCAGTCGAGCACAAAGTTTCAAGGGCGTTTTGATGGCGAACGGGCTCGTCGCTTCATCTCGCGAGGCCGCGTAATCTACGGAGCGCATCGATTTCAATTCCAAAACTTTATGGGTACAAAGTTCTAATAAACAATTGATGTGAAAGTCGCATTGACATTTCCAAAGTCGGGCTTTAGATTTTCAATTCCGGAACTTTTTAGGTTTTATGTTGTTATAAACATTTGACGCCAAAGGTGCAATAACTTTTCTAAAGTCGTACATCGGGCCATACAATGAGACAAGCAAAATCAACACACTATTAGACATTTTGACAAAACACGCAGCGAGGTCTGATGAGCCGAAGCGTTGTGGTGGTTCATTTGTGCCGTTGTGCCACTGAAAATAATATCAACGCTTTTTTTTTCATCTGCGCCAAAGCATCCAAATCAAGACACTAAAGTAAGCAAAAATAACTACGTCCTTATTTATTTTTCTACTTTGACTTTTATTCGCGCGGACACATTGAACCTCTTCAAATTTTTGTTGTCCTCGCTACCCCACACGCGGGCTGCCAGAGCCAGCGAGAGCACATACGTTTTTCTCGTGTTGCGCCGACCACCGTGCGGCGCACTTCGGTGCGCGTTCTTTTTTCTCTGGCCAAGTGGATTTTCACCTGGCAGAGTTTTGGACACCTTCTGGCTAGCAGACAAGAAAAAGAAACAATGGTCGCTCGCCGCCATCACTGTGGGGACTCGACGTATTGCAACGCGTTCGCTTGAGCGCAACCTCGTCGGAAAGTCTTGTCTCGCCGGTGTAGGATACCGAGCAGTATGCGTATGATTCTCTGTGGACCAAGCGTCCCACGTTTTCTTCGATATTCCTTCGGTATCCACATTAGGTGCTCAAAGTAGGTATTCGATTGTAGCCTACGTGCTTTGCGTTTTTTTTTTTTTCATTTCGGTGCCTCCGCCCCACAAAAGAAAAAAAAAGACATTGTTGCGGCGCAGTGAGTTGCCGCATGGTGAAAGTCCGATTTCGTTACTTCTTTTGTCGAAAGTAAAGGGCCACGGAACGTTTCAATTTCCGGATACTCTTATTATATTAATGCGATAGCAATTATATAGACACTTCAGGCGCATTCCAGCCGTCGCCGTCGCCCTCATGTTCCGTATGAAGTCCGAGGGCGATAACAACATGACCGTACGCCGCATGCTGCATGTGCGAGTGAAAGCGTGGGGGGGGGGGAGGCATGGGTGAGCCGACGATGGTGGCTTAGTCTTGTGCGTGCAAGGGAGAAAAGCGGGGAGGAAGCTCGCCGCCTTCCGCTGCGCGCGATACACAGGGGGGAGTGCAGGGCGGGGGAGGGGGGGTGCCTTAGGATTCTGTGACTGCCCAAGATATTTATTTGCCTTGTTTGGCGCATTATATACAGTGACTTTTCCTTAGCTACGTAGATTTTTTGGAGACATATACGTATATTTAAATATCTTGTTGCGAGGTTTTGTGTATACGTGCTGTGAACTTTGTTTCCAGTGACTTTTTTGCGCCAAGCTGTATCTTCGCATTTGCATATTCCATTGTATCTTCGCAATTTTGATGTACGAGGGCGAGTCAAATGAAAGTGAGCGAACCAACCCCACGCAATAACGGTTCGGTTCATTACCTGCGAAGCATGCGCATAGCACACAGGCATCTCTCATTTACAAAAGTGACAAGCAGGTGTGAGGATAAATGGTCTTTAATGCTCTCATACACTGGGTTGAATATGGTTGCGTTACCTAATGGACGCTCCAAAAGTTGAACAGCGTGGTGTCGGGAGGTTTTTTACAGCTGAAGGTGTTTCTCGAAAAGAAATTAGTCGTCGTACGGCTGCCGTGTACGTTGAACATTGCATTTCATTGGCCACTGTGAAGCGTTGGAGCAAACGGTTTTAAGAAGGACGTGAAAGTTGCAAAGACGATCCAAGACCGGGCCAAAGCCACCGTGCAATCACCCTCAACGCAATTGCAAATGTTGATGAGCTGATTAGACAAGAACGGAGGATAAGCATCGATGAACTGGCAGAGCGTGGGAAAATCAGTCACGGTTCGGTTCACACCGCAATTCATGAACATCTGTCATCGGCCCTCGTGTGCGCAATGGTTGCCCAAGATTTTGAACCACCGCCTGAAGACGGAGAGGTTAGGCGCTGCCTTGACTCATATGATCCGGTATCAAAATGAGGGCGATCACTTTTTGTCTGCAGTTGTCATCGGGGACGAATCATGGTGCCACCATTACGAGCCCGAAACACGATGGCGATGCTTAGAGTGGAAACATTCGAATCCACTACCCCCAAAGAAAGCAAAGGCCGTCATTTCCTCCGGAAATGTGCTGTTGACTTTCTTTTTTTTCGATCGTCGGGGGCCATTACTGATCGAATGTGCTAAACCTGGAGAGACTATCGAACGTTTCCGATATTGTGAAACGCCTGATCGGCTGCGTGTCACAATCTAGAACAAACGACGTGGAGAATTCAGGAATGGGGTTGCTCCACGACGATGCAGGTCCCAACTTCGTTGATGTGCACGGTTAACACGAAACTGGGAAAGTTCAAGTGGGAAACGCTCCAACATCTGCCACACAGCCCAGACCTGTCGCTTGGTGACTTCCACAATATGGGACGATTGAAAAAAAAACTGCTCAAGGGAACCAGATTCATGTCGGACGATGACGTAAAGAAGTCAGTTACAGACTTTTTGAATCAGCAACCCAAGGAGTTTTATGAGACGGGAATCACGCGACTCATTAGTAAGAGGTACAAATGTCTAAATGCTCATGGAGACTACTTTTAAATAAAGTGCCCCGTTTGTCATATATTCGCAGTTGGCTCACTTTCATCTGACTCGCCCTCGTATATTTTGCAGAACTCCTGCTTTTTATATGTGCTCTCTGTTGTGACTATAATTTCGGTGCAATTACTCACAATACACGACCGGTGACAGCTCCTCCTGCGCAATGCATTGGAACGAAGGACAGCGTCATTGAGATTTTCCCCTGGCCGTTGCATATGTACAAGAATGTAAACGAACTTCTTGAATAACAAAGTTTCATTAAAATATTTCTCAACTTCTGCATTTCACAGCCTCTACATTTTTCATCTCAGTGGCATGCACTGCTTTGCTGGTTTCGAACTGATATAGTTCTAAAGTTAGTGTGACATTTTCTTTACTTATTAAATAGACAAAAAACATCGAAGCATCGATATCAGTTATTTCGGGCACAATTTTTGGCACATACGAGTATATTCTTTTATCAAAAAATACCTATTTTACTTGTCTTGACAGTGCGTAGCATTCAAAAATTCGTTTGCAGCATCTTTAGAAATTGCAATGCAGTTATTATTTATGTATTTGAACCCTCCACAAATATTATAAGGAGGAGGACGAGCTGGAACGTGAACCCTCCCCCCCCCCCTCCGAGCAAAGTTGCTGGCTAGGCCACTGTCACGTGTAGTATATGGTTCCGAGGATCTGTCAGCGTCGCGGCGAGCCGTCACTCGAGGAAATAATGAAACAAAAAGAAAAGTTAAACGCTATTGGCATTTTCCCTGGTCGCAGCTCCTTCCACGTGCATACATACCAGCTGACGACGAACTAAATCCCTGTCCTGGTCCCTGGATCAGTCTGAACGAAGAAGGTTGAACTAACGAAGCAACAACGATGCGCGTGACTGTTGAATAGACGGTGACAACTGAATGCATTTCGACTTAATCGTGCGGGCACCGAATTGATGAGGAAACTGGCCTTCCCATCCCAGGAGACGCCGATAACTACCGCCATCCAAAAGGAGTGAAAAAGGCAACAAAATTTTGACCGCCGAATAGCTGTCAAGTCTAAACATTGATTTGGCGGCGCTGTGTGACAAGTGGTGGCGTAGGCTGGGGGGGGGGGGGGCTGGGCTTCTCCGGGCCCCCCCATTGGGTACGTGCCTGCCGTACCATCTGCGTAGGCACGCCGACAAGCGTACGTGCACTTTCGCCTTAATGCAAACGCATTACTGTCGCATGACTGCCCTTCGTCGTCCTAATTTTTTTGTATTGGTGTATGTGTGCTAGCCAGTGCCACTCACGGCCATGGCGATGGATGCGGAACATCCTTTACAGTGCAGGCGCCACTCACAATGTCGCTGGCGTAGAAATACTACAAGAGAGATATATAAAGCATGCGTATAAAGGTAGGAAGACTAACCAGGGGCCTTTCCAGTTGGCCATAAAAAAATAAAGAGAGAGCAAAGGGAAAGAAAGCGAGAGAAGCAAAAAAAAAATTGGAGGCTTATCAAGGTTAAGCCCAGTGGATGCGAAGCATCCACTGGGCTTAACCTTAGCGTATCCTTAGCGTTTGGAGGCATCTTGACCGCATACACGCCCGGCGCAAAGACGCTGGCGCGGTTGCGGGCACAGAGACTGACGCGACGGCGGGCGCGCGCCGCTTCATCCCTGGCGTGACGTCACATATCACGTGATGCAGCGATGGTGGCGCCGCCGCCGCGTCGCGCGCGACGGCGCGAACCGAAGCGTGGGGGCCTCCGCCGGGCGACGTCCAACGGCGCGATATGAGGCCCCATCTGCAGCCGGTGTGACGTCATCACGTGACGTCACATCACGTGATCTCACTTCAGGGTCAATGGTGGCCACCATCGGGAGGCGACCGACGGCGCGATATGAGGCCCCATCTGCAGCCGGTGTGACGTCATCACGTGACCTACTTGAAGGTCACTTGAAGGTCAATGGTGGCCACCGCCGGGAGGCGACCGACGGCGCGATATGAGGCCCCATCTGCAGCCTGTGTGACGTCATCACGTGACGTCATGTCACGTGACCCCACTTCAGGGTCAATGGTGGCCACCGCCGGGCGTCGCGCGAAGGCCCGAAACCTACGTTAATATGCTTCGCATAAAAAAGAAAACCGCGTACACCCTAGAGCAGTAGCTGGTACAGCTTTCCCAGAGTATATCGTGAAGGCCCGTAGACCGCACGAACCTTAATTAGTAGCGCGAATAAAGCCTTCTGCCCGGAGTTTCCATGGAAGCACATGCCTAGAGCTTTTAGTTCTGATAGCGGCCGATTGTCCAATTGGTCCAGAACTCTGCACATTAGTTGCCTCTCGGCACTATAATGCGGGCAGAGACAGATTGCTAAGATGTGAACAGGCCATGCTGCACCGCTTCTGGCTAGGCGTCGCATTAACAAACTATTATGCTGGCTGACTTCCCTGTCTTTCCGTGTATTCCTCCTCCCCCTATTATGCTTTCCTTACTGGAATGGTCACCATCCTCACGTGCGACACATGTCACTGTGATGAGACGCTCACACACATTAAATGCTGCAAATATATAGTCATTTCCAACGAAAACATCCTCGACGATGCCATATTGCCCTCTCGGCTGTAATAACCGCACGTGAACGCCCGGGCAAAAAAAAGCATTGCAAAAGCTGCCGTGCGTGCTTTTGTGCTTCCGTGCAACAGTCCAGCGAGGAGGCTGTTGCTCTCCCCGACGGCACACGTGCGCTGCACCCGCCTGTCGACAGGATCCCAATGACATCAGCTTTTCGACGCAAGTAAAACATTGTTTGATAAATGAATTTTGCTTCTAAAAAACTACATGCATGAGCTCGACGCACAAAGCGCAACTCCCGTTCATAGGAATTCAAGGGCACTGCGAATATCTCTTCGTCTTACCACAAGTTCGTCGCAACAGAAGTAATCTGAAAAACTCAATATAAATGATTCCTTCTTCACACCCTACACACCTCGCACCAAGGCACAATACAATAAAATTTAAAAACATTAAGAACAGATATAAAAAGTGACATTACTTGATTTTGCATGACACAAAAGTGTGTTTTCTGCACTCTTGAGCTACTGAATTAATGTGGCTTTCTCACACTGCGCAAATCAGTGCACTTTCACAAAAGATGACATTTCAGCTAGCTTGCTAAGGAATTCCTCGTTATCCTCTCGCCGTTGGCGATAACTTCGCCATGAGAATGAGGGCATTACCAGCTGCACTATGCGTGAACAACGTAGGACGATGTCCTCACCATAGCTAGACGGATATAGTTTGGCGTCCACAACAGCTGTGCGTACGCAGGAAGTCCTCGGAGGACGCAGTGCACATGCGCAGTAAGCTAGAGCTCGCCCGGCGTTTTGCGTTCGCCTGCAGCTTTCCAAGCACTACGTAGCGGCCGCTCCCGGCTCTGCATGCGTGACGTTCTCGCGTGTTCTCGCGTATCCACGGCAGCGCATTTCCAAGATGTGCTCCGAACGAAAGAAAGTGCGCGATTTGGCTACATCCGTTTCTGAAGGTGCCACATGGCGGCGCTCAGCAGCACGCGACCGGCTCCCGCGCGAGGCAGTGAGTGTTCTACCTGTCAACTTTCGCGTCCGGTGCTGCGTTGCGGGCGCGCACTTCCCTAAGTACGAACGCTCTCCCGCGCTGCACACGTGGGTGGGCGCGGACGCGCAACTATCTATTACAAACCTGCAGATTCACTTCAAGGACGTCCTCAATCACGGTTTTCGGTGTGAGCCCTACCAGTTTGTAAGTCCTCGTCGACGCTAGCGTCGCTCTCTTTATCTTTCTTTTTTTCCAAAAAAAAAATAACGACAAACACCGGGCGCTATAACGTGAAGCTAGGGCTCTATAACGTAAAGCTATTCCGATATGTTTTATTCCAATCTCCTGACGTCAAATTTGCGCAACCGCCGACGCAAGCATCGGGCGCTCACCTGCAGGGTTGTCTGAATAGACCAATCAAACGCTCTCCTTGTTCATAGGAGGTCACTTTTGTTTGCTTGAAAAACAAATAACATTGCCTACACTGAGAGGCTTGTGTTATCTAATTGGCTGACAAGAGGCACGCTGAAGAGGAGAGTGATTCGATGGGGGCGAGCCACTGCACTGAATATCGATAGCAGGATGAATGAAGAGGGTGGTGCCGGCGTCTGCGATTGGTTCGCGTTCCCTTACTTAGCTGACGGTGCCTGGTCGAAAATCGCGGCGGCATGCAACGGAAGCTTAAGAATGACTCTAAAACGGATCCTCAGCAAAGAAGAATTGGCAGAGCGCAGTCGTAAACGTGCTAAAAGCGCTCGAAAACGTTACACGGCCACGCAAGAAGCTTTATTTTACGCAAATAAACCCACGCACTCCGGCAGGGGCGAGTAGCCAGTGCCTCAGCGATCGGCGGCAGCCATCTTTTATTCCTTTCTAAATGGGGCAGCCTGCGGCTATCCAGAAGAAAATTAAGTTTCGTTTGGCATATTAATGCACCTTTAACGCGTACACGTCACTTTGATGCGGTGAGTTTTTGCGGTTTTGTGACGTCGCGTGACAGGCAGGTGAAATGGGTGCAGCCCGAAAGCTTTTGACCAATAGCCGAGGGCTAAAGGCGAAAAGGCGCCGAATCAGAAATAACTATTTCTCATTTTTTCGGTCAAATAATGCATAATAAGTGTGTACACGTCATATCAGATGGGGAGCTATCGCGGTTTTCGTGACGTCGCGTGACAGGCATGTGAAGTGGGGGTGGTCCAAAAAAAAGTTTTTACCAATCGCGGAGGGCTGATTGAAGAATCGGAAAAGTTTGGAATAGTTTTACGTTATAGCGCACCCCATTCCAAACTTTTCTATTCCAATTTTGCAATCAGCCCTCCGCGATTTGTCAAAAACATTTTGGACCCCCCCCCCCTCGCCTGTCTGTCACGCGACGTCACGAAAACCGTGATATCCCCCCTTCTGATATGACGCGTACACACTGATCATGCATGATTGGACCGAACAAAAAGAAATTAGTTATTTCTTATTCGACGCCATTCCGCCATTAGTCAGTCCTCTGCTATTAGTCAAAAGTTTTCGGGCTGCACCCACTGCAGCTGCCTGTCACGCGACGTCACAAAACTGCGAAAACTCACCGTGTCAAAGTGATGTGTACGCGTTAAAGATGCATTAATATGCCGAACAAAACTGAATTTTATTCTGAATAGTCGCAGGCTGCCCCGTTCCCAAAGGACTAAAAAATGGTTGCCGCTGATCGCTCAGGCACTGGCTACACGCACCTGCCGGAGAGCTTGGGTTTATTTGCGTACAATAAAACTTTTTACGTGGCTGTGTAACGTTTTCGAGCACTTTCCGCACGTTAACGACCTCGCTTTGCCAACTCTTCTTTGCTGAGGATCCGTTTTAGCGTCATTCTTAAGCTTCCGTTGCATGCCGCCGCGATTGTCGACGAGCCACTGCAAGTTAAGTAAGGGAAAGCGGACGAATCGTAGACGCCGGCACCACCCTCTTCATCCGGTTATCGATTTTCAGTGCAGTGACTCGGCCCCATCGAATCCCTTTCAGCTTGAATATGGTCCTCGCCTCTTGTCAGCCAATTAGATAAGAGAAACCGCTCAGTGTAGGCAATGTGCAAAGTGACCTCCTGTAAACGGCAATAGGCAAAGTGACAGCCTATAAACGAGGAAAGTGTTTGATTGGTCTGTTCAGACAACCCTGCGGGTCACCGCCCGATGCTTGCGTCGGCGGTTACGCAAATTTGACGTCAGGAGATTGGAGTAAAACATATTGGAACAGTTTTACGTTATAGGGCCCACCATTTGCTTCTTATGTAGCTTGCAGAGTCACCTCCTCCAAGTCTCCTGATCTGGGCCTCTCGCTGAGCCGAGTAGTGGGCGAATAAGCGGTACGCGTTATCCGGATTTCTTCTGCATTGGGCCTATTGGAGCACAACCAAACGTTCCTATATAGATTGTTTCTCATATTCGAAAGTAGGACATAACTGGGTTTGTCTTAACGGTAGTCTATTGTGCTTGAACACATCAAGAACATCTGCATATAGTAAAATGAGGGGCAACATCTTTTTATCGCAGAATGGGTTATTGTTGAGGTCTATCACATGCTACTGTTGCACGTACGCAACAGAAATTACCTCATTCCCTAACATGGCGGCACCTGACCTGCCTATGCCTGCCCGCTTCCAGTCAAACGGTTAGCGATTTCTTACCCTCTTGCCCCCTTCAAGAGATGTGAATGATGTAGGCTTTCGCTACGCTTTATCTCGGGCGCTACTTAGGCGGCATTTGTGAGGCTGGTTATCGATACAGAGGGATGAATGATTAGGCTATGGTCACATGCAGGCAACTCGCGACGTCGCTGCAACAAAACGGTGACACCATCTGTTGCCGCTATGCTGTGCTTAAGGTCTCCTTTGCTCGGGGGGGGGGGGGGGGGGGGGGGGCTCTCACGCTTGTATTGACTTGTATGTACTTATGTGTGTGTATGTTTGCATTTGTACGTATGGGTATGTATGTAAATATGTATTGCTGATTACCGTGCGAGAGGGAACTAGGACCCACGTAAGTTTTTCTTCCCCCCATCCCCGGACTTCCCTGACTTAATAGGAAGCTTTAGCTCGGGCCCAACTCCGACGCGGCCTATTCAAGTACATCTAAAACGCAAAAAGTTTTGCTGAGATAACCCCTGGTCCGATTTTAATGAAATTTGTTGCATTTGAGAGAGAAAGTTAAATCCTAGTGACTGTTGGAAGCAGAATTTCCATTTAGGGCCTGAATTTTGTTACAAGATCTTAAGAAATTTGGAAGTTTAAAAAAAGTAGAAGCACGAAGTTTAAAAATTCATAGCTCTGCATCAAAAACAGATATCGCGGTTCTGTGAACGGCATCCGTAAGATCATTGAAAGCGGACAAATTCGATATGTCAATTTACATCTTACGTCAATGTGTTACGTTACAAACAAGGGTTCTGCAAAAGTTGTATTTCCATATTAATAAATTTCTTCACATTCATGTGTAACATATCACTTTTGTCCACTTTAGATGCACTATTAGATTCAATTCACAGAATCGTATTATCATCTTTCATTGGTAAGTTACGGAGTTGTAAACTTTATAATCTTGTTTTTTGAAAATTTAAAATTTTGCCAATTTTTAATTAAAAATTGACAACCTAACTCAAAAATTCGAAACTAACAGTCACTATATTCAAAGTTCTTCTTTTAAATGCAACAAACCTCGTCAAATTTGGTGCAGTGGTTGCCGAGAAAAACGAATACTCCTTTTACATCTATTAAGATAGGAGCCCCCGATCTGAAGCTTCCTCTTAAGCACAGTCGCTACAGCAAAACACGGCGAAACACGCCGTGCCGTGACGGGTAGCGTACGCCTGCAGCTCCCCTCGCTCGTGCATCAATGTGAGGGCGCGGCAAATCGGTTCTATAAATATTCCATGACTGCTTAACGCATCCTACATGCTTGAAATTCCTGTGGGTAAACTTCATTTCATGCTTCAGTGAGGTGTGTCACAGCCCTGCGTGTCTCCTTCAGGAGCAATGGCTGCATCGACGCCTAAGAACTCAACGGAGCTCTCAGCTTTTTGCGGTAACCTAATTTCTTACAGAAAAATACTCCTAAAAAGTGTTTTTTTTTTTTAACATGACGAACATGGAAGCCCAAAACGCACCGCCGGAAGCTTTCTGTGGTCACGAACATGTACTGCTGCTGCAGCAATAATAAAAGGGTCTATAGACCGAGCGGCTGTTGTTTGCATTGTTCACTTTTGATGTTACGAGGTCACAAGGGCGTCAGAAGTCATGTACGTCACTCCGCAATACTACACTTTTCTCCTCCTTTCCCCCAATATGTGTTTTGCCAAGGTACACACTTTTTATTATTACCCCCAACGATATCTTATTCCTTCAATACCCTAGCGCAGCCTGGATTCGAACTTCGTTCGTACACTTCACGAGTCGGAAATGCTTGATCTCGAAATAATTTTTTTTTCTTAACTCCCGACTACGCCGCCGACATAACTGCGCGGAGTAAGACAGCACCGTAAAAGTACAGTGGCGCCTTTAGCTCCTCTGCTAGGCTGATGCCGCGCTCTTCAGTGCTTCAGCTTATCTAAAAAACTGCACCAAGGTGAAACAATTTAAGCGACACAGCAGCAAGATGCGAAAGGCAGGAAGGAGAAGAAGTAAATATGTACTTCCACTTTACGACCCGAAATGCACCACCTCCACAATAAGTGATGCGTTCCTAGCAGTAGAAGATTCCTCCGCACGCACCTGCGAATGTTTATCCCAGCCGATAATGCGTGAAAGAGCGCAAGACTTACTGCGCATAATATTGCGCCGGCCCCCAATGCTACACCAAAAAGCGCATGCGTCCGAAGGACTGTGATTGGCTGAAGCGCTATGATTTGATGACGATTGGCAACCGTTCTATAAAACAACACCGAGCTGAAACAACCTAAACGAAGCCAGCGTTAAAAACTTAAAGGCACGGTAAGAAATGAAAGAAAAAGCTTCGACTTTCCACTTCCCCACCGCAGATGCCATGTACATGAAGTAGAAGGTTGACATCCATAGCCTACTGTGACCACATGACTTGCTCGAACAACGAATTGGCGCAAACTGATGGAAAATATGCATTTATGCCTTTTTACTTGCTTGAAATGTTTAGGTGCCCGCGGCCAGCCTTAAGTTATGCAAGGTGTATGTTTTGCACAAAACGCCCTCTTAGCACCTGAAATAATTTAGACGATGCAGTAACGGTGTTCTGCTGACGAATGCACCCATTTTCTAAACACCCGAACCCTCTAGAGTGAGGCTAGCTTAGCAGGACTCTTCGAGGAACTATCAGACATTGTTTGGGATATCATCGGCCTTAGTGAGATTAGAATAACTGATGGGGCTTGTACATTGCTGACTAACAGACATGTCCTCTGCTATAGAGGTCTCCCAGATAAGAAGCAATACAGTGTAGGATTCCTAATCCATAAGGACATAGCCAGCGACATTGACGAATTCTAAAAAATCAAATTTTAGGGTTTTACATGCCAAAACCACTTTCTGATTATAAAGCACGCCGTAGTGGGGGACTCCGGAAATTTGGACCGCCTGGGGTTCTTTAACGTGCACCTAAATCTAAGTGCACGGGTGTTTTCGCATTTCGCCGCTATCGAAATGTGGCAGCCGTGGCCGTGATTCGATCCCGCGACCTCGTGCACATTGACGAATTCTACAGCATTAATGAGAGGGTAGCTGTAGTCGCAATCAAACTTAATGAGAGGTATAGATTAAAGGTAGTACAAGCGTACGCTGAGTCACGATGATGAGGAAGTAGATCACTTTTATGAAGATTTTGAATTAGCGATGAGAAAAGTGCAAGCTCAGTATACTGTAGTAATTCGCGACTTCAATGAAAAAGTAGGGAAAAAGCACGCTGGTGAACAAGCAATGGCAACTACGGCGTCGTTTCTAGGAACGCTAGAGGAGAGCTGCTAGTAGAATTCGCAAAAAGGAATAAGCTTCGAATAATGAACACCTTTTCAGGAAGCGTAGCAACAGAAAGTGGACCAGGAAAAGCCCTAATGGTGAAACAAGAAATGAAATTTACTTCATACTTTCTGCTGATCCCAGTATAGTGTAGGCTGTATAAGTGATAGGTAGGGTAAAATGCAGTGGTCATAGGTTAGTGAGGGTTAGGATTCGACTCAATTTGAAGAGAGAAAGAGCAAAATTGGTCAATAAGAAGCAGGTCAACCTAGAGGTAGTAAGGGTAAAAGCAGACAAATTCAGGCTGGTACTTGCAAACAAATATGCAGCCTTAGAACAGAGAGATGATGTTGGCATAAAGGTAATGAATGAAAGTGTAACTAGGCTGGCTTCATAGGCAGCAATTGAAGTGGGAGGCAAGACACCAAGGAAACCAGTAGGCAAGCTCTTCCAAGTAACACAGGACCTAATAAAGAAACGACAAAGAATGAAAGTGTTGAACTCACGAGATAAGATAGATTTCGCGGAACAGTCAAAACTGATCAACAAGGCGAAAATAGCTGACATTCGAAACTACAACGTGAGAAAGACTGAAGAAGCCGTAAAAAGAATGGACGCAGCCTGAAATCAGTAAGAAAGAAACTTGGCATCGGACAACCCAAGATATATGCACTAAAATATAATCAGGGTAATATCATCAACAATCTCGAAGATACAGTAAAAGAAGCGGAAGAATTCTATATTGACCAGTACATTACCCAGAGGAGTCAGGATACCTCCATTAGAAACAGTAATGCACAGGACACAGAAACTCCTTCTATAACTAGCGATGAGGTCAGAAGGGCCTAGTAAGACATGAAACGAGGAAGAGCGGCAGGAGAAGATGGAATAACATTCTATTTAATCAAAGGTGGACGATACATACTACTTACAAAACTGGCGGCTCTTTATACGAAGTGCCTATCGACCGCAAGGGTCCCAGAAAACTGGAAGAATGGAAACATTATACCAATCCACAAAAAGGGAGACGGTAAACAATTAAAAAATTATAGGGCCAATAGCTTACTCCCAGTATTATATAAAATATTTACCAAAATTATCTCCAATAGAATAAGGGTAACACTGGATTTTAGTCAACCAAGGGAACAGGCTGGCTTCAGGAAGGGATACTCTACAATGGATCACATCAATGTCATTAATCAGGTTATCGAGAAATCCGCAGAGTGCAATAAGCCTCTCTATATGGCTTTCATAGCTCACAAAAAGGCATTTGATTCAGTAGATATACCAGCAGTCATAGAAGCATTACGTAATCAAGGAGTACAGTACGCTTACGCAAATACCTTGGAAAATATCTACAGAGGTTCTACAGCTACCTTAATTCTACACAAGAAAAGCAGGAAGATGCCCATAAAGAAAGGGATCAGACAGGGAGACACAATCTCTCCAATGCTATTCACTGCGTGCTTGGAAGAAGTATTCAAGCTATTAAACTGGGAAGGCTTAGGATTAAGGATCGACGGCGAATATCTCAGCAACCTTCGGTTAGCCGATGACATTGTTCTATTCAGCAACAGTGCAGACGAGTTAGAACAAATGATTGAGGACCTTAACAGAGAGAGGGTAAGAGTGTGGTTGAAGATTAATATGCAGAAGACAAAGACAATGATGAATAGCAGGGCAAAGGAACAAGATTTCAGGATCGCCAGTCAGCCTCTAAAGTCCGTGAAGGAGTACGTTTACCTAGGTCAATTAATCACAGGGAACCCTGATCATAAGAAGGAAATTCATAGAAGAATAAAAATGGGTTGGATCGCATACGGCAGACATTGTCAGCTCCTTACCGGAAGCTTAACATTATCATTGAAAAGGAAGGTGTACAATCAGTACATTTTACCAGTGCTGACATATGGGGCAGAGACTTGTAGACTGACAAAGAAGCTTGACAACAAGTTAAGGACCGCGCAAAGAGCGATGGAACGATGATTGTTAGGCATAACGTTAAACGACAGAAAGAGAGCGGTTTGGATCAGAGAGCAAACGGGTATAGACGATATTCTAATTGACATCAAGAGAAAAAAATGGAGCTGGGCAGGTCATGTAATGCGCCGGTGAGATAACCGCTGGACCATTAGGGTTACAGAATGGATACTATGAGAAGGGAAATGCAGTCGAGGACGGCAGAAGAATAGGTGGAGCCATGAAATTAGAAAATTCGCGGGCGCTAGTTGGAATCGGTTGGCGCAGGACAGGGGTAATTGGAGGTCGCAGGGAGAGGTGTTCGTCCTGCAGCGGAAATAAAACATGATGATGATGATGATGATGATGATGGCGCTTAAGGTAGTTTCGACATTGAATCCACCCTCGAAGGTGTAATTTCTCTCGGAGTGTACCTACAGTTATAAGCTAGTCCACGCTGGGCGGCGCAAGGAAGAACGCTTGGAAGGGTTTCTCTCGCATTTGAGCAACCTCGGCGGCACGTGTGCTGGTGTAAGTTTCCCCGCTAGTCCTTTTGACTGGGGTCGGATAGGGCTTACAGCGATACCGCGAGAAGTGATATCGAAGCGGCGTTTAGTTACCGCTGCCGGCAACCGCTCACCTGGCGCTTACCTTTCACTTTTCCTGCTGTGAATATGAACGAGCGCGCGTGCAGTCGGACCACGCTGTTTGGGCTGAGTCGCCGAGGTTGTGCAGCATGGCTCCGAGGAACGCTGGCGCTCACTCCGTCTAAACGCCGATACGTAAGTAACACAAGTGCATTGGTCGCGCTCTGTACGTACGCAGTCGTCTATATCTCATATATGTTTAAGTGTCCACCTATTACTGCTTAAATGTCACATTAAGTCTGTCAGACTAATCTATATGCAGATGCGTCATTACGCATCGTATAGGGTGCATCTTCTCCGTGACGTACAGAAGAAATACAGAAATTACACTGGCCCAACTACTAATGAGGTTGTCACCCATATAAGAGTGGACGATTTCGTGCACCTATTGAAGTTTGCCAGCAATATGTATGTATATACTGGCCTTCTGCGGTATGAATGGCGCGCCTTCTTCGACAGTGACCAGCTCCAGTATTGAAAACTCAGCAACCCAATACGGTGAATCTGACTTTGTGGTGAATTTACAAACCTTTTGGTTTGTAGAATATTTCTAATATTGACCCGCCGCGAGGTGGCTTAGCAGCTAAGCGCTGCTAAACACGAGGTAGCGGGACCAGGTCCCGGCCGCGGCGGCCGCAATTCTCCGAGAGCGGAATTCAAAAACGCCCGTGTCCCGCGCATTGGGGGCACGTGGTCAAAATCAATCCGGAAGCCCCCACTATGGCATGTCTCATAATCAAATCGTGGTTCTGACACGGAAAACTCCAGAATTCAACATTTCTAATATTAGGCGCCAGCCGTATTTAACGATTGCCTATCATTATCTTATGATTGGTCTGCTATTACAATTGCCTGGCATCTGTTCTAAGAACAGCGTAGGAATAGTTTATTACTATAGGTCCTGGCCGGACCTCGCGAGGTATAGTGTTCCACTGCGCGGCGCATAACACCGACAGAGAGCCCCTTTAAGTTTTAAGAGGAGGAGGAGGAATAAACGTTTATTATGTGAAACAGCAAGAAACTTCTTTCTTCGCCCTAGGTGGGCAGCCCTCTCAGTCCAGAAAGCCGTTGGCTAATGCCACGGTCCGGGCCCGGTTTACCAGACTTCGCTAATCCTCCGCCCTGTGCCGTTAACATTGCCTCCGACATTTCTTCGATAGCTTGTAATGGTTTTGAAGCCTCATCTTGACTGTTTTTCTCGCAGTGTGGATACACTAACATTATGTGTTGGAGGGTGTCTGGTGCATCACAATATCAGCATATGCATCAGAATTTGGTGAGGTGCATCCCGTGAATGATAATTTCATCGATATATGTATTCGTTTGTAGTTTGCGGAGGGCGTTACTTCTTCCTTGCTTAATTTTGCATGTGGTATTGCACAGTCTTCTTTCCAGTCGATAGTGCTGCAATATTAGGGCGTATTTGATTGGAATGTGACCACCCTCGTCGCATTCCGGAGCCCGCGCAGCAGGAAATCCCCGGTTGGTACGCTCTCGAGCGGCAGCATGTGCTCCTTCGTTTCCTGCCAGGCGTTCGTGGCATGAGGTCCATGCGACGTAAGTGTTGGGGAGTCGGTGGCGTCATGTTGTTACGTTTAGAATCTTCACTGCTGCGGCAAAGATTCGGCCTTTTCGTAGGTTTCTACACGCGGTTTGTGAGTCGCTCAAGATGGTTGCTCTGTCCTTGCATGTGGTGATGCCGAGGACGATGGCCGTTTCGGGATTTCTGGCCGGTATGGTGGCAGCGACTAGCTCATTCCCTTGGTTGTTGGTCACGCTAATCGCATATTCTCTTCTACCTGGGTAATTTACCGCATCTGTATATCTCGTGTTAGGGTTCTTTGTGTATTTATTGCTTAGCGCTCGAGCTCTTTATTGTCTTCTATCTTTGTGGTGTGTTGCATGCAAGTTGCCAGGTTTTAGATCGACTGATATAGAGCCTCGGAGACGTGGCGGTAATCGGGCTTTCGCGTCTGAGTCCGCTATGATGTTTTCGCTGTATGCGAGTTTGCGTAGTACTGCTCTGCCTGTTGGAGTGAGCTTAAGGCGTTCCAGATGGCTGGCCCTGTGCGCTTCACTCATTTCTTCCCATGTGAGGAGTGTTATTGTGGTTGAGATCGTACTCGGTAGTTCTAGTGCACCCTTGATTGCTATTGTAATGATGATGTTCAGTTTTTCGATTTCAGCTTTCTTGAGGAGTAGATACGGGGTGCCATATGTGATCCGGCTTATAAGGAGGGCTTGTATTATTTGGATGGTTTCTTGCTATTTAAGTCCTCTTATTTGAATCCTTATGCGCTCAACGAGATGAGTGACTTGTGTTAGGGTATTCTGAAGCTTCAGAAGGGTAGCTGCGCCGGAACCGTCTTTATGTATTGTGAGGCCAAGGACGCAGAGGGGGCCACCTTAAGAGATATCGATTCCATTGAGTGTGACGCTGGGATCTGCGGCGACATGGGCAGGTGGTTTTCCCCGGGTCCTTGCATTGAGTATAAGTAGCTTTGATTTTTCGGGGGCACACTGGAGACCACAGTTTGAGAAGTACTGTTATATCTGATCAATTGCCTCTTGGAGGGTAGTTCGCTGTCGGCCGGTTGTGGACGCTTTCGTCCACAACGTTATATCGTCGGCGTATATCGCGTGGTTTACGCCTTCGATGTCATCGGGTTGTTGCGAGATTGAACAGGAAAGGCGAAATGACTGATCCCTGTGGAGTGCCTCTATTGGGCATTTCGAATTTGTCGCTTCGGAGGTTGCCAATACCCGCCGTAGCCGTGCGATCTCAGAGATAGTCCTGTACGTATTGGTAGGTCCGGATTCCGCAGTTTGTGTCTTGGAGATTCTGGAGGATTGCTTTATGCTTCACATTATCGAAGGCTCCTTTTACATCTATTGCTAAAATAGAGAACTTTTTGTGGCGTTCCAGGTAGTCCAAAAGGTCTTCCTTGAGATGTAGAAGTATATTTTGATCTGAGAGTAGCTTTCAGAAGCCAAACATTGTGTCACGCATGAGTCCCGAGTCTTCGAAGTATGTAGTGAGGTGATCGTGAACCATGTGCTCGAGCAGCTTTCCGGCGCAGGAGGTAAGGAAGATGAGCCGCAAGTTGCTGATTTGTAGTGACTTGTTAGGTTTTTGTATCATAGTGACTTCTGCGTGATTCTATACTGCCGGAAGCTCGCATTTATCCCAGCAGTTATTCATGTAGTCGAGGAGCCCATTTATGGCCTTGTCTGGGAGGTTTCGTAGGATCTTGTGGGTCACCTTGTCGTTTCCTGGTGATGTGTTACGGGTCAATTTGGGAAGGGCAGAGTGGAGTTCAGGAAGCGTGAAAGGGCTGTCGAGGGTGAGGTTTTATTTTCAATCTTTCCTTGTATGCCATTTTTTCGGAAGGCTTTCCAGTCCGTCAGCCTTGCTGTTCTGGTTCTGCTCGGCTTCTTATGGTGCAGGATTTCAAGCTGAAATATGCGGTGATCGCTACCGAAGTTTTCTTCCAGTCGTGTCCATTCAGCCTTGGAGATTCCTGTCGTAAAGGTGAGGTCAGGATTTGTATCACTGGATACACTGTTGCTTATTCGAGTCTTCAGTTTAGGGTCATTCTGGAGGGTGAGGTGAATCTGTTGCGCCGTATTGTGCACTCGCGCTCCTTTCTTGGTCGTGTGCTGGTAACCCCATGCTGTGTGGGGGCATTACCATCTCCCATTATTACGTGTTTATGGCCTTTAGAGAATCTTCTGACTTCTGTAGTGAAGTTTCCAACATCGGATAATGGATCCCTGGGTTGACTATGTAAGTATAGGACGTATAGACTTTGGTGTGTCTTTATCTCAGGTTACACTTCCACTGGGGTGTGTTCTGCGGTTGTTCCCAGGATTGCGTGACCTTGCGCGTTGAGATTTTTCTTCGTCAAAATGGCGGTTTTTTGTGATCCGGTGTGTGTATCGTATCCCTGTATTCGTGTCATAAGTGCCTTGGATAGCAATAATATCTGGTTGTTTCTGTTTGGTCAGTTCCTGGAGGTTTGTTCTTTTGGTTCAAATAGAGCAACAGTTCTATTGCCGCAGCTTCATTGGGAGTTTTGGGAATCTCGTCTTCGTATTACTCGGAATCTTGTTCGATATCGTTTTCACCTCGGGTCATGGATTCCGGTCTGGCCGCGCTGTGGAAGTCTTTACGTGCTTTCTTGCGAGCCGCATCGGTGTTGTTGAATAGCTTTTCCACTGTGGCTTTCGTTACGTGGTTCTGCTCGGTATAGGACATGAAGTTGCTGAGTTCTTGGAGGGTAGCATAGATAGGAGCCAGCTGAGCGGTGATGTGTTGCCAGAGCTGTTTTGTTATCACCTTTGCAAAAGTGGTCATGGCCTCCTGTCTCTGCTTTCGCACCTCCATAGTTACAATTTCCTTGATTCATTCTTCCGTAAGGGCTGGTGGGATGTACGGAATTTCTTGAGGTTTTGAGGTTCGATTGGCGGTGTCTTGTTCTTTGCACGTTTGTATGAGCTTGTCAATGAGGGCTTGCTGATTTTGGAGTTGTGATCGCAGATCTCTTTCGGTTTCCGTGGGTTCTTGTGTTCGTGTGTTTCCTCCGGCAGCGTCTGCATACGTGACTCGCTACAATGTCTGTATGGGTGAATTTCACTAGGGTCTGGTGTTTGCTTGACCACCTCTTGATTTGGAGTCCATTTCTGGACCTTCGTGTACTCTGTAGGAATTTGTACTGCTTGATTCGAATAGTTCCTAGAAATCGGAGTCTGAATTCGAGTTCCATCTGCGTTGCTGCTCTTCGATCTTGTTTTCCAATTGCACTATGATCTTGTACGGCAGTGGATTTGGTTTATGTCGGCACTACTTTCCTGCTGTCTCATGGGGTTGTTGACAGATTTTACATCTGGGTTGGCTGTCATGGCCTTCTGGTTGAGAGAGAGAGAGAGAGAAGGGAAGACGGAAAGGCAGGGAGGTTAACCAGACTGAGTCCAGTTTGCTACCCTACACGTGGGGAGGGGAATGGGGAGTGAAAGAGGGAGAGAGAGAACTTAGGTGTAGGATGTCTATAGTCGGGCACTCAAGTCTGTTGCCCTCAAGTAGCGAAAAAGCGCTCGAACTGCTTTCTGGGCCAATGAGCTGTGAGGCCAGGCTCCCAAGATCTTCGCTTCCGTAAATGGCCTGTCATCCAGTCTATTCAAGGCACACTGGAGAGTCGCACGTTGATTATCGAAGCGAGAACAGTGGCACAGAAGGTGACTGATGGTCTCTTCACACTTGCACTTAGCGCACATTGGTGAATCCGCCATTCCAATACGATAGCTGTAGGAGTTGGTGAATGCTACTCCTACCCACAGCCGACACAGCAGTGTTGCGTCACGTCGTGGAAGGTTCGCTGGTAATGTAAGTTTCAGTGATGGGTCGAGGCTGTGTAAACGACACTTAGAGTTCTGTGGTGTATGCCAGCAACCTAACGTGATTGTACGAGCGAGACTGTGAAGCTCTCTTGCAGCGTCGACTCTGGATAAAGGTATAAGGAGTGTCGGTGAGCCAGCCTGGGCACGTCGGGCAGCGTCATCGGCGAGGTGATTACCAACGATGCCACAATGTCCCGGCAGCCACTGAAATATGATATCATGTCCTCTTTCAGATGCACAATGGCAGGTTTCGTTGATTTGTGACACCAGCTGTTCATAATTGCCACGTCGTAAACTTCGCAAGCTCTGGAGGGCTGCTTTTGAGTCACAAAATATTGCCCATTTGTTGGGCGGTTCTTTTTCAATGTATTCGACAGCAGCGCGAAGAGCGGCCAGTTCAGAACCTGTAGGTGTCGTTACATGTGAAGTCTTAAACTTGATGACGACCGATTGAGATGGTAGAACAACGGCGCCTCTAGAATTTTCCGAGACGGAACCATCCGTGTAAACATGAATTCGGTTAGCGTATGAACAATGCAGAAGTTCCAATGTGATCTGCTTGAGAGCCGCGGTGGTCAGGCTAGCTTTCTTCACTGTTCCTGGAACAGCAAGGTACACTGGAGGCTCCTTCAAGCACCACATAGGGGATGGCGTTCTTGTTGCGGGTGAGTGCCTCAAAGACAAAGAGTGCCGGTTAGCCGCAACTGATCTGGAGAACGCTGCCTTGGGTCTTTTCTCAGGCAAGCGAGCGAGATGGTGGTCAGGGACTCTGGATATGTGGCGAACATGCACCCGGAGTGCGTCGATATCTATATAGGTCCTTATTGTGTGGTCTCTCGCGGTGGCAATTGTTGCCACGGTTGAAGCATTTCGAGGTAGCCCCAGACATGTTCGTAGGGCTTGGCCTTGAATGCTCTGTAGGACATGGATGTTAGTTTTGTTAGCATTGGACAGCACTGGTGTGCTGTATCGCAAGTATCCTAGGAAGAGCGTCCTGTATAGCTGAAGCATAGATGCCACGGATGTGCCCCACGTTTTACCGGCAAGAAACCTTAATATATGGGAGATAGAAGTAAGCCTCTTCGTCAAGTATGTGATGTGGGGGCTCCATGAAAGGTATGAAGGGCCTTCTGGTTGACTTTCCATCCCGCATATATAGCAGAAGTTGATAAGGTGTTTCGGGCAGATATGTTGCGGGTGCCCTAGTTCTCCGCAGTTTCTGCAGTATTCCACAGATTTCTTGTATGGTTTGCAGCGGCACTCACAGCATTTATATATGATGTTGTACGGGACGTACGGGGTCCATCGAAGTAGATGAGTGCTGTTGAAGATCTTGCCTGCATAAGCGCTCCGAAAATCGTGTATCTAGCAGTTATTCGTATCCCTCGTAGTAGTTCTTCGCTGGTACCTCGCGGGGTGATGTACATTACGCCTTTGCTGATGCCCTCTGGTGTTCCGATACTTGCTTTAACTTCGTAAATGGACCCTCCAAGCTGGATACTGGTCACCTCGAGGAGCATGTTGTTCGCTGTGTTTTTCTTTGGCGTGCTTGCGATGATTATATTATGGACATGTAGCACTTACTTAATCCGGATGTTGTCGTAGAAGTCTTTTTGGGACAACTTGCAAGCTCGGCCGATGGCACGTGTGGCCACCGGTGTCCTCTTGGAGAGTTGTAAACCCGCGTTTGGTCCATAGATGATCATCGTGTCGTCCATTGGTAAAGGCTAAAGCCTCGGTTTTCTATGTTGGGCATGTTTCCCGCGGTAGGTTTTGTTGCTTCTGGTGTTCCGACATTTGCTTTAACTTCGTAAATGAACCCTCCAAGCTGGATACTGGTCACGTTGAGGAGCATGTTCTTCGCTATGGTTTGTTTTGTGTGTGTGTGTGTGTGTGTGTGTGTGTGCTTGCGATGATTATATTCTCGACATGTAGCACTTAATCCGGATGTTGTAGAAGTCTTTTTGGGACAACTTGCAAGCTCGGCCGATGGCATGTGTGCCCACCGGTGTCCACTTGAAAAGTTGTAAACCCGCCTTTGGTCCATAGATGATCTTTGTGTCGTCCATTGGCAAAGGCAAAAGCCTCGGTTTTCTATGTTGGGCATGCTTCCCGCAGTAGGTTTTGTTGCTTCGGCTACGTACGTTGTTGGTTGGTCTACTTACTCTCTGCCTGAGCCTACTTTCCTCTCCTCTCTCATGTGTGCCATTTTTCCTGGATGTTTATCGTCTTTCCGCTGCCCTCGTCATGAATTCACTCCGCTTCCAGTTGTTGCTGCTCTTGTGACGTCTCGACATGCATCTCAATGCCGTTGTTTTCCTGGCTCAGTTGTTGGGCAGTTATTGCTGCGTCGGATGCGTCCGTCATTCTTCTTGGTGGTTTGGGTGAGGAGAAAGGACGCTTATTCTGCAGCCCATATGGGAGCACGGCGCAGTATCAGTCATTGATATTCAGCGACAGCCCTGAAAGAGAGCGAGCGGCAGCTCAGGAGCGCTCACGAGTCACGGGTCACGCGTCGCGGGTCATGGGTCACGCGCGTACTCTGGTAGGGTTAGCTCAGTTAGCGTGGCGTGGAACCTTCAAACGGCAAAAAAAAAGACAGCACTTCCACGTACCCCTCATAAACTTGATATCCCCCGGTTCCACTTCCCCTGACGATTTCGTCGATGCCACAGTTTCGTTGAATAAACAGAAGTATCCTGAAAATTGCAGAAAAATGCAGGAGCCCATGAAAAACGCGTCAGCACTGCTTAGCCCCCTTGTAAGTTTTAAGAGGGAATTGAATTTCTATTGGTCTTATAGGTATATTGGTCTGTCTATTGGTCTTATAGGTATATTGGTCTGTCTATTGGTCTTATTTTTTACAGCGTAGTGGATATCGGCAAATTTCACACAAAAAAACGAAACAACTTCTGAAGAGCGCTGCTCTCACGCCCATAGTAGACGTCCATGCGTGACGTGAATACTTGTGCTTCACAGGTGGACGAGCATCAAGCGAGCGTCCTCATCAAGCCGTAATCTCGAACGCTTCATGCTCGCTCGACGATGAGACGCAAGGAGGAACGTCACTCACGGGCCTCTACTAAGGCCGGGGCAATTGCGCTCTTGGGCTGTTTTCAGTATCGCCTTTCGTGTTAAATTGACCGGAATCCATTACGCTAGAAAAAAAAAACTGGAAACGGTTACGAGGCCCTCGGATAGCGCGCTTCAAGTCTTCCATTACTCTTCAAGTCTTCAAGTCTTCCATCAATCGCACGGCTCTGTTCACTAAGGAGTTAATTAGTCTTATTTGCAGAACTTCTCGTGTAATTGCTATACAGAGTCATTTTTAAATGTATAACTTAATGGTAAAAACAATCAAGAGGAAATCATTTAATTATCTCATATTCTCTAACTTTAAAGAATTTCGAAGGCATTTAGTAAAATACCAGACATAATTATCAATAACAGACCGGACCGCCTTATTCTGCCTTTTCTCCTGCTTGTCAGCGAGTTCAGCCCTACATGGGTCCAAGTAGGCACATCCGTACTCGAGTAAGCTACGAACATGACTTAACTATACTTGTTCTTTCAACTTGTAACGTAAATGACTAAAATTTAAGTGCAAAATGCCGATAGCAGCGAATGCACTGTTATTAATCTACTCCATAATAACTCAGGCGTCATACAAATCCCATGCACTTAACTTTAACCACCTCCTTTATGGCACATCGCCTATAGTGTCCGTACGTACTACATGAATGAGATAGACATTGTCTTGTTGAAGTGACATGCACGCATTTCTGAACGTTCATTGACATTGACAGCGTTGCGCTGCGGAGCTCGATGTCACAGGTTTGATCCCGGCAACGGCAACCGCATTTCGATGGCGGCGAAATGCAAAAACGCCCGTGTATATAATTACACGAAAGTGCGTTAAGCAACCACAGGTGGTCAAAATTGTGCCGGAGCCTCCCAATGCGGCGTTCCTCATTATGGGATCTTCATTCTGGCAGGTGAAACTCCACAATTGAATTTTTAAACATTTCTGAATCGACCACCAGGATTCTGTCGAGTCCAAATTGGACTTCACTATTCTGACGTCGCAATCATTACTTTTGACCCTGTAACTTACGCAATCGTCAGTAAACATTCTGAGTAGAATATAATGCTGGTTGTAATATCATTATTTTTCAAAAAAAAAAGAAAGCAAGATGGAAAGTGGACCCACGACGGAGCTGTGAGGGACACCTGAGGGGACTGGAGCCCATGCGGCTGAATGACCGTTAGGAACTCTAGGCTGAAGCCGTGAGGAAAGGTATTAGGCAATCCACGCAAGAGCACTAGTGCTTTATTTATATGCCCGAAATTCTGAGACGAGAAGGTCGTGCGCAGCATCAAGCGCTTTTCTAAAATCTAGTAAATAAAATCACTAAACTGGTTTTTTTTTGTCAATTCTAGAGGCCAGGCCGTTTACATACACTTTGCTAACTGTGTAGAACATCATAAACATTTCCTAAAACCGTACAGACTAGGGCCCAAAATATTAATGCTAATCACGTGCTGCGTGATCAAACTATAAATAACGTCAAAGTTAAAGAATACATGTATGGAGTTTTACGAGCCAGAACCATGGTATGATTATGAGGTACGCCGTAGTGGGGCCTCTGGATTAATTTTGACCGCCAGGGGTTTCTCAACGTGTACCCAATGCACAGTTCACGGGTGTTCTTGCATTTTGCCGGTATCGAAATGCGGCCGCACATTACGTGCAATGGTCGTTAATGATACCCGTCTGCAGTTTTAAACTTCATTACGCATTACATTGCTGCTGTTTCTTTTTTGTCAATCGGTACGTTTCAATTTAGTCATCAGGCAAGGAATTTTCAAGTAAGCACTTTTCAAACAAACAAGAAAAGCAGAAGCATAAGATCCTCGAGCGGTTTTTAATCATCACTACCTGAATATTATACGGTCTACAAGCCATTGCCTGTTACATATTGCCCAATAATTGCCGCACCTTATACATACAAAATACCAACTCTGGAACCTCAACCTATCAAAAATAGGCAAGAAAATCACTCAAGAATTAACCTTTCTTTATTTTTTTGTCGTCATCAATGATAATTATGAAGTCGTGTAGACGGGGAACACAGTTATTTACTTCACCATTGCACATTACATAATTCTAGAACTCTTTTAACGTTTAAGCTTAGACAATATCTCGTGTAACGTTTTTTGTTACTTACGGTGTGCCTTCCTTATTTTCTGAAGCAAAGTATGCATGCGATAACTGAACCATGGTTTATTTCTTGACAGTTTCGACGACACGATTCGAGTAGGAACGGAAGAGTCACCTAACCTAAAGATGCTTATCTTTAAACACCTTTCGTAATTGTTATACATTGAATTCGTCTACGAATGCATCAAAAGTGGGAAAATAAGACTAAAGAATTGAAGATATTGCAGCAGAACTAGTCTTGTTCTACACGTATATATCTTTCCATGAGGCTTTTTTGGAAGTGACATATTCATAACATTATTATAAGTAACGACACAACAGCACAGCTCAAAGAACGTTTTTATTAATACCTTCCTGATTATTTCAACAGACAGCAAATCAGGAGTTTGCTTGTTCTTCGAGAAATAGGTCATTCGCATATTTAATTATTGCTTGCTATCCTTATACACATTATGTTGCGTGGTATCTTCGCAATGACAATGGCTGCATTGTTTCGTTGTTGTTGTTGTTGTTGTTGTTGTTGTTGTTGTTGTTGTTGTTGTTGTTGTTGTTGTTGTTGTTGTTGTTGTTGTTGTTGTTGTTGTTGTTGTTGTTGTTGTTGTTGTTGTTGTTGTTTCATTGCGGGTGCTGATTTTTATCGAGGAAACACCCCTTTCGCTGCAGGAGCGAAAAGCACCATTTTTTTCGTTTTTCCTTTTGTTTTACTTTCCTGAATAAAAATGCATCACGCCGCGAACAAATCCGATGTTTTTTGTGCCATCCGACTGAATTTCCTACATCATGAACAAATTAAGGAATGAGAAAAAGCAAGAATAATTGGCAACAGAAAAAAAAGCAAGGCGAAGCGGATGTGATTCGCAGTCACCACAGTGAGTTCTTAATAGCCTGGTCACGCCACTGGTAGCTATCACACCAACAAATCTATATCTGTCGCTATATTGTTTGAGCAGAAACGGCAATGAAAGAGTTCAAATTAATTTGACGCTTTAGAGACTCTGACTCTTCAGTGTTTTACAGGAAAGATGCCCAATGATTCCGACTGGCGGTGTTAATGGTAGCTGCAGGCGGCTTCAGCCTGGTGGCCTAAGCCGGCAGTTTCTTATTTCCGAAGAAGCGCATTTTCCTGTACACCCACTGCTCCACGTCAGAACGTTTTCTTTCCTTCCTTCTTTTTTTTTAGGCCATGCTTTGTTTATAAACCCTCCCGGACTTTCCTGACTGTGGCTGCTGGTGTGCCGCTGCTGTCTTGGCGAATCGTTAGGCCACAATTGCACATTTACTCGTGCTGTGCCAACGCAAACTATAGCTTTTTAAGATGATCGCCGTGTGTGTCGCATCGTGTAGCATGGATGCACATACGTGCCTGTTTCCTTCACGTCAAAGACGCTGAAATGAAATAGGCTAATTTATGGCATTTGATTAACCACTTCACGAAGTTTCGCTTCAGATAGATTCCAAGATGTGCGTTAGATGTGCATGATCTTTATCTCTTTGCCTTTCTTTAATCCCTCGCCATGTCAGCCCAAATCGCACGTCAGGCCTGCCACTATAGCTAACCTCTTCAGATATCTTTAAACCTTCCCCTCTTCCTCTCACCAGCATTTACTAACAAGGAAACTTTTAGTATATGTCTGGGCGTCTCTCAAGCAACCTTGAGGCTGGAGCACTTGAACGCCTCTTGGGCAGAACTGTTGAAACTCGTTAACATTTTCCGAGCTCCAACGCAGTACGTGGACGTATCCGCTTGCTCAGACTGATGCAAAACAGCTGAAACGGAATACATATGGTGATTCAGGAGCACCGCGACCCGTGGATAAACTTTGGAGCGACGACCCGACTTATCCTATGGAATGTTGCAATCCCGAAACCGGAGGTCTCGGTAGGAGACACGTGCAAGAGAGGTGCTCGCGAAAAAGGCCAGCTGTGTTTGCCACGTAGCATTCTACCGATTTCGCTATTATTTTAACCACGACGCTGGTGCCGCGTACGTTGCTGCTACTATTGGCTTTAATGGATAGAGTGGCAAACAAATTCTGCTCTTGATATTCTTTTATTGGCATGAATCAATAAACAACTGTTGGCACCAACAGATGATGCTGGCAGCTCCTTATCAAATGAGAAATATGAAAATACAGGGTGATAAAAAGTAAGTTTTGCGGTTTCCTTAAAATTAGGCGCTGGGGGTAGGTGAAATTCACCTATGCAGATAAGTTATGTGGCCAGGGATACACAAAGTGACATTATAGTTATCGCTGTCTGCCGTCCAAACTTTTTAGGGACTGAAGTAGGCGGGCATGTGTGTAATGAAAAGTTAGAGGCAGTCGTGATTCTACGCAGTTCCACTTGGCAGAATTCTTCTAGCATGCCCGTGTTCCGAGATATCTGACTCGAAATTTTAATTTCCGTTCGCATAATTACGCATGCAAGACAGTGAGGATCGGTGCAAAGCTCCTCCCTGGTGTGACGCGGCTGTTGCGTGCGGCGTTTAGCCTGAAAACGGGGCGGATGCATAAGCAAATATGAAATCTGTAGCCCTTTCACTCTCGGCTGTCGAAATAAAGAAATGACTGCGGGGTGTGGCTTACGCAGCACGCATTATCCTGTCAAGGGCGATGACGGACGATAATTTTTCGCCACGTTTTCGTACGACTTGAGATCGCACCGGGACATTATCCTGTCATCGCGTTAGCTTCACTGCCATCTAGTAGACTCCTTCCGCCATAGCGGCGCCTCTGGAAGGACAATCAAGAAAAACTACGTAGGCATCCACCGGTGCTGACACGGCTGCTTCCACCGGGACAAGGTATCACACTGAAAGCAAAATAGACGTGGTTATTG
This sequence comes from Dermacentor variabilis, assembly GCF_050947875.1. Taxonomy (NCBI): domain Eukaryota; kingdom Metazoa; phylum Arthropoda; class Arachnida; order Ixodida; family Ixodidae; genus Dermacentor; species Dermacentor variabilis. The sequence goes on from NC_134568.1 coordinate 91,540,372, forward strand.
TAATGGCTGAGATGAATGGCAAGCATTAGTGACGCGGCTTGCCACCTAAACCATGCACTTCCAACTAAGCCAACATTCATAAGCATGGTTCGGCACTTTCGTACAACAATCTCAGTCCACCATCAGAGACAGACCAAGAAGATTATTGTCGATGAAGACTTCGAAATTGACGTTCTCGCGTTCGTAACGCTTATGCCAGAAATCAGTATCCCACAATTTGCCGAAGAATGCGGACACAGCTTCGGAACAGTCGCAAAAATGCTAAAGAAGCATAGGTTTCATCCGTACCATGTTTGCCTTCACCAGGACATAAGTGAGGCAGACTTTTAAACGCGGCCTCACTTCTGCAATTGGGCCCTGTTCAAAACTGATGAATAAAAGGAGTTCCTGCAAAGAGCAATTTGGACAGATGAACCTCGGTTTTGCCGGAATGGCACCTTCAAGGGAAAGAGAATAGAAGAAGGCAGGGAGGTTAACCAGAATAACGTGCGTAGCTTCACGTCGAGGAAGTCCGAGTGGAGGTCGGAGTTGCAGTGAGGGGTTTAATCGATGCAGCCGTGTAAGTCTTAAGTTTGGCGAGTTCCACTCGGTCATTGAGAGACTGCGGGCCAGGTGTCGAAGCTGCCTTCCGGCGTCTGTCCTCGAAAGCGGAAATTGAAGGCTGGGCTCTTCTTGATGTGCTATGCGAGCAGCGTTATCGGCGGAATCATTGCCACTGATTCCACAATGGCCAGGTACCCATTGAAAAACAACCTCGTGACCTTTTTGTTGGACGTGATTGTGAAGTTTCACGATTTCGTATGTCGGCTGTTCATGACATCCGCGTCGGATAACTGACTGCGTGCACTGTAATGCCGGTTTTTAGTCAGAGAACGCAGCCCATTTTCTAGGTCTTTCAGAATCAATGAATTCCAGTGCATGACGCAGAGCCGTTAGTTCTGCCGCCGTTTAGGTCGTGACATGCGATGTATTGAACCTCAGTGTTATTCCTCGCGTTGGTATAACCACCGCACCACCAGAAGTGGACGACGTAGTCGATCCATCGGTATAGATGTGCACGTGGTTGCTGTACATTTCATGCAAAAGAAGTAACTTCAGCTGTTTTAGAGCACGGGCCGGTCTTCTTCTGTAGCCCTGGAATCATTATATGTACTTGTGGACGGCTCAAACACCACGGAGGAAACACTGGCTTTGCCGCAGGTGCGTGCCCTGAAGTAAACGACGCACGATGTGCACTGACAGTAGCGCTAAGCGTCGAGCAGGGCCTTTCAGCAGTGAGGCTCGCCAGGTGGTGGGAAGGGATCCTAGCATAATGTCTGAGATTCATACGCATTGTCTCAACGGCAATGTTCGTCATGATTGGGTAATCCTGCGTAATGGCAATGGTTTCAGCCGTTGATGCAGTGCATGGTAAGCCAAGACATTTCTTGAGGGCTTGGGATTGAATGCTCCGAATCTACACGGGTTAGTCTTGTAGGTGTTGGATATTGCAGGCAGGCTGTACCGCAGGAATCCAACGAACAACGCCCTATACAGCTGTAACATAGAGTGTATAGATACTCCCCAACTTTTTCCTGCACGGAACCTGAACAGGTGACAGATAGCAGTCAGCCGCTTTTTCACGTAATTCACGTACGCATTGCCAGACAGGTCTCTGTCAATTACGACTTCCAAGGACCTGTGACTTCTACTGTACGGTATAAGTTGTACGTTAATTGATATGCCGTAAGCAGACATTGCCTTCCTCGTGAATGCCACCATTGCGCACTTTCAGCATGAAATTTCAAGTCCTTGTTGACGAAGGTAGCAAGATGTCATTGTGGTTGCCTTCTGAAGCCGAGCACGAAGCTGACGTCATGTTACACCTGACGCCCAAATGCAGATGTCGTCCGCATAGATGGAAAGTCGTACGGTGCTTGGCAGGTTGCCAACTAATCCAATGAGGGTCACATTGAAAAGCGTCGGGCTAAGCACTCCGCCTTGAGGCACTTTTCGGCTACCGTAATGCTCGGATGTCGGGCCATTTTCTGTGTGCACGTGGAATGATCTCCTCTTTAAGTAGTTGCACACCCACATATATATCTTACCACCAGGTCCAACGGCTTCTAACACGCTAAGGGTGGCTTCATGCGTGACATTATCATAAACCCCTTTAACTTCTAGAAAGAGAGCAGCAGATAGTCGCTTACAGGCCTTTTGGTGTTGCACAAATGTTACGAAGTCAACAACGTTGCCTGTTCACGAACGGCCACGCCTGAATCTGGCCATAGCATCTGGGTAGATTTCATAGTACTGTAAGTACCATTCTAGACGTGTTAAAATCCTTCTTTCCATTGTTTTTCCGACACAGCTGGCAAGTGCGATCGGACGGTATGAAGAAATGTCCAAAGGCGACTTGCCAGCTTTGAGAAGTTCTTCTTGCGGAACCGTACCCGTCTGGCAGGAGTCGTTGTAGAGGAGCAAGAGTGCCTTCGAAGCTTGGTCCCCTAGGTTACACAGGGCACGGTATGTAATGCCGTCAGGTCCCGGCACTGAAGAACGCCTGCACAAAGCCAGCGCAGCTTCTTGTTCTTCCATAGAAAAAAAATTACCGACGATTACGTTACTTCCTAATGCGAAATTTGAGCGCAGCAAATAAGCTGTTTCACCTTTTCGATAGATTGAGGCAAAGAAATCGAGCAACACATGTATGCGCTATCACAGAATTTTTTTTATATATTTCCCGTACTCCTGGATCATCTCGACGGCGGCGACGGTAAGCTTCTGCTTCGGCGGCACGCACCTCTGGATTCTGACGGCGACGGCGCTGGGCCTCTGCTCTGGCAGCTCGTTTAGCAGCAGCAGCAGCAGCAGCAGCAGACGGAGGACTTCCATCGGTCGTCTCGCTCATGGCTCAGAAAGAACTGGCAGATAATTTCGCAGTGGCGAACGGCAGCGGCAATTTCGGCTCGGGCGGTGCACATATACAGATCCGCCGCCACCGATCTGGCTCTCTGATTGCCACCGCACAGGGCGAACGGCAGCGGCAATTTCGGCTCGGGCGGTGCACATATACAGATCCGCCGCCACCGATCTGGCTCTCTCATTGCCACCGCACAGGAGTTGCATTGGAGGAGGAGCGAAGAAAGGAATTAAGTTCGAGCCGGCGCTTTGACAACCGGAGACTCGCAGGAAGAGGGGGGAGGGGGGCGGCGTGTACACCCAGCGGCAAACGATGGGGGCAGAAGCGCGCGCAGCAAGCGGACAACACGATAAAGGGAGGAGGGAAGAGATAGCAGCGACTGACTGATGCCGCTGACGCCGATAGTGAGTCAACCCCAGCTGCGGAGTTGGTTTCAGGGACAACGCCGCCGATGCCGACACAAACAATATGATACCCTCGCTTCCGCAGCGCTAAGAACCAGGTCTAGCCGTGGGAAGGTGGTCACGTATTCGTCGACGTGCCGGGGCCTACGTGAAATAACCGGCGCGTCGGCAACTGAAGAGCACCCTATCCGCCACACAAGAACAGGGGGGGGGGACCCTTTCCTCCTCTTTCTGCATGGCGGCGACGGTGTTCTATGCAGTCACGTTATCTTGACTCTCTAGCGGCGTCAGCGGCATCCAGCGGTATCAGTCGGTCGCTGCTAGCGCTGGGGGGATGAAAGGGGGGCGGAGCTGGTTACGAGGCCAACGACAACGCCGACGACGACGCGAAACCCAGGAACGGACGCCAAAGAGCTGCGCTCTAAAAGGGCATTCCAAGCATGGATCGCGTGGGAACAGTGGGTGGTCGAGCGTTCCCGTACCCGTTCCATCGGAATTTGCTTCGCCAGCCATCTTTCTGCAGAAAGATTCAGCGACGTCAATATCTCTACATTGTAGATGGAGTGCCAGATATTTAAACGCGTGGCGCTGACAAAAGGTTGTGCGAAGGCCACGAACAGTCCTCCATATAATCGACGAAGGTTTTCGCGGATCCAGGGACTCGCAAGAGGATACACATTGTCGCGAAGCCAGCTTGTTCATGTGACGCTGTATTTTCTTTTGTGTTCATCTAGCCAACCTGGAATCATGATTGGACTTCGTGCGTCTATATCTTCGTTACGCAGGACGGCGAATCGCTCGAAGTTTCTCGAGTTCGATGTCGAAATCGGTGCGGGCAGAACTCTTCAAAAGCGAATGCGTGGTTGTTTGTATGGCATCCTTTATCGCGCCCTGTAGGTTATAGGAGGTGCCGTCACGAAAACAGTATTCCATGGTTATCTTGTATTTAGGCCAATCGGTGCACTGGACGATTCTGGAGGACTTGGAGCTAGTCAAACCTTCGATCTTCAAATAGGTTGGGATGTGGTCGCTACCCCACGTTTCTAAATACGAAAACCAGTGCCATCTTCTCGAAAGCGAACGTGAAACGGAGGTAAGGTCCAAGCAGCTACTATACGCTGATTGACGTAGATAAGTAGGGCTTCCGTCATTTGACAGGCAAAATTCGCGTCCAGAGGCAAAGGACACCAACGTTCTGCCTCTAGAGTTCACTTTGGAGCTTCCCCATAGGTAATGGTGGGCATTAAAGTCGCCAGTGATCACCCACGGCTGCACAGTAAGCGCTCAAATCTAGACGGCTTGTTGGAGATAAATAGGCTCCAAGAATTGGGAACGTGAGCTTTTTCTTCTTCACTGTTAAGCAAACGTATTCATTTACTTCGTCAGGAGGCACTGGGTGATGCACATAAGTCAAGTCAAGGCGTATAAATACAACAACCTTGCTGCACTCTCCGTGGGTAGAGAACATAAAGCACTCATACCCGGACAGCCTGATGGGAGCTGACAGGTTGGGCTCGCAAATCATGATAATGGGGAATTGGTGCATAAAGGCAAACAGTCTAAAGTCGGACATGCGTGACTTAAGCCCTCTGGCGTTCCACTGAAAGACAGATGAATTCTTGACCTCCTCTTGCAACGACGGCATCTCTGGGGCCGTGGTTTTACCCTAGAACCGCACGCACCGGACTCGAGGTGTCCAGCACATGCAGTGCGCTCTGTGCCAACGGGGTTTTCATGCTGCTCAGTAGATTGCGCATGCGTCCATAAGTCACTTCAACATCACTATGACTTGGCGATCCTCAGTCGTCGTCGCATCCGCGGTTCGTGAAGTCATTGAGGGCGGCGCAATTTTATGTGACTCCGAGCAAGGTTGTGCTCGTGGAAGTGTAGGCAACTCTTGAGGAGGTGCGAGTCTTGCCCCTTTCTTCTTTTTCGCAGTGCCCGCCTTTGTGGAAGTCGGCGTTGATATGGTAGCCGTTTTGCCGGAAGATGGTGTATCTCTATCGGTAGATGCAGCTCTTCGTGATGCTCTTCGGTGGCAATGTCGTCGTCGCCTAAGTGTGGCGGCAGCCTCTCTATGTGTTGAATGGTCGCGCACCATACGTTTAAGTACTGCTCGCTCATTCCTCACCCGTGGCCAATCATTGGATGAGGCCTCATGAGTACCATGGCAGTTAGGGCACTTTAACACAGTTGCGCGGCAGGCATCTGCTGAATGAGATTCAGCGCACCGTGGGCACACGGGGTTATTCCTACAGACACCTTACGTGTCCCATCTTGCAGCATTTGTAGCATTGCAGGGGCTTCGGTACATATGGGCGGACTGGATGCCGGACGTGGCCAACTTTGACGTGTGAGGGAAGTCTGTCTTCCTCAAACCCAAGCTTCAGGCAACCTGTGTTGCCAAGTCTTGTGATGTGCGTGATAAGAGTGCCTCCTGTAGTTGGCTTTATTAATATTGGCAAGTCGACTGTTGGTATACAAATATCGACATCATAAATGACGCCGACAGTGCCATTGCAGCCTGTCGGAATCATGGATCGCACTTTCCCTTTGTCGATCTCCGTTACGTGCCGCAGGCTTTGCAGCGCACTACGGTGTAGAACATCTACTGCGAGGACATTCTTCCGTGCGTTTATTCTCACGTCTTTTACCTCTTTTGGCGCGGTTCCCTCAAGAAACACAGAAAGGACTTGCCTCTTTGGGAGTCGCAGATGGGACACTGGGTCCACAGGCATGAAGAGCATAGTGTACGGCCAGCGCTGTGGTATTGTCTTCACGGTGGAGACACTTGGCGACGAAGACCTGCGTAGCAGTCTTCTTTTCGTAGTTCGGCTCATGACAAGCGTGAAATCTTCGTCCGACGAGTCGTCGCTGTCCGAGTACAACTCGGTTGCCTCACTGTCCATGTCACTTGACGCGTTTCCACGTTTCCTGGACTGGACCAGACGTGATGGCTGGGCGCCAGGAAGCTCCTCGATGGCTTCTTCATCCATTGCCACAACAAGGGAGCGGCAGCTCCCAGATTTTTGAGAGAAACAAGCGAGAGAAGGGTACAAGCGTTCTATGAAAGAAACACTTCGTAGTCGTTTCCAGCACTGTCAATATTCGCACCACTTCTCATTGGTCCAGATAAAATCCGCAGTGGCTGCGGCAACGCAAGCACCTATAGTTAAATATTATATTCTGGGATTTTATGTGCCAAAACCACGATATCATTGTGTGGCAAGCCGCAGTGGGGACTCCGGATTAATTTTGACGACCAGGGGATGCCCCCATGCACGGGACAGGGCCGTTTTTACATTTTACCCTCATCTAAATGCGGCCGCCGCGACCAGCATTCGATCCCGCGACCTCGCGCTTCGCAGAGCAACACCATAGCCGCTAAGCCACAACGGCGGTTAAGCACCAAGTTCGCTGGAGTCTGCATGTGTGGTGTGGCACACTCGGGGACAGGATCATTGGACCTTATTTCTTTTTTTCAGGACAACCGGAACAGAAAGAAGTACACGCAAGAAATACTCAGCATTGTCGTCGACAGCTTTGTCTCCAATCTTCCGCTTCATGACCTGCGCCAAGTATGGTTCCAGCATGACGGAGCACCACCACATTTCTGTACCTCTGCAAAGAGCTGGTTGGACCGTCATTCACCACGTAGGTGAACTGAGTGCGCAAGAGCGATGTTTTGGCCGCCGAGACTTTCTCCGCTCGACTTTTTTTCTTTGTGGCCACGTTAAAAGTCGAGTTTATGCAAAAGAGCCCACTGACACTAATGACAAGAACAGAATAACAGCTGCCTGTGCGAGCATCGGCGCAAAAGTATTGCGCATGGTTATCGAGTCAACGCGAGAGTGGTTTATGCTTTGCGTTGCTGTGGAAGGAAAGCATTTTGAACATTTTTAATGCATTGACATCTTGATGGGTGTCGTGTTTCCATGTAAAGTGAGATTTGTGCATGAGCACACTGGCTTTAAAATAGCAGAACGAAATATTTGTTACCACGGCTGAATCTGTTGTTGTTGTTGTTGTTATTGTTGTTGTTGTTGTTGATGATTTCAATAAAAAACACAATATTTAAAATTTAGCAGTCCCTTTATTTTCCTCACCCAGGCAAGGACAATGCCCCCTCGTCTAGTCGCCGCTACGCAGGCGCATTGCTCTCCTGCTTCTCCGCTGGCTCCCTTATCTCGGCAGGGCAGCTGCCGCCATCGTTACAGGGTGCGCGGTCGCGTGTTTCGACTGCGGTTCCGGGTTCTCAGATTTTCGATTTCGCTCGCCGAGAGTGAAAGGGCAATAGTTATCATCGTTGCTTATGCCTCCGCCCCGTTTTCAGACTAAACGCCGCACGCAACAGCCGCGTCACACGAGGGAGGAGCTTTGCACCGATCCTCACTATATTGCATGCGTAATCATGCGAGCGGAAATAAAAAGTTGGAGCCGGATATCTCGGAACACGGGCATGCTAGAAGAATTCTGCCAAGTGGAACTGCGTGGAATCACGACTGCCTCTAACTTTTCAATACAAACATGCCCGCTTACATCAGTCCCTAAAAAGTTAATTATTCAATTTTAGTTAATTGGACGGCAGACAGCGATAATTATAATCTCACTTTGTGTCTCCCTGGCCACATAGCTTATTTGCATAGGTGAACTTCACGTACCTCCCAGCGCCTAATTTTAAGAAACCTGAAACTTAATTTTGATCACAAGTCATACAACATCACAAAAATAAAAGCAATACATTATAAAATAAAATTACGTTCCTTCTTTCCACACTTCCTTTCTTTCATGCAATTACTCTTGACACCAAAAGTAACAAGCTTCCAAACTATTCGAAAGGGTTTTGTTAAGAACAACAGCGAAAACGACTGTCGAAATTTGCATTGCGACTGGCTACGGCGCTGATTTCAAGTTTACTTATGTATACATATCGGAGAAGCCGTGCTCATGCGCTGTGCGCACTGTGAGCGTGGTGAAGTTCCTGTATTGCCGCCAGGGGAAGAGTTTATTTGGTACTTTTACCACATCCACACATACAGTCTTCTTGATAGTCACAGTTATTCATGTCTGAGCACTTTTCATACAAGAGTACAACAGAAATACATACGTTGCTGGAGCCATATCTTGTAGTGTTTGTGCGTGCGGGCGTGCATTCATCATGATATGGTCATCACGGTTGTTTAGCGTGTTGTGTGGTTTATCTATCACGAGAAGGAGATTTATGGGGGCAGAAAATGAGAGGTTGTGATTGCGAACAGCACAATCAGAGAATGGAGGAGACGCACAAAGAAAAAGTAAATATGCCAGTGCAATCCACAGCGCTTCGTTTCTCGAAGTCGGCTGTGTCACTCATCGCAGCACAAAAAAAGGCCACTGACAGCCCGCGACTCGCAAAATTGCTGGGCCCATGGCCATCGAAAATAGCACAGCGAAAGCACTGAACGCACTTGTACTCTGTGTAATTCCTCATCTGTTTATATGCCCATCGCAGTCTACATCACGGCCGCTTGTGTGTGTTTGTGACTTTGTTTACAAGCTCATTGTGGTGCAACTTGCATTTGCCTTCTATATTGATACGTTCATGTGTGTATAAGACTGTTTGCTGCGGATTTCTGACCCTATGACGTGGTTTCTGTTCATTTTGTTACATATATGTTTTTATATTGTCGTTTCCGCTATGTGAAAAGGGAGTAGCCGTCACCATTACAAGGAGACTACATCTCTTTCTTTTATTTTCATTTCAATAAAAAAGGAACAGACATCCGGCGAGGTCTTTTTCTACAAAACGTCGGCTATAGCACAGCGTATGCGAACTTCTAAGAACTGTAAGGTATCAGGTTGGAGTAGAGTGATCTTCGCAGTAATCACCGCTTCTACGGAGGCTGTTGTCGCCTTGAAGTGAGCCCATTTGTTTGCGCGTCACAATCGATGTCGGACCACGTCGTCGCCTGGGCACGCGCTGATGACAGGACTCCCTCGTGGTAAACGACTAAGCTCATCACTCATCGCCGTATTGAGACGCAACAGAGCGCAGGCATGTAAGCTTTTATAAAACACATGAATGATACATCCCTAATCTCCTACCAAAACATGTAAGCTTTATTGAATGAATACTCAATAAAGTAAAGGCTATAGTTTTAGAATTGGTTTGGCGAACGTTTGGGGGCTGTACGTGAATCGAATCTTATCTTCAAATTAAACGCCGCTTGTTTTCAATTGAATGAAAATCTAGGAACGCTGACCGGCCTGCCCCATAAATGTATGCGTCAATGTAGATTTTCTCTGTTATTTATATTGACGTTGTATTTTTATTTGTTTTTTACAATGAACGTTTTGTATTCTAAATACAACTATCAATGTTTGCCATGTTTTTCTTTCATTCGTAAGCGACATTTTAATTTTATTCACGTGTGTGTGACTGCTACGCTTTTTGTTCATTCCGACAAAGGCCGGAGGCATGGTCGCGAAGGGCCCGATATAGTATTTTAGTCAATCATGTGAAATCAGGAAGGACTGAAGCTAAGGAAAGTATGGGAGGGGAGGTGGACATTTATTTTATATAAAAATCGCGAAATATTGATACATATTCTTGTTATATATCTAACGCAGAAGTTTTGTTTTGGTTACTTGCAAAAACGGTGTTTTCAGGGAACAAAACCCACATGGAAATCACAAAGGGAACCGCTAGAAGTAAGAGAGAACTAGACCGCGCGACATCAGCAGTTTTGTTGTGAAGCCGACACGGCCGCAAATGATAAGAGATAGGCTGGCGACCGAATGAGGTGCATGCTTGTCCATTTGCTGGTGAGGCCAACACGAGGGCGTCGTTCGTTCAAAATTTCTCGCTCTTTCCGGCAATTCGTTCGGTGCACTTGTCGCGGCGGCAGTTTTCGAGGGGATCAAGAGGCCAGCGCTCTCCGTAATCCCGAGAGGTGAGGTCCTCTCTTGGCACAGCTTACATAATGAAGCAGAAAGAGCCATGTGCTGCAACAGCCGCAGCTGCAGCAGCAGCAGCACTAGTCCAGGGGAGCCGATCAGTGGAACAGGTCTGCGTCGTCGTCGCGTCCTCCTCCTCCCCATAACCGAGCGGCAAGTCCCTGGGGCTTTCGCCGCCCTTTCCTGATAGGCGCGCGACCAGCCTCGTCCAAGGGCAATCAGAGGCAGTTCCGATGCGTTTGTCTTTCCCTTTTACTCGTGCTCCCGGTGAACGCCGCCTAAGTTGCCTTTCGCGATCGGTCGCGCCTGGACGAGTGCTCCGCTCACTCTGCGTCTCCGCCGTCGCACACAGGGCCCCACGTCGGCCCACAGCCTGACGGCGCACGCACGTAGCCATGCGGCCCTCCGCTATGCTCGCCGGCCTGTCCCTGCTGGCCATCTGCCTAGCCGGCGTGGCCGCACAGTCCTCCATGGCCGAGGAGGGCGACACGCGACCTAGCGTGCCAGCCCCGAAGACGACGACGCCCAGAGCCGCGGTCACCAGGGTGCCCACCAAGTCGACTACCAAAGACCCCGGGCCGGACCTACGAAACCCGTTCAAGTACTATGCACGAAGGCAGGAGAAACTCGTCAAGACCCTCATGAAGACCATCACCGAGCACGTGACGCCGCAGTTCTTGGGAGACATCTCGCAGCTCAATCTCACCGGCGACTGCACCTACGGATTATTCAAGATGATCTTCGGCGTCAAGCAGCTCAAGCCGTGGGCCATAAAAAGTGAGTCGCCCGAGATTGTAGCCGCGTATGCGGCGTCTGGCAGCATGCATTCGCTGTGCCTTGCGCCCAAGATACGCTGTCCTGAAAGTGGACTTTTGAGACGCCGTCTGTGCTGCTTTATTGTCGCGCATTCTGTATTTCCGACACTGAACTGATATTTTTGTTGATATTATTTTCACCAATCTACACAACGTTGATCGCAAGCGAGTGCTCCAGAAAACACTCGCACAAACCAATAACGCTACAATATCTATCGGTTTGAAGTGTACTGGCGTGTCTTACTAGCACAAACAACACGTTTATAGCAGACCAACAAGCACGCGTCAAGTATGAAGGAGCAACGACATGTCATTCTTATACAAACGGCGCTCATACTAAAAAAAAAGGATGCTTTTTTTTTAGCACGAGCACATATCACTTGGGCGTAAAACACCGTGCTTTGTAGCTTACTGAAATGTTTCTCTCTGATGACCGACATATCCGAAACATTACAATAATATTGTAATGAATGGGTAGGCGTGCTAGCCGAATTTTCACAGTGTGCCTGTGATTGTGACGCTTCTCTTCATTTTTCACGGCAGGTTAGCTGGGAATAAAGTGAAACGAGCTGGTATACAACTGCGGACAACAATTAAATGCGATCAATACGCAGATGTGAATTCTCGGAAAGTCCCCTATGCTATTTCCTACGTGCTGACAGTCCCACTAGTATAAAACATTATTTAGAAGAGTGCCAGAACTGTACGCAAAACCTGCGTTGTTGTTGTGGTGACTTATGCGGATGAAAGGAACGGTCATCCAGGGAAGTGTCTGAAACTCTCGCCTCAGCAAATGCAGAGTAAAGAAAAGAACGCGTCGCTATGTATACGACTATGCATGGTCATGCACAACTAGGCAGGTGCCTTGTAAAGGCTGTCAATGCCATTTATTATCCATCTTAGATATTCAGGTAGGATGCACGCAGTTATTGCGTGGATGAGAAAGCAATCACTATTTTGGCCTCGTTCACGATGCATTTGCGAAAATATTGTTCTGCTGTATGGTTGAATATTTATGTTAAGCTTAGTCATATTTATTTTTCTTACACCACCACAAAGACTCCGCAAGGTGGGGGTTCTACATGACGGGTTGGTATAAAGATGGCGCTAACAAAAGTGGGACGTTATGGATGCCTTGAAGTTCGCGCCACTAATATGAACAACCATGCATTCCCGAAGGTCGTTTCACTGCATAACTGTGCACTTAAAATATGAATCTAATTTGGAATCTATAATATGTACAATAAAAGCTGAGCAACACGTGAAACATATAGCATGATAGCTGCTTGACTGACGTGACCTTCTCCTAACAAAGGCTGCAAATTAAGGCATACGCAGGCGAAGAGGCAGGAAGTTCGCCACTACCGACCGTATTATTAGGCCATCAAAATTCGCGTATATACTGCAAACACAACTTCAATGAATCACAAGACAGCAGACAAAAACAGAAAGGATGCAGATAATGCTTTCCTGGTTTAATGTCACAAGTTCCAAGAAGGCACTTACTGACTGATGCAACGCGCCAGACGTATAATTGACACATTTATCTCCATTTTTATTTGTGTGGCCGACCCGCCGTGGTTGCTTAGAAGCTATGGTCTTAGGCTGCTATGCACGAGGTCATAGGATCAAATCCCGGCTATGGCGGCCGCATTTCCATGGGGGCGAAATGCGAAAACACCCGTGTACTTAGATTTATCTGCACGTTAACGAATCCCAGGTGATCCAAATTTCCGGAGACTCCACAACGGCGTGTCTGTTAATTTCATCACCCCACCTAGTATTCTGCCGTCCTCGACTGCGCTTCTCTTCATTGGGCACCCATTCTATAACTCTAGCAGTCCACAGCTGATTTACTACGCAATACATGGCCTGCCCGGCTCAATTTTTTATCCTATTGTCACCTAGAATATCGGCTATTCCCGTTTGCTCTCTGATCCACACCGATCTCTTTTTGTCTCTCAAGGTTACGCCTAAATTTTTTTTATTTATATAGCTCCTAATGCATGCTCCCGTGCACGGTCATTTGCGCATCGCCAAGTTTCTCATATGTAGAACTTGCCACAGCAAGAAGGTATACGATATACCACACCTACAGCGGAAATCAACAAAACAAGTGGTGAGGTTCTTAACCTTATTTTAAATGCTTCAACACGAACTAAGCGGCGAGAACACAGCGCACATGGAGCTATCAGCACTCGCCGCACTCTGTCCCCATTGCAAATCGCTTTCAAGGTAGGGCCCGCGCAGCCACCGCCGTAGTACGTTTGATCACGGTTGATAATGGTTCGACGCGGATGGATAAGGCGCTCAAGAGTGATAACGGCTTATAATGATCGGAACGTCATCAGCGCACCTAGCGCCACTAGCTGCAGTAGGTTGTTTCTGTCATCAATTCATCTTGCGCCGCTGTATGCAGCACTTCCTGTCACCGCAGCGCTGTCGTTTATACTGGACGGATCAAGTTTCATAACATTGATAATGACACCGGGCTGCATGGAGATGAACAAGCGGCACAATGCTTACGCATACACAGACAACTCTGAGAGGAGTTCCCGCGTGATTTTTTGTTTTCTATCCCGCGTGCAACAAATGCGCGGGCATAGGCGGACCAGCTTATTCGGCGCCAAAAGCACAACGGGCAGCTTATACCTCCGGGCAACCTTGTTGGTGTTATGCGAAACCGTATGCATGTAGCAAAACCAGTCTAATGCTCGTTTGCTCAGCTTGAGCCTTTCGTTTTAGTGTGCCTTTCACCTTCCGTAGTAAGACCCCGAACACTTGTGAGCCGGGCGTCTCAGACGGAGATTACTGGGAAAAGCAAGAACACGATAGCGAGGGAAATTTTAGAAGGATACCACATAAAGAAAAAAAAAAGACGGAGATAAATGTCTCAGTGACACGTCTGTCACCTTGTATCAGTCAGAAAGCGCCTTGTTGGAACTTGCGACATGAAACCAAAAATGATTAACTGTTTGCTTTTTTTTTCCTGCTGTCTTACGGTTCTGCGCATGTCCTTGAGGTTGCGTACACAGTACACAGCATAATTTCGAAGGTGTAATAAAGTTGGTAGTGGCGCTCGTCCTGTTTCTTCGCCTGCGTTTGTCTTAATTTGCGCCCTTCGTCTAATAGCTATGTGTCACCAACTAAACCAACAAAAAGTGTTCCTACACCACCGCATAATGTTTATTCTCAGGAATAAGTCGTTGGGTTTCACTTATTGCGAGTAAGTAAGGGCGTGAAGCCGCGTGAACAAAGTTCTTTTATAATCATACCGCCTACTAGAGTCGCGCTTATAAGGGAGCTCGCTCATCACAGGCGCTGCATTCACCGTGCGGAAAGGCGACAACGTATACATACCGAGGCTGATGCGAGCGTCTGGCATACAGCTTCACCGAACCAGTGACGTGCGAGCTCTGTACAGCTGGGCAGATTCAAAATAATGATTTCGCAGAAAAATTCAACATAATTATTTCGAAGAAACCAGTACAGCCTAGCAAACGTCAAGAAAATCAAAATGCTCGTGTGCGGGCATTCCCAGTTTTTTCCTCCTTTTCCGATTACTCGGAATTGCCGTATTGGCGGAGAACGTCAAGCAACACAATTAGGTCCCCACTTCAACTACTAAGTGAATGTTTTCAACGTGGATACGCGCAGCTACGCACGCTTGCCGTTATCAAGATTATTTAAGAGGTGCCGCACTGACCTTATACGCACAGTTCGCTGTCCTCACGCGTTGGAACGTTATCTGGATATGCACTATCCTCATCGTCTGCATTTAGACACTGTATGCATTCAACTTTTTCTAACCAGTCACGGGTTAGACTCGCGGCCACGGCGGCCGCATTCCAATAGGATCGGAACGCAAAAAAAGAAACCCAGGTGGCCAAAGTTAACGCGGAGCCTTCTAGTGCGGAGTCTCTCATAGCCCCTGCATTTTTTCTGACCTTGTTTTCAATCAATCAATCAGTCAATCAATCAATCAATCAATCAATCAATCAATCAATCAATCAATCAATCAACTAACCAATAAATCAATCAATCAATTCATTTGAACAGGCGGAGTATGTGCTCGTTATATAGCACACACTCTGGACAGGTTTTTTGGCACAACGTTCCTCCATCAATCAAAAAAAAGAAAAACAAAGATTTACATCATCCTCGAGGAGAGAAAATATGAATCTAGGAGAGCTAAAGCAAATAAACAACCGCGAACAAGCCAACTAAATTACTGTTCTATAGAATAGAATTCATTGACAAGAAAGACAGAAAGGTCGACCTGAGCTTGTGCGCTCTCGTCTGCTACGCTGCACTGGGGAAGAGGGAGGGGGAGTGAAAGTACTGGGATGGGTGATGATGATAAGAGAAGTGGTGAGTGCCTTACAAATAAATGAGACAGTTTCCTTCCTAGAGTCGCTCGTCGAGCCTGCAGAAACTTCAGCAACACTTTAGTTGCACGCATTGAAGTTGCAGTGTCAGGCCATGGGCCGAGGATAGCTTTCTCCGACAGTGGTTGCCTGCCAACGCTGGCTAGGAAACTTTCCAACGTCCTTCGCTCCAGCATATATGCTGGGCAATCGCACAGTATGTGTTCCCGTTTTTCAGGCATCTGTCAGTGTTCACAATCAGGGCTGTTCGACTGGCCGATGAAGTGCGCGTAGCGACGGGTGAAATTAAGTTTACGGTAAACACTGCGCGTCATAGTGAAGGTCAGCTTCTTTCTTATCTGCGAGTAAAAGGAAACTAGAACTGGCTTTTGTGAGAACTGTCGTCATCGTTGTCCTCTGCTTTTTATGTGAAAAGTACCATTACCTTTTTTTATATATATACAATATATTTCCGACATATATCTGAGTAAACAGCGTCATCACTGTACTCTTCTTTTTTCCAAGATATGAAACCAGACGTGAGTAAGATGCACGAGAATGGTTAAAACGTAAATGAACTTCCATTAATATATCTCCAAAAATAAACAAGCTACAGAAAACAGCTTACCAATGGGGTGACATGAAGGAAATGATACGTTTAACAACAACTTAGGCGATGAGAAATTAATTTTGGGTTTTTCACCAATGATGCTGTAGTAAACATACAAAAGTACCAAAAGGTCGTTTGCGAAAGCGAACGACTACCTTGATCCAACGAGAAAAAGGTGGGTTAACCGAGGGGCCCGATTTTTTATTAGTCATATCATGAGAAGCCAACAAACACTGACACCAAGGACAACATAGTGGAAATTACTTGTGCCTAATGAATGAAGTAAAGAAACGATAAATTAATAGAAATCAAAGTGGATGAACAAACAACTTGCCGCAGGTGTCGAACGATCCAACAACTTTGATCCAAGCGATTGAACCATAATGAAAAAGTCGTATACTTCGAATATTGTGTCAATGCGAACCTGCGGAGTGGCCCTGAGAAAAATCGCTCGTAGAATGCACTTGCACTCATCAGAGAAAATAAGTTTCTTCGTAAAATCATATAAAACATAGTTTTCCTACATTTATAGGTGCCGGTGCATCGAGGCATCAGTTACTCACCAAATAAACGTCGGAAGTCGGAGCAATTCGAGCTTTGAAACATGGGCTCCAATGATGTAATTCTAACATCGTGCCTTCGGTGATGCCTTCATCGAGCCTGCAAAGGCAACAAGCAGGCAAATTTCAGGGATGTGTAGCGCATACAAGTATAACGCTTCCTGCGTTGATTTTAGCAGAAAATTTTCTACCTCCGTGTATTTGATTCTTCCTTGACTTAACTTTTGTGGCACCCTGTAATATTCATAGAGACGCGCAGCGGTGCCTTAAAACGCATTATATATATATATATATATATATATATATATATATATATATATATATATATATATATATATATATATATATATATATATATATATATATATATAGTGTGTGCATAACGCAATCATTTACGTGGAGGCTTGAAAGCGAGACGGGTGCGCAAAGTATGCTACATTTTTATCGCCTTCTGCATCCGACCGAACTGATCCGCCCTGCACTGCGCCTGCGCAGCGGGCCGCTCGTCCCAAGCTGTCGCAACCAACAAAAAATGTCGTGCGCTGTGTCGAAACTATCCACGCGTGCGCAGCCAAGCAGCGCTCTTGCCTTCTGCGCCGCGACGACCGCAACCAGATGCCACTTTCTTGTGGCGCATGCTTCACTTTGGCGCCATGAATGAGACTTGTTTGCACACTGTCCTCCCAGTTCATATATATGTATACTGACATCTTGCGATACCGAAAGCTTGTGTGAACTGTGAAGCGAATTCTTTCCAGGAATGACTCCTCGAGCCGCCATATTTATGTACGCACCAAGGTCGTCCACTTTTATAACCAACACTTCGTTAGTAAACAAACTCTCATTGCAACCTAAATTTAGAGTGATGTCCAACAAGCTCATGTTATATTAACATATATCCGTATTATGCGTCGTAAAAGGACATTTTTTTTCCCCTAAGTAGAAAAAGATTCTGAAGTTATCGGTACTGATTTGAGTACTATGCGAGGTGATCATTTTTAAGTTTTCCGGAATATTTAAATATCGCCTGTGGCCTGACAGCCTAATTCTTGTCCCTGAGCTGGATTATTCGAAGAGCCGGACATTATTAGCACGACAAATCGAAAGACATATCCAACTAATTAACAAAAATGCGCTTATTCACTTCTTAATTAACAGTTTTACGGCACCTATTGCGATTTACGAATTGTAGCCGCTGAAGTTGCAAGACGTATCCACTTCAAATGAATCTCCAAGATGCCCATGGTCGTCCACAAGTGGACAACCGTGTGCAAAATGATCGATGTATGTCAGCGCCTTACATTGCAATTGTTTTAGAGCACAGCTCATAGGCGCCAGTTCCTGCGGCCAGCGTCGATGTCGGCGTCCCTCGTAACCGAACGAACGAGCCCAGCGAAGGATCAAAGAGCGAACGCGGAGCGCAGCGGGGGATGAAAGACGGCGATAGCGAAGAGAGCGCGAAGTGGAAAGCGGAGCAGGAGGGTATGGCGAAAGCGGGATGGAACAGCGTAGTGCCACGCAAGACGTGCTCTGCGGCGACGATGGCCACGAGATGGCGCCAGAGTAACACGCGTCGTCTGCTCACCGACGACGCCACCGATACCATATATGTAAACAAAGGGGAGGTCTGTCAGCGGCAGCCACTGTGAATCGCGCCACGTCACCCACGCGCTGCCTCTCGCGATCTCCCGATTTGCGAGGCAGTCGCGCCACACTTCGCTCCGTATGCAACGTGCGGCACGAGACAGATTGTCCGCGCAAACCGAAATATCGCAAAATGAAAACACTTATACAGCAGCGCTCAAATTTCGTATTACGGAGTATCGTATTATCGGTGAATTTTTGTATTATTGTTGTGTCATATAACTGTAACATAAAAACAAAGTATAAAACAAAGAGAGCAGGTAGAGAATAGGTAGTGTCCTAATCCACGCCCCATCGGCGGCTCTCTTTAAGTAACTGAAGTAGATTTCGAAGGCGTTGCTTTTACTGGCTGCAGAGGCCAGAAGTAATCCCCAAGCCGGAAACACGTCATGGTTGTCATTTTTTTAGAAATTGCCTACTGTCTTCAGAAAGAGAACACCGCCCGTCTGCTTCCATACCACTTCCACAACCTCGACAAGGTGCTGTAGTCCTAAATGCAGCGGTGCCTCAACGAGTCACTTGTAGTGCGCAATACGGCGCACGAAACAGTCGTAAACCATTACCGAAATCAAAGTGCAACCAGCGGTCCCATGCGAACATAGGCCATAAAAGTCAGGGTAATTAAAACTGATCATGCGTGATTCATGGCGTTTAGTGTCTCGAAGCAACACATATGGGCTATCACCGACACCGTAGCGCAGGGCTCCGATCTACTCTCGATCACCTGAGGTTCCCTACAGTTCACGCAAAGCACCTTATACGATCGTTTTTGTATTTCACCGCCATCGCGGAAGGCGGTCGACGCAGTCAACAATACAGTGCGCGACCTTTGCTCATCAGAAGGCTCAGAAAAGGAAATTAAAGATACGCGGCCCTCAGCAGTGATTGAGAGAGAGAGAGAGAGAGAGTAAACTTTATAGAAAAAAGCGCAGTAATGTAGGCCAGAATGCGAGGCAAGGGTATGACTCTCACCCAAGCCAGAGCAACCGAGGCCCGCACCCTCGTGCAACTTAGCCTGTACAGTGTTTTGGCTTTTGCGGGGACATGACTTATTTGTTTGTTGGCGTCACTGCGTTTAATTAGCAGCTGACTTCTCCCAACTGGCTCAGTGTTTTCGATTGGGTGCTGCAGGGATAGCAGACTGAAACGTCGGCACTATAAACGGCGAATGGTAGTGCTATATCCAGTTATACTTCTTTTGTCGTTCACGCACTGTACTGAGAAAGAGACGGTGCTATTTGCTTCATTATGAAAGACAAGCGAGCGCTCCAGACGGCCACTAGAGCTCCAATTCTTCATGGCCAGCTTGTGTCTTTGTACGGGTAAAGCCGAAGTCACATGAGTGAAAGGATCTAAAGTAATTTTTTGTCGCTTATGTTTTATTACATATGACTAAACATACAAAAATTAAAGTTGCTTTACGAAGTTACTTATCACCTAGACAAACAACTTCCTTTGAAACCAGGAAGCTTCATGGTTTCATCTTAACATCATTAAAGAAGCATTCAGGCTTTTCAGAAGTGCCCATTAATTTTTGTCTCACCTCGTGACAACGCAGTCAATGCAATTAGTGCCAAGACAGGAAGAGTGCCAAAGAGCGCACGGCGCGCATTGAAAGGTAACTTCGCGCTTTGCGCTGAGCTTCCGCTTACCCAATTGAACTGCGTTTACATGGTCTTTGATATGCCAATGAATCCAACATGTTTTTTGTTGTTGTTTTTTGTGACATGCTTATTTCACCGAAAAGCGTTCACATGATCCCAAGAACCGGATGCCGACAGGGCAGAGGAGCTTAGCTGGACACATTCGAGTTCATTCCATGCTGCTTTGGTATACCTTTTGATGGGCAGGCGCTGGCGTTGCCTTGTAAAGGGGCAACGAGCGGATACAAGAACAGCATAAGCAAAAGGGTAAAGAAAAAAGAAACGTCTCATAGATTTTAGATAAATGCCAAAGTGTATGTTTTCTGGTACGCGTCTCATATCAATGTTGATGGGGATGTTTTTTTTATTTATTATTTTTTTTAATGCGAGGGCAAATGTCTCAGGGCATACAGAGCTATGAGATGCGGGCGAATAAGGATGATTAAATGAATGAAAAAAGATTTGCGGATCTGCTTCCTGTAGTCAACATCCAAGAGGTTTCGCCGTATGGATATCAAGGTGTCGTTGTCTGCTAAACAAAACAAGGAGGCGGAGGCATAGCGTAAAAGCACAGTGTGCGCCCTTTGGGTAACGTAAAGGGCAAGGATGCACAAAGCACATACGTTGTGAACATCAAGTGACTGAGTATTAAAAAGAACATCTCGCTACCCTTTTCTCACGTATGAAGCCTGGCCGGAATGCGAAAACTATTTAACCAAGGGAAATCGACATCTACACGTGAACGCAACAAGCGACAAGCCAGATAGAGGAGTTCGATGGAGCGTCACATATTCATTCCGCAGAACGCACCTTCTGCACAGTGGATCCGCATCACTTGCATATGCAAACATGTTATAGATGTCTGCACTCCGTCTAGGATGCACAATCTATATAGTCAGATATGGCAAACCCCTGCATCTATACCGGACAACGACACCTACTGCATTGAGGCTTCTCATAGCCCGGAGAGGACTATCAGAGCAGTCTTGGGACCAGGGACAAATATCGTACATACGGCAGTCTCAAAGCAGTATCCCCTCCTGCGGTGCAAAAGTTCAGGCCGTTACAGAAGTCATTATCCTACACATACGTAAAACTGGAATTTTCGCAATAGTTTCGGATATTCAGGAAGGATTGGGTTCTTTTGTGCAAAATACACTCCCAGATAACACTCGCACAACGCTCACCTGGTATATACGCACAAGCACCCTACAACGCGGCAAAGAGCCCAAAAGCAGCAAATTCCGCCTGCCTTTTTCTCCCCCAGCACACGCACACACATGCACACGCACACATAATGCGAGAGAGAGAGAGAGAAACCTACGGCGAGTTGTCTTCTTGCCCACTTTCATTTCCCTTCTCCTTTGTATTTCTACATTTCAATTAGAACAACAGCCAAGTTTCTATTTGCATACCTGTGTGTTCATGTGGCCGTAATGAACAAAGATCGACCCCCTCGGTTCTCCTTAGTTCACATATATACTGATTAAAAATTAAATTCTGGGGTTTTATGTGCTGAAACGGACGCTCTGATTATGAGGCACGCCGTGGTGGGGGACTCGGTATAAATTTTGACTATACTGTGGTTCTCTAACGTGCACCTAAATCTAAGTGCGCGGAGGTTTTCGCATTTCGCCCCCATCGAAATTCGGACGCCGCCACCGGGTTCGAGCCCGCTACCACGATCTCAGCAGCACAAGGCCATAGCCAATCAGCTATTGCGGTGAGTCATACACACACATACACATGCACAGATACGTACGCACACCGACAAATGGATATCAGGCACAAATACCCGCACCACCTAAAGTTGGGTACAATTTTGAAAGGCAGCGGCATTTGCCCCTCAAAGGCGGATGCACACGAGCCTCCACCAATGGGCGCGCACTCTAGAATCGCGTCATGAGCCGGACGGCCGGTGACCCCGCCGACGGAGAACATGGCAGCCCGTGCTTCGAACTTAGCCGCGTCGCATCAGCGGGATTATTTCTTTACTCGCAGAGGCAATCGGTTGCCGCGCTTCGGTCATTCTGGCGGGGCTTCTCCCGCCTTCTTTAGTTGTACCCGACTATAACCGCGAACGCCATATACAACAACAAATTAATGACACGTTAAGAAACCGACTGTCATATGTGTAGCCAAGTACATCAACATACTGTATGTTGCAACTACCGGGAAGCCAACAGATTCAGAGGGCGACGACTTGGGCCAAAACTTTTTTCAAAATTAGTGTTTCACTCTCTCACAATCCAGGAAAGACAACGAAAAGTCGTTCATTTGCTGCCGCCAACCGCACGGAAACCAAGGAGGTCGTTGGTGGCCGTTATCTTCAAAGGTTAGAGGCCTGGCACTGGAAATATGACACACAATAACAGATAATTCAGACGGCTTATCTCTCATTTCAGCGCCCTCAACGTGTATATTTTAACGCCTAAAAGTACGCGCACGAGAGCAAGGGGACATCGACCCGGCCCCAGGGGCTCGGGAGTCAAGACGGGGTGCGTTGTCGTGTGGTGCGTTGTGGAGTCCCCTCCTCGCCGGCTCACGTTTGTTCAAGACAGGTTGACCAGTCTGGTTTCAAGCAACGCTGCAGCTTTGGTGCGTTATTAGAGGTCACGCCCAGTCTTTCCACTTCTGGAGAATTGGAGTTATGTGCAGAATGCAAACGAAAATAAAATTAAAACGCATTCATCCGCGTTTGCTACCTGCTGCGTGAGTTGTGCACGAACAGATGAAAAACCAAGTGAAGATGAAACCGTCCGCCCAGTTCCCGCGGCGCGCACAGGTCTTCCGGTTGGTCAAGCGGGGGCTATGTGCTTCAAAGGTCAATTTCCCCGCACATCTGCAAGCAGAGTACAAAGGCCACGTACGAGCAGGCTTACACGCAAATACAGGGATTCGCAGTATACGGGGCTCGGTGTTTCTCAAGTCTATGGCAAAAGTCTGAGATGAAACAACGATTCTACATTCTGAGGCGGCAAACTATGAAAAAATGGGCTAGCCAGGGTATCAGGGGAGCAAGAAGGAAAAGAAGCCAGTAAATATTGGTTTTAAAATAGTCAAAATGGGGTGCACTTACGGCTCAGGTAGATTTTTTTTATTTGTTTAGGTCGGTCTAAGGCAAGAACAAAATTATCTGAAGCCCTCCTACGACTCCTAAGTAATTTACTGTCAGATTTAGTGTACGCGTTATTTTATATTTTATCGAAGATTACGATCATTTATAGCTTAAACACTGCGATATTTTTGCTTGCCATCCCGCTAGTCAATCCACCATATTTCTTCGTAGAAGCAGCCGCTACCTCCACGATGTTTTTTTTCTTTCTTCTCTCTCTCTCTTTACCTATGAGTCAGCAACCTATAGCGTAAAGCTCTCCCCTCCATTTCTGCTTGAAAACATGCCTTGTTTTCAGCTGGTGAAAGACTTCCACGGGTGAACATTAACGATGTATGGCGTGTTCCGCATACAAAAGAGTCGATCGGGCGTTCGTCTTGCCGCCAAATGTGCATTCTCGAGAGTCGGCAAGCAGAGGAGATATAAGACTCCCACTGGGTCCACTGCAACTGAAGCTCGAACTTGAGATGACGTGATCAGGCACTCTTGCCGCGCACTTGCCAACGCGAATACCGGAGGCGGCAACGTACTAATGGTTCCTGATATTTTGACGACGGCTGTACTGCAAATGGTGGCCACGAATATTGTCGGAAGGAAAACGCGCACTCGCTGCCTTTCCTGCAACAGATTACCACTATACTCGGGGGTATCATTACGCGTTGTCGAATCGGGAAACAAATGAGCAAAACAGCTTCCAGTGGTCTATTGTTACGTATATTCGTAATCGAACATGCCGCGGTTCTATTACGATGCTATAGATCGATTACAAACTCATTTTGTTTCCATATTAGGCGAAGCCGCCGTAAGCACGGAGAAATGTCTGCCGCTAAGTTTATTTTGCTATGATTCGACTTGGATGTTTCACTGTACAGGCGTCTGATAAGCAACAAGTTCGCGACTCAAGTAGCGCATGCGTTATGGCATCGACAATGTGCGAAGCGAGAAGGGAACGATGTGATGGAGGCGGCCAGAAACCATGTTGTCGACATACGATGTCGAAAAGCCGCATGGAAAAGTAATTCGATTATATTGCTGCTGTTGTGAATGTTGTCAGTGCTACTTCTTCGGAAAACGCCGTATGTAAGGTGGAGTGTGTATAGTATGCGCTCCGTGCTGGAGGCAACAAAGCGAAGCAAGCCTTCGACTATCCGTATCACCATTTGCATATTCAGCGTGCATTAATTCCTTGTGCACCTGTAAGTCGGCAACGGTCGTCATTGCTTTCTTTTTGAGTCGATTTGATAAGTGATCAAGCAAGAGCGACATGTAACATAGCAGGAGAAGAAATTACGAAAGTTGTTCGCTCAGAAAACGAGTTCATGATTTTGAGGCACCCGTTAAGTGGTAATTCACGTTAGTCAGGCTGTCGGACAGATATCGCGCGTATGCGTAGCAAACAGCGATCGCTTTCACAAGGATATTTAGTTGTTGAGAAATATTTGCAATTGGCCGGCCGCCTTCGCTAATAAGTTTGCTATCACCAGTGAGCGGGAGCTTACGAAGCGCTATGGTTACAAGCGGCTTTGTGAGTACGGGTTCTTGAGTTTGTAGGCTGGAGGAGTTCGCAAGAAGAGGCGCTGGCCAATCATGATAGCGAAATTAGCGAAGGCGGCCGGCTGACGAAAGAAAATCTTTTGTGGATTCGGCCTCTGGTCGTCTCATATGGTAAAGGTTGCTCTCTTGACGTCACACCATATAAGAGAGAGCATTGAACTAAGCTCTGAGATTGATATGACTGTGAAGTTTGCGACATTTTCGATCATTGATCTCTCATCTCAGTTACTCCCGTTCCGTTAGGGCGAAAATACTAATAATCAGGCAGCAACCTCCTTTGAGGAAGCTTCAGATACCAGAGCGCTGAAATCTAAGCAAGAAAGAAAAAAAATATAATCACCCCTGGCAGCTTCGAGCTCTGTGTCACCGCTGTAAGGTCGCAAATCAAGGGGATGTTTCTTCGCCCGCGGCGTACCTCAGGTGTCGCTGGCTGCCGAAGACGGCACGTGGCCGCCCTCCGTGCGACCCTGAGGAGAGAAGTGGTGCTGCAACGAATGTCGCAGAGCCAAAGACAGAGGTCACTTCGCCGAACACGAGCGATCGTCGCCGGGAGCATTCAAATGGCGCTCTTCCAGGGACGGCCACGCCGTGGTTCGCGTGCTAATGCTACCGAGCGGTTGGGTATATAGCGGCACGCGCTGAGGTGAAGCGACTGTATGACGACACGTGGACAGCGTCCCCCGCGCTCAATTGGCTTCGGGGAAGAGTGATCATTACGTTCGATCTATACGGCGGCATTCGCGCACAGGCGCCGCGCAAGTGAACGGCGAAGCGAATAACATTAGAACTAAATCGGAGAAAACATTTGATGAACGTACTTCCCGCTGAATAGCGAGAGAGAAAAGGATAGTGAGGTGGACAAAAAGCTGAATCCGTATTCAAAAAAAAAAAAGAAAAGATCATCTAACACTAGAACTGTTCGCCAGAAAAAAATTCAAACCAGTACTAATGCTGGACATATTATTAGTGAAAGCGGCCAGCCTTAGTAAAAAAGTACTTACGAACGAAAAGCATTGTAAATTCGGCAACTGGGCCCGTGTTCACATGACCCTCTTACGCTAGAATTGTTCATAAGAGAAAATTCAAGCCAATAGTTATGCTGAACATAATTATTAGGAAAGGCGACTGGCTAATGGCAAAGATCACTTACGAAACGAAGCGCTTTGCGAATTCAGCTCCTGTTTCTTAGCTTCTGGCAGTTTATTGCCTTTTGCGATTTCTCATGAAGAACAAAGCAAACGCGACCATTATTTCATGTCCCTTGAATTGCTTAATCTAAAACACGGTATAAAGGGTACAGCGCAGTACTTTTGCTGCAGCACCTACCAAAATCCTTACCAGGAGGCATGCACGCTTTGGGTCGTGATGTAGAGCAAAAAGAGCAAGAGCCTAATTTCGAAGCACGCTGGCGATGCTTAGCGAGTCTTTATTGTGTCTGCTTTCTTTACGGCAATAGCTGTATTATCCTGTTAACTTTCTTGTATATATGCACAGAGTCGTCGTCGTCGTATGTCGCAACATCGTGTCACAGGTTTTCTGCAAATAAAACCGCGGCGTTTCCACACGTTACTGACACGGCATGGCGTCTGTTTACACTATAGCATATACTGCACTGTACATCCTAGATGCACCACTATTGTTGAGCAGTGTTGCTCTACAAAGGCCTTAGACTCAATCAACATTTATTCCCCACGGGTTCGCTAAAGCATATGCTTAAAGGTTGTTTGCGTGGCACGCGCGATTTACGACCTAGACGCAAAGTAACAACCACGTGCCGATAAAGGCAAGTGTCATGACCTATTCCGTCGCGTGTCACTACACATGTCCCTGGAGAGTGTTGCAATTCCGCACAACGCCCGGTTGCACATGTTCCGGAGGGGACTCGACATCATTGAATGAGTCTCACGGCTGTCGCTGTATGTGTCTTATGAGGCATCTGCCACAGGCCACATATAAGCCCGTATACACAAAACCTGTTCGTACGCAGAGCAGTCGGAGCAAATGCCAGCCCATGGTGCTGTCGGACATGTAATTAGCGAGGCTGACAAGCCCATGGCAAACAGCAATTTGGAATGAAAAGCACTGTGACTTCGGCCACCGGTTATTCCGTTTTCTAAAGCATAGTTGGCAATGGGAGAGTCGGCTTTTTTTTTTATCCTGTCCAGTTCGTAAAGGCACCTATCACGCAAGATTTCGAAATGCGTTTTTTACTCGCTTCAACTTTGGCGAAGCGCTGTGTGCTCGCGGTATTGAGAGGAAGCTGCTACCAAATTTACAAAGTTTTCCTTTCCGTTCGTAATCGCTCTTAGACATTAGCTGGCCACCTTCGTTGATATCTGTCAGTATGGCTGGAATTCGCTCTTGAGAACAATCATGGCTTAACAATTTTTTGTGAATACAGGCCCGTATCTATAAAAAGCCCTCACGCTATAATTATTTGTAAGAGCAAACTCAAGGCAAACCCGGTGCACCCGGTTGCACCAGGTTTGCTTTGAACCACGTTTGCCGATGTGCACCAGCATGCTCGACATATTAGAAGGCAGCCGGCCAATGGCAAGGAACATTGTGAATTCGGTCCCTGACTTCTTCACTTAGAGCACTTTTTCTCCCGATGAGATAACAAGAAACTAAATTTTGCTTCATTTATTTCTTGCTTATTATTATTATTCTGCTCACCTTCTTCTAGGATCTTGCGTTCCCGTCGCCCTATTCCCTGCAGCATGCAAGCGAGTATACGCCTGCTAAACGCGCTTTCTTTTGGATCAAGTCAAAGTCAGAGTGCGCTCGGGTGCTGTTATTTATGGTGTCTTTCACAAACCAAGGTGCCTCATTAAGATATCCAGTAGCCGACGCGGGTGCCGTGTCATTTCCTAGGAGGATACGAAAAAAATTGCTGGAGCGGATGGGAAGCCAGCGCCAGAATACAAGTGAAGCCAGCGCCGCAATATTGTGGCGGGCAGAAAGCTCGGCGGCCGCCGGATTGTGTGCAGCGACTGCAGAGCGCGGTGATCTTTCCAGGTCAAAGGTGCCTCTGCAGCACCTTCGCATGGGTGCAGCCCGTTTGCAGCGAGCACGGTTCAATCCTGCGAGTTGGATTGAACCGTGCTCGCCACCCCAGAATTTATATTGTCCCACCCCCGAATTTCAATTTGGCCCATCCCCAAATTGAAGTAGACCCACTCCCAATTTCAAGCTGGCCCAACCCCAAATTTTAGGTTGGCTTACATCCAAATTTCAAGTTGGCCCACCCCCAAAAAATTTCAAGTTGAGCCACCCCTGGCCATCCGCAAATTTCAGGTTGGCCCATCCCCTAATTTCAGCTTAGTATATAATTAATAGTGATCACTTGCGGGAAAAAAAAACGGCGGCGAACGCGCACGATATTGTACGCGGCCGGTTTCCTACCCACCACAAGTTGGCCGCCGCCGGCTTCACTGCCCTCTATGGGTAGGTATAGGCAGCTTCCACTCCAGCAATTTTTTTTATATCTTCCTTGGTCAATTCTCAAGCGCCATAGTTGCTGAGGCTGCTCTGCGCATGCGCAGCGACACTAAACAGGAGCCTGCACATAAACATTGTCGACGAATAGACAATCTAGCCGTCGCGGTTGCTCAGTGGCTATGGTGTTGGGGAGCTGAGCACGAGGTCACGGGATAGAATCGCGGCCACGGCGGCCGCATTTCGATGGGGGCGGAATACGAAAACACCCGTGTACTTAGATTTAGGGGCACGTTAAAGAACCCCAGATGGTCGAAATTTCCGGAGTCCTCCACTACGGCGTGCCTCATAATCAGAAAGTGGTTTTGGCACGTAAAACCCAATAATTTAAATTTTTAATACACAATGTGCACTCCTTTGATTTGGTGGAGCGGGCCAGCGAGACGTCCTTGTGCCCTTATATATCCCTTGCCAGAAAACTTGGTGCAAACAACTTTGCTGGA
The DNA here is from genome assembly GCF_050947875.1 of Dermacentor variabilis. Classification (NCBI taxonomy): domain Eukaryota; kingdom Metazoa; phylum Arthropoda; class Arachnida; order Ixodida; family Ixodidae; genus Dermacentor; species Dermacentor variabilis. Next base: position 91,568,863 of record NC_134568.1, read on the forward strand.
CAGGGTACAAATTCATTCGTTCTTTTCCTCAAGCCTTCAGCCAAATGCCAATGCGCCAAGTGTTTTGCGAATCCTCCAAAGAATTTAGATTAGACGGCGAAAGCATTCGCAAGTTTTTGTTCACGTGGTTGCATGATGCGTGGTAAAATGGCAAGCCAGGCTTTTAGGTGTGTTTCTATGCTACAGTATACACACTAACACCATAATGTGTACTTTGTGCAACTTGCAACACGGTTCCTTCTTTTTAAGGGCGTACGCGCTTATTTGGAAGCCCTCCTCGTGTTGTGAGTTCCGTTGTAATACCCATGGTGTTGCGACATCTTAGGTGCTAGACCATTATAATGAAACATTTCAATTTCACGCGGTCTTAAACAGACCCGTGTGCTTTCGAGGTATACGCCTAACAATCGAGTATACTTATACAGGTATTGTGTCGTGATTTATCGCTTGATTACGAAGAACAGACATGCGCTCACGTACACCACTTTGTGGGTCGTAATGCCGTGCCATATAAGCCGGCTTTCTGTAGCTATCAACGCAGCGCGAGCGGTGCACGTACGAGGATATTTTCGATTCTCGGTTGTGTAGCGTTGACGCCAAGCGGGCGAGGCATGTGCTGGCCTCACGTGAAGAAAGAAGCCGGCAAAAGGATGTGTTTGACCTTGCGGAACAGAAAACACACATGGTGGACTTGGTGGACACTGGTATGACAAGTTAGGTCATTGTTTTCTGCCATCCACCTGCACAACTGTTTTTAACAGTCAAAGGTATGATGTGTATGTAGGTGTATATGATGCTCTTGAAGGCTGTATTTAACTATTATTTTCATTTTTCATTCTTTCTGTCCGGCCGATGCGGCCCCATTCCGGTGAGGGCGATATGTAAAAACGCCCGTGTACCGTGCATTGGGTGCACGTTAAAGAACCTTATGTGGTCAAAAGTAATCCTGAGTCTCCTACTACGGCATGCCTCATGATCATAGCGCGGTTTTGGCACGTGAAACGCCACAATTTGACTTCCTTTTTTCTTCTACATCGACATTGGCGGAAATGAACTCTCGCCCTGCTTCGTCCAACACAAAAAAGACGAACATCCGTGCACTACTAAAGCACACAAGTCCGACACTTCGACCATGAGACTCAGGATTATATTCACTGAACCCTGACTCGCGACTTCGCCTGTCATCAGGACCCCCCGTTGTAAAACAACTCAAGCGTGCCACCTGTGGTTGGGCGTCAAATTAACGAACGCTTATTCATTCCTCGTCAGAATCGCCAACAATGCCACATGCCACTTTTGCGGGTTTGATTAAACTATAAGGCACATTAAGCGCCACTGCACATAATGCAGTGGCACCTTAATCTAATCTTCGACTCTCAACAATATACCCTGCGTGCTGGCGGTTACACATATACAACACACCGTTCTTAGAAGCAAAGATCCTGGGATCTTCGCCAAAGAAGCCCGTAGTATACAGGCACAAAGCCTCTAATGCCATTCTTGAAGGCAGCTGAGCTAGACGAGCGCTTGTGACTATATTCGTGAGTGAGCATTTGCGCACGATGATTATCCCCCTTATCTTTATTTGCCTCTTCCCCGAGTGTAGCTACCAAATTGGACCGACCATGGTTATAGCCTCCCTGCCTTTCCTTCTTTATATATATATATACACATATCTATATATATATATATATATATATATATATATATATATATATATATATATATATATATATATATATATATATATCTGCGTGTGTGCGTGTGTGCGTGCGTGCGTGCGTGCGTGCGTGTGCGTGCGTGCGTGTGTGCGTGTGCGTGTGTGTGTGTGTGTGTGTGTGTGTGTGTGTGTGTGTGTGTGTGTGTGTGTGTGTGTGTGTGTGTGTGTGTGTGTGTGTGTGTGTGTGTGTGTGTGTGTGTGTGTGTGTGTGTGTGTGTCGTTTTTTCCTCAGAAATTGTTTGCTTTTCCGTATCATTTACCATGTCGTCTGTGAACATCTCGGATTCTGGAAGGGTTGGCGATGGTGACTTGACATCTTGCGTTCTCTCAGCTTTGCACTGGATACCTGCAGGTGTACCTCTCGTACCCTCTCACTGTGAGGCTAAACCACATTAATCTATCTCCTCTACTGTCGGCAAGCCAACGCTAACTAAATAACAAATATCTTGGCATCTTCGCGAAAGCTGAGACGCATGTACGTATGACGTTTACCGTTATTTGCCGTGCTCCGTAATGTCTGCCAAAAGTTGTTCCAGCTGGCGTAATTTCTGCGTTACAATGTGTTACATGGAGCGAGAAAGGCCGTCATTTCGTCATGTCCTTAACGTACGTAATGCACAGGCATGAGTCGACCTCACGTTCCCCAGGAATCACGTGACAGAAAGTATAGCTTGGCGGTAAGTGTGCTTGCGCTACAGAGCAGACTTTGCTCCCGTCAATCATTACAGTCTACACTGCAATAACTGCTGTATATAGCGAGGCAAGATTACAGAAAAGTAAATAACACGACTAATACGGTGTGATGTGTGCTTGCCGAGTTGATGCGCGCACATAACTTCACTACAAAGCGTACTATAAGGCGAAGCCGAACCTATATTGGCTAAGCGGCAACGACGGCGTTGTACATACTGCTGAGCGCAGGGTAGCGGGTGCAGCTAGAGGGCCACCGCATTCTGATGATGACGGAATCAAATAAAAATCCCCCGCGTTCCAAGATTTCTCTGAATCTCATGTGACGGAAATTAATTCGATGTATTTCACTACGGTGCTCCTCTAGCCTTCGTGTAGCTTTGGGATGTTTCAAAACCATCGATGAAATCAACTGTGCGGCCTTGAAGGGGAGCATCACCGAAGGGCGGGCTTCATTCAGTATTCTCTTTGTCCTCTCTTTCTCGAAAGGTTCGGTTTTTTTTTTCCTTTAGGAGAACGAAATTCCTATTGTAGACGAGCGTCGAATACGGACACGCTCACTCCGAACGCGATCGAAGGAGTAACGAACGCGACGGGACGGCAGAACATGTCGAGAGCCGCGCGCGCGAGATATCCATCAATCTGGCCAAGGTAGAGCCGAACCAGTTCAGCGGCTCCCGAAAGCACGCTCTGGCGGTTTGCTCACGGAAGGGTGCAGTTGGCGGTGGAGTGCTCAGGCGCGATTCGGCGGCCAAGTGTCCCGGTTGGTGCGACAGCCGGCGTCGCTCAGCCCGTTTCGCGCGGCCACTCTCGAAGCGCTGCCAGTGGCCGCGTGGCCGACGGCAAGGTTAGTATTATTGCCGTAACATGATAGTAGCTTGTATAGCGAGTCGCGTCAGCATGCCTGTTGGTAGCAGGAAGCCATTCTCACGACGGCTACGTATAACGGATCTCTTATACGACCGCGGCCTCAACGCAAATGGGGAACAAGCGAACTCACCACGCACCCTGATTGTGAAACGTCAAAGACCACACACAGCACACAGAATGGGTTGCGATCGCTTTTTATGACGCTTTTAGTGAGATTGGAGCGATGTGGAAGTCTGGGCCCGTAATTCTCTGTGGGCCCAGGTTTTTCCTACTTTTCCTATGCGTAAATGCCTTCCGCCACTGGCTGTTGCCTTGGCGAGCGTCTCGTCATCACGCCCATTGCTGTCACAAGTGGCGGGCGCCTGAAGACCGGCCAGTGAAAGTGAGGGTACGCCCTTACGTGCGACAAATTTTGCGAATACCTGTACTCTAAGAAAACTTGTCCCTTTGAGGGCTTACCTTGTCTCCCAACGACAATAATTATCTACGATTGCGAGCCTCTCCTATCTTAACAATGTGCTCCCGGTACTTTCAGGTCATGCGCAGCATGCGCGTGCCAGTGTGACAAAGAGCTCCTGACAGGAAAGTAGTGAACGCAGAGTGATAAATAATGTAAGTGTACGAAAGACTGATTGATACAAGAATATGCAAGTATAGCGTTGGCATGCAAGCGTGCATGCCAACGCTTGCTAGCCGTATGAAGATGGGCTCGTTAAAAATATGATGAGTTTTAACAGCGCCCGAAATTGTTGTGGGTTATGAGAGACGCCGTATAGTGGAGGGCCCCGGATTAATTTTGAACAGCTCTCTTTAAGCTGCATCAGCGTTCTTGCGTTCCGACCCATCGGAATGTGCTGCCGCGCCCGGGAATCGATCCCGCGACCTCGTGCTTCTTTCTTCTTTACCATTTTCTTATAAACACAGGAAAAGCCGACTACCTCAATCCCCCGGCCGTCACTCAAATATAGAACCAATCAACGTTTGGTGACGCAGCCTTGCTAACAACGTACGAGATACTTAAGCGGAACAATTACCGGGCAAGCATGCCAGGCATGCTTGGCCGAATTCACCTGCTGCAGCATCACCAACACCAGTACCGCCACAAAAAGAAGGGAAATAAAACAGGGACAGAAAGGCATTAAGCAACTATCAGCCGATGTTTATCTTATCTATTTTTTCTAAGCGATCTGAAAATTCATTCACGCGAGCTGTCCGTTTATCTGCGACGGTTCTTTCCTGTTAACGGATTGCTAGCATTGTTTTAAGAAAGCCCGATCGACCGAGACAACTCTTCTATCCCAAAACAATATTTTATCTTCTTAAAAGGCAGCGTTTCACCTTGGAAATATACATGAACGTCTTCAGAGCCTTCGGTTTAGTCTAGCATAGTATCCTGCTGCAAAATAAATATTCTTACGGTGTAAGAGGACGTGCTCTTGATCAGATTGTATCTTTCTCAGGGTCGGAACGGGGGGGGGGAGGTGGAGGGGTAGGGGCTCGCTGCAGTCGAACCTAGCCTTGCAAAAGTTGCCGGCAATAGCTCTGCCTGAACGCCACCCACCAAACGCGATACAGTGTGAAACACTTCACAGTCCAGCTAACACCACATATCAAAAACAAGTTGGCACGGAGCCCAATACGTTACGCCTTTTCCAAACCATGACAACCCATACGCCTTACCATTGACTTCCCAACTCTGTGGATATTTAGGAGGAGCCGAAGCACCTTCCTCCTATATATACCATGTCCTCGCGGGAACAAAATAACATTTGCATTTGAGTGTCGCGCAGTCTTGCGCTTCAGTCTATCTAACAATATATCTCGTTCCACTTCAAGGTCAGGAACACTTTAGTGCGTAATGTTAATTGTCACCCAGAGCTTGACATTGCACACACTACGATGATGGGCGAAGTCAGCGTAATGAATTTTTAAAAAAAAGTGAGAAGCGCTCACACCGTGCAGAAATTATAGGCGCACGTGCGTCACCTATTCTTATCTTCTAGAGCAAATAGCCAACCTTGCACATAAGCTGTCTCATGATTTTATATTGAATGTTTTAGGTATGGCCTTGTGAACCTTCTTGTTTACGTTCTTTTGACCTCTTAGTTTCTTGCCCCATTTGTTGGTTATGTTGTGAACTTGTCACGAATGCAAATACCACAAAGAGGTTCTGCATTTTCTTGATTTATAATATTAATATCTTATCATTTTTTCTGCATTCACTGAGTGAAATCTGCCCATGCATGCAGGCATGCTCTTGGCGTGTTTGCTTATATAACTTTAATCAATGTATCCGACCACTCATGCTTTCCGAGAGCTTTAATACCGGAGCTCGGGCCTTGTGAAGTATATCACTCTTCGCAACTTCTTGCACATGCGCCTTTTTTCATTTAAATGAGAACGAACGAGCCATTTATTTATTCGATTGAAAAAAATATATCACCGACGATTACGATTCTCCGTAGTGCGCAGTTTGAGCGCAGCTCCTTAGGTGTTTTGATTTTGCGATATATGAGGCAAATAATTTGAGAGAGATATGTAAGAGCATGGGCACTTACGGAGCTCTCTTTATTTACCGCACTGCGAGAGGCCGTCGTCATCCAGAAATATTTGATTTAACGCTTAAAATCAAGTCGAACCTTTCGGTATTCGATAACACTAAAATATGCTGCGCATTTTGTAACCACAGTAACGTTATTGGATTCGATAACACTGCCGTCTGAAGAAACCGAGATGGACCTTACTTCTACATACAGGCGCTCCTTTCTTTCCTCTGTGTGCTATAGGAATAGCCCATTAAGGAGCACGATCCACTGTAAATATGTTGCCATACGAAGACTGACCAACGGGAAGAAGTCATCGAAAGTGTCGTTTTTTTTTTTTTTTTTAGAAAGGGGAAGGTCCCCTTTAGTGGAACTGTTTAAAATTTTCTTTTCTTTCCTTCTCTCTGTTTTTTTTATCACCGCAACGGAATAAGGAATAATAACGTAACATTGACATTTACTTTTTTTGTTTTAGTTCTCGCCAAGCGCCCCTGTGTTCGTTCAAAGCTCGTGCAATCGCTGAGCTTTACGTGGCAGGTCAACGCGCATTCGAGCAGTATGTTGCGACTTCCATAGCGCTTCAGGCGTCTCAAAAATCTCTGAGCTTTCGGCAAGCTTCGGTTGAACATTTCGCGATGACGCGGCAAACACAGGTCAACATATGCCGCCTAACATGTAAACAAAGAAACATCCGTAGTAGGTTCCTTATGCATTGAGCACGAGCAAGGAGAATTCATCCGTTCGTGGTGAATTTCTGATCGCGTTTATGGATAGCTTCTCGCGTTTACGATGCCCATACTAAAATGGACGAATGAAACCGTAGTGAGAAAATACAAATCGGCGATAAACCCGGAATATTGTGCTTCATATAACGAGCATATAGTGAACATCGTTTTAATAACTCTGGATAAAGTAAATATCTCGTTATAATAAACAAAGACGCTGGTTCCGATTAAGTTCTATTTCTATCACAATAAAAGAAAAAGATAAACAATGTGGTACACCGCGATATATCAGCAGAATGCCTTATAATAAACTCAATAGACAACGGTGGCCTGAGCGTTCCACTTTACCTCCAAAGCACAGCTCTAAGCGATCACGGGGCTGAAGTATCAGCTGTACGCTACCGATGCCCCACTAAATTTGCGGCTAATTGCTGGCGAATGTGTACAAAAGCTACCATCAACATCTTGTTCTCGATTTTCATAGTTAGCATTATTTTCATTACCGTTCAAACGCTGGCATGGCTGAACATATGCGGGAAGCTTGACATAGCGGTTTTTATGCTTCCGCCATAGACTATTTTGCCGTCTGTTGATGGGCTAATAAACACTCTTGTGAGTCTTCAGGGCAATTCGTGTGAAACAAAACACTTGAAAGCAAAGTCGTCGGGCTGACTTCCCTTGTAGCAAAACTCTCGCTATAATAAACACTTTGTCCTGCCCCGACCGGTTTACTAAAGAGGGGTTCCACTGCAGCATGTTCGACGAAAACATGAGTGGGCCATGCGGTGTCTTGTGTACGAGCAAATTAACAACCCTTATGTAGGAAGTCTTCCCTCTTACGTTTCTCGTGCTCAAGTTTAACTTGTGTTGACATTTCCTTTGTCCGCAATATTTTTTCGCACGTGTTTATACTCTAGACGTGTCTGCACAGCGCAAACGATGAGGACGAGTATTGAATCCCCAATTGGTCCAAGCTTCCACTTTATCATTTTATACTCCCGTTGCTAATTTGAAGGAAAGCTTTGTCAAGGTTTCATCCTGTTCGCTTTCGTTTGTGCCTGTGTGTTTTATTTTTGTGTACAATAAAAAAAACACACACCAAGCAATGCAGTCTGAACAGGAGCATAAGTGGGAGTGGGGGGCAAAACGCTCCTGATGTAGGGCTTCTGCAACTTTTAAAAAACTTTTCTTGTTATGGTGGAGGGGCGTTGTATGGCAAAGCAGTTGTCCAGAAATCCGCAAGGGGAGGAACGTTTCATGAAAGATAAAAACTGTCGTCCATTTGAGAGTAGCACAATGTAACATAGGAAACACATCGGGTTTGGCTAAGAAAGAAAGTGTCACATTTGAATTAAAGTACGTCCCGGTCCAGGAATCGAATGGGGGAATAACAACGGCTTTCCGGGTTGGTCGCTTTAGTCTCATGTGCACAACTTATCCCTTTCATGATAATTCCTCTACCTTGCGGATTTCCACAGAACAGACTGACCATATATTTCAGTGTTCTTGTGCTATCTAATAAAGCGAAAACCAATCCAGAGCATTGCTTCTGTAAACATTTGGTCAATGATACTCAATGATGGATTAGTAGGTAGTGCGAAAGGATGCATGGCATTCAAGCTGCTTATTGTAGTCACTGATTTGGGGCTCCGAAGTCTGCGCGACTTTTCTTGTGAAAAACAATGTATAAATATGGATTCGATTTCTTTATTTTCCTTCAAGGTGAGCACATGCGTGTGTCCAGAGTTATGAGAGAGATGCTGGCTCTTCTAAATAGGAGGTATTAGGCTGGCTGCAGCACCGGCACGCTACTTCACCGCAGCTACGAAAGCTTTATTTTGTTTACCATGTGCCTTGCTTTTTCGCAAGATCACTTTAGTTATCCTATACCAGTATCTCAGCATTAATGTAATGACCGGTGAAAACACGCTCGCGCGATGAACGCGATCAATATCGCCAGATCGCATTCTTTTGTAAGTTTAATGTACAAAATCATGAAGTACGAAAAATATCAAATGCGTTACCTCAGTATGGGATTTATACCAAGTTAAACTGAAATGGCCGCCGGAAGTGCGTGCCCATATAGTCACGCTGGTTGTATACTGCCAACAACCGAATCGCAAGTATCAAATGAAAGGAGTCCTACCCTGAACTAGATGACACTAAAATTAAATTCTGGCGTATTATATTCAATTATGAGGCACGCCGTAGTGAGGACTGTGGATCAATTTCGAACACCTGAGGTCCTTCAACGTGCACCTTTATTTAAGTACAAGGGCCTTTTTGCAATTCGCCCCCATCGAAATGCAACAGCCGCAGAGCTGGTATACTTTAGTTCGGGTGCAAAGAACATATGGCTGTTATCATACAGATTGTTCCGTCTAAGCCGTTAGGCACTAAGGCATTCGCATGCCGTCTTCGTTTTCTCCTTTCCACTGTACAGACTAGAATTTGTATAGGCCTGACTGTAGAACGAAACCACGCGCGTCGTAGTTTAAAGTGCACAGTCTTGGCCCCGAGTATCAATATACAGTCCGAAGTATTGCTGGCTCTGAAAATGCGCAGGAAAAACAATGAGAACACTACAGCCAACGGATGCGAATGGCATCAGCGACCCACAGCGGCCTCCGGGCCGCCCAGGTGAAGCACTCACTCCTGCGGTAAGCACTTCAGCAATAACACAAGTAATGGGCCGAGGAAAGTTTTCCGCATATAATTTTGCATACATTACGCGTGGCGGTCCGTCCGTGCGGCTCCCTCACCGATCAGAACCCCGCCGCTCGTTGGTGGTATTGATGAAGGAAAAGGACGTCTCCGGGCGCCCGGGGCCATCAGAAAAACATGCGCCATACGCGCATAAGTGATTAATGCGGAGTTGCTCAATGGCTGCGCTTGCAGTGGACTGTCTCGCTTGCCCGGTGGCTAATTCGAGAGTTGCGTAGATCGATCCACGTAATGGGGAGGATTGCGGGATATGGTGCAATCCACATCACGGCATAAAAGTGCGACCATATGCGCGCTCACTTTGTCCTGTGCGTGTGAAAGCGCAGCATTGCTTGATCTCCATGTCGCGATGCAGCCAGAGAGACGTCATAATACATGTACCATGACGACCCAGCAAGCTGCGTTCCTTAAGTGAAGCTAGTGTGCTGGTGGCGAAAAGCTCGGAGTAAATTCCGTTGTATTTCATTCCCGCTGGCCTTCTCAATATCTTCTGGTTTTATTTCATTCGATTACTACACGTACACCGAAATTTTCTTGTCTGTCAGCCTTGTGCTCGTCAAGAGCGTTCTGGTGGAATCAGTGCAGCGCTAGGCGTGGCAATATATATTTTCTGAACACAGTGGCCTTGAAGTTCATTGAAGTATACTTTCGCACCGAAACTCGCAACGGCGTCAGCGCAAAGCGCTGCACGTGAGGATTAGACTTCGCTGCATGTTTAGCTGGTGTCGTCAGCCTTGGAAGCAGAGGACCGCCTGTCACTTTTATAGCTCCCTGACGAGCAGTCTTGTGGCTGATGGCTCGGGACCAGCAGTCTCGTGATTGTTCGCGCACATAAGCAGCGGCCGCCGCCACACTATAAAGCTATTCAAGGGGAGGTTCAGCACAACCGAAAGCTTTCAGTAGCTAAAGCCCGGGAAAGAGAGTGTTGCTGCTGTACTGCAGCGTCCAAGTAGTGCGTGTTACTCGAAATTAGCAGAGATGCAGGACCGCGTGACATCGAGTGGTGCTGAGCCGTTTCCCCCGCCAGGGATCCGCTCCCACTCGACTCCCGAAGAAACCGTTTGTATGTGTGTAGGAGGCACCACCATACGCCAAAATTTCCACTATATATGAAACAGAATGAACCAAGACACTAAAAAAGAAACAGTCTTCAGACGTTTACATCGGCTGCCTATGTATGACACTGCGAACACGTTCGGTAATTGACAGAGCCACCCAATATGTTTTCTCGGCGCATGTGTACTCATCCGCCCCGATACACAAGGCAGTCACGACTGCATTAACCGGCGGCGGGCGATTCCCCCAAGCATTGATTACCGGGCGTTTGCTCTATAAGAATGCATGTAATAAAAAGAAAGCTTCAATAAGAGCTGAAAGAGAGCAAAACGTGTAGCGGCAGGTGATAAGGCGCCAGGAGCGGCGATGCGGTCCCCGCTCTCCACAAGACGAACCGCCGCGCATACACGGCAGTCCAACTACACCGTGCCGCTCTTTTTGCGACCACGTGCGGGAGCCCAGTGTCCCGCACGAACTCTTCCTATCGCGACCGCTTCAGCATACCCGCTTTTTGATGTTTCATTACTGAGCACCCTTCCTCAAATGCACTACACCTTCGCTGGTTCATGCGAATCGTCGCCAGCGCTTAAAGGTATGCCTCCGAGCATCTCTTCAGCTCGATAACAGCCACTTATATACGCCTTCTAATACATCCGATTCCATTTGTTGCGTAGCGCCAACAGGGCTTGTCCACGTATTGTGACGTTGAAGGTCTTCAGCGCGCAATTAGCGAGCATGCCATTCCATCTCCTCTCTTACACTCACTGTGCTGTAATAATGTCGCCGGATCCGCGTCTACCGACGGCTTTCTCTGCTCACCACCCAGCTGCGCTCGAAAGTGAATGGCCACCTTCTCTGGGTGCTTATTACGCGTCACCTCGCGTCACGACTGTGGCGGCGGCAGCGCGACGCGGTGGTATCGGGGGCCGGCGGGAAGAGCTGACCTTGCCGCGGCCGATAGGGACCAGGTCGCCGATCGCCCGAGGGCGTCCAAAAGTCGAGGCCTGTTTTCCTTGTCCGCAATCCCAGGACGACAACGGCGGGAGGAGCCGCCCGACCGACGCGCACGCCTTCAGCAAAACGCCGCCGGGGCACGTGGCGGCACGCGCCGGCAGCCGCGCGGTGAAAAGCGTTGCTGCCCTCGCCCGCGCCGCCCGCTGCGCACGCGGAGGAAATGCAGAACGATTTGTGCCCTGCGTTCATGCCGTCTTTACCGCTGCATATCGGGCTACACAGCTGCAGAGATTCTCTGTTCTCCGTAGATCCACGAGGGCTCGTATTCGCGAAAAATTCGTAAGATCACATGTCATGTCAATCGACAGGGCGAATAATAATCGCGATTTTGAAAATAATATTTCAAACATCACGATTCTCTGATGGCATTCGCTGTTACGAACTGTCCCAACGTAAGAACGGCGTGCGCGCATGTGTGTGTGTGTGTGTGTGTGTGTGTGTGTGTGTGTGTGTGTGTGTGTGTGTGTGTGTGTGTGTGTGTGTGTGTGTGTGTGTGTGTGTGTGTGTGTGTGTGTGTGTGTGTGTGTGTGTGTGTGTGTGTGTGTGTGTGTGTGTGTGTGTGTGTGTGTGTGTGTGTGTGTGTGTGTGTGTGTGTGTGTGTGTGTGTGTGTGTGTGAGAGAGAGAGAGACAGAGAGAGAGACGTGAGCCCTGAATATCATAGCCGCGGATGCATGTGTGGACTACCGCGCAGAGCTCCCCTATATGTACAGGGTCCATTTTTGCTGACAGCTACATTCACGACGGAACTGCATGTTTGATCTTCTGCGGGATGCTGTTTGTCGACGCTATTAACTCTGCTGTGAAGAATACGAACATACAGTAGTGAACAAAAAAGATATGATGTTTTGCATTTGGGGCCTGTGAGCTAACGTATTGTAATACGGTAGCTAGCTGGGCGAGTCTGTATATCTGCATTATTGCGTACTTTCAGCGCGCACTCCAAATATGAAGATAATGGTAATCGCAAATGGCCAGCAGTTATTCCTTATGCGCATACGCTGGCACATGGCCACAAGAATGTCGCGAACCGATATGCTGTTAGAGTTGTTTTTTTCTTGTCCGAAGAAATTATCCACTCTGTGCCAGCACGTACAATCGCGCGTATATATGTGAGATTCGGTTGCGCAGAATTCGTGCAAGGTAAAGCGAAAGCCAAAATTCGTGGCGTGCCGCACCAATGTTGCGTACGAGATTTCCCTGTCATGCGGATCTTGTTACACCGGCCAAACGGGTAGGTGTATAAACAGAAGGTTGCAAGAACATTCCTCCAGATTAAAGAACGCTGGTTTATCACGTTTGGCAACCCATTGCGCAGCATGCAGTTGCAAGCCCATTTTTGAACGCACAGGCGTAATCTGGACAAATAAAAATTGAAAAAACCGCCTCATTTCCGAGGCCTACATAATCGATAAATGTGGTGACAGGTGCGTAAGCCAGGCGTCACTCGTACTACACAACAAGAAAAAAAAACGTTTCTTTCGAAGTACCTAACCGTTAAATATATCCCACTCTCTTATTTTACCGCTCTTCTTTCGATTTAGTGAATGTACGGAGCGCGGGTCTACGCATGCGCGAGTTTTTGAATTAAATTATAGGGTTTTACGTGCCAAAGCCACCTTCTGATTATGAGGCACGCCGTAGTGGGGGACTCCGGAAATTTCGACCACCTGGGGGTCTTCAACGTGCACCTAAATCTACACGGGTGTTTACGCATTTCGCCCCCATCGAAATGCGGCCGCCGTGGCCGGCATTCGATCCCGAGACCCCGTGCTCAGCAGAACAACATAGCCACTGAATAACCACGGCGGGTGCCCGTTTTTCTATTTATATGACTCTTTGTAAGCAATAAACATTCAGTCGTGAGTCAGCGCTCGTGTATCGTCTCTCTTCTTTGTTCGTGCTTGAAGTGTGCGCTGTAATAATGCTTATGTGAGCTAACGTGCTCCGAATGTCTGTGCGGCGTTAAGACAGACCATTAGCCCAGGACAGTGCGTCTCTTGAACATGCACTGTCATCGCACTTTATTCACACCGACTGTTTACATAACTTGCGCATTCTAACGGCGCATCACAAGGAAACTGTAATATGAAGCAGCAATGAAAATACGCACGCACTTGTGAGAGAATTTTTTTAACTATAGGTGGGGAGGGTAGCCGAGCGAGAGGTTTGGCATGCTACCGCAAGACCATGGTGTTGGGCTGCTAAGCACAGGTCGCGGGATCGTGTCGCGGGATCGTATCCCGAGCACGGCGGCCGCATTTCGCTGGGGGCGAAATGCGAAAACACCCGTGCACTTAGATTTAGGTGCACGCTAAAGAAGCCCAGGTGGTCCAGATTTCCAGAGTCCCCCATTACGGTGTGCCTCATAATCAGCTCATCCTTTCGGCACGCAAAACCTCATAATTTATTTTGCTGATGCTACCGCAGGTTCAAAATATAGCAAGAGATCAAAGGATTATTATTATTTATTATTACTATTTGATTTGAAAACGTATATACACATGGCAAGAGAGGGAAAGCCAGGAGCAGGCTGGCAACTGCAACCGGAAGGGATGCAACGCCTCCCTACTCTTCAGAAAGGAGGAGATACAGATCAAAGGAGGAGTAAAACGAAAATAAGGCGCATGCATTCGCTCACACAAAAGCTCAGAAAGGGCCAGCAGTGAGCACCACGAAATCAACAAAGCGGAAAGTAGAGCTTTATATCGCACCGTCACTAAACGTGTTGTCCATCTCTATCCTTTTGGCTGCACCTTGGTACCAAGATGCATAACATTTGGATTATTGACAGTGCCATAAGCTCCATTTTTCACTTTGCTGATTTGGCGGTGATCACTGCTGCCCCCTTTTCTGAGTTTTTGTGCGAGTGTATGCATGTGCGTTATTTTGATACAAAAGCGTGAAATGGCCCATTGAGCGAAAAAGGCGGCGTCTGTCGTCTGTAGCAGCGAAACGAAGTGTAAATTCCCATTGGTTGCTAGCGCCGCGCCACGAGTGCACCTCGACGGTGCAGAGCGGGCGAAAGAGAACACCTGCTGGCTTCTCAGTTCCTTTTTTCTCCCAATGCGTTTCACTGTCTGGATCTGTACGTTCCAGAGTTGAAGCGAGAGGCTACTTTTCGAGGAATGTTAAACTCAACGACTCTTTCCCAACAGCGTTCTCGTGTAGTAGGTTAATGTGATATAACTTTCGAAATTCTCAAGGTCCGAGAAAATGCTTCGCACGTAAGCATACGTTTCTTAGGCGAAACCCCGCGGGCGCTTCTGTTTCCCTCAAAGCAGTTGCGTTCCAACTTGCCTGCCGTAACGCCTTTGAAGGCCAACGCGGTCGAAACGCTCTATCACGTTGCGACACGCTGCACCACCGTCCAGGCAGTCAGGAGTCCGCGGCGTATATACGAAGTCGTCACTGTCGTTCGTTACTTGCTTGCAAGCCGTCCCGCCTTAATGTCGACCAAGAAATTCTGCTTTCATTTGAAATGATTACGCCGACTAACTCACATACAACTTTCGTAAGCAAAGCTGGGGCTACCAGCTATACATACAGCACTGCACCAATATTCTCAAGCGTTTGTATTCGTAAGATTAAACGTACAACTTCTACGTGGTGAGGACCATACTAGCTTATAACGAGTGTGGGGCCAGTCTGGCTTCATTGGTCACTATAAACTGGACTTGTTTGATCAGTTCTGTGAACGCGACAACTTGTTTCAAGTCTGAGGGAATACGGTCAGAAACACGTCGCCATCATTCATCATGACACCGCGTTGCATTAGGCAGAGAATGGTAAAGCTTTCAGGCTGATCTTGTTTCTGAAGACGGTTATACGCATTTATGCAACCATGCTAGTCCCGACACAGCTGAAATTTGACCATGAGAAAGGACCCATCAACACTCTATCTCTACCTCGCTCTTTGCATAAATTCAGCGTGATATTGCGTGAATGCTTCGGTTGCGCTGTAGTATTTATTAGGATTTTCAATGGTCCGTTGGTTCAAATGGACGTTTATTTTGCTGATTCAAAGTGAGGTCACATGTATAGCTGGAATACTTCTAGCGATTAGTTCGAATTAGCTCACTGTTCAATCTTTCACCATGCATACGAAAACATGCCCTCGCACTAGCAGCGGAAAACAAAAAATGAAAAGCTTCCTCCAATCAAACGCTGGAATTGACACTATAGATAAAAGAAAACAGCCGTACCTTCTTGTTCTTGTACTTACGCTTACCATTTCTATAAATATTACTTTCTGGGTGGATAAGACGAGTAATTTATTACGCTCTCTAAGAAATCCTTAGTTAGAGCATATCGTTCATGCCTTCCATGATTGGCTTCGTATCCACCCTTAAAATTTTCCCATCTCTTGCCTACATTCCTTGTCTCCGGACTTGCAGCTGCGTCTGTCGCCTATTGTGCTACGATGTGAACAAACCATGTTGAGCTTTCTGTGTCTCGATGAGTTCGTTTCTGATCGGGATGACATGCATTCCTACTTGTGACGACCCCCCCCCCCCCGCTCCTTATAGCCGTAATGAAACCTTTGCGCACTTTGTCCTGGTTATGCTAGGAAAATCCGCTGGACTACATACTTATCGCAGACTACACTACTGACTATTCCCACTGTTATTTATTTATTTATTTATTTATTTATTTATTTATTTATTTATTTATTTATAAATACCTTAAAGAGCCCTCGTAGGGCATTGTGCAAGAGGGCAGCACAGTAAATACATAACGACCAAAATACATTAGCACCTTAACAAAGTAAAACATTAAATAGTGCAGAAAGATGACATTGAACCCAAGAACTTAGCAAGATACACTATAAAAGCAAGGGAGTTACAATAGTATTCAGAATTTGAAAAAATACAACTAACAAAAATTCGAATTATAGCTCAAAGGAAACAGCGCTACGGAAAATAAAAACAATTGACAAAAGATCGCCTTCACGTAAAGAAAGAAGAAGAAAGGTGGGCGTATCGGCAACAGTACTATAGGCAAGGGGAATGGTGAATGCGGCAAATGCAAAACATCAGATAGGGGGGGGGCATAGATATTTTAAGATTATAGAAAAAGTTTGTATGATCTCGCTCAGATAAAACGCTGTCCGGGAGGTCATTTCACAAACGGATAGTTCGTGGAAGGACCGATACAAATGGTTCTGGGAGAGTGGTCACACAAAATCATTGGCACTCTTTGGCCTAGATGCCTTTGTGCCATAAAGCATTATTAATTATCATCATCATCGCAAAGAACATTTACGCGAAAGTTTATAGCTATATACCGCACTTCTGCACTTCCCGAATTATTCTGGGTCCGTATTCATTAAAACCTATTTTACCAGAATTGTTCGAAAGAGCGAATTCCAGCGAATCCTGATGCTAGACATACTGTCAGCGAAGACGACTAGCCAATGGCAAAGAGCACTTAGGAACAAAAAAATTTTTGAATTTGGCCTCACGGCCCGTATTCACAAAAACCTCTTTCACCAGAGAATTGCTCGAAATACCGAATTCCTGCCAATCCTGGTGCTGGACATATCATTAGCGAAGTTGGCCGGTCAATGGCAAAGAACACTTACAAACGAAAAGCTCTTTGAATTGGGTCCGTGACCTGCACGATAGGCAGCGCTGCTCCCTATTTTACTGCGCGTACACATCACGCTCCTTCAGCACCACTCTTATCACTTTGTAACTCAACTCCTAACCGCCCTCCCACTTTTCGCTCCTTCAGCTTCTCCGTCCTGTGCGATATAGCCAGCCGGAACTACCTCTGGTCAACATCTATGGCTCTCTATTCCTTGTTCCTTTTTTGCCACCGATTCCAGACAACCTTGCCGCATGACTCTCCAAAAAAAAAAAGGGGGGGGGGGGGGTCACACCGCATTCACCGTTCCTACTTAAGGTCAGTGATTGGTTACCCTCAAAAATGCAATCTGTCTTGTGCAGTTCCTCGAAGAGCTCCTGAATGACACGACTAAGACATACACACCGAATTTTTGCCGCTAGTGAGCGTGCTAGCAAAGCTGACATGTGTACATCAAGGTACAACGAACAGATCGTCGGTCGCCGCTACGCCCTCCAGCAGCCCATGAAAAGGGGCTCGCCGCTCTATCTGGCGCTGCCAAGCTGCGCATTGCCTCAGGGTGTCGATCGTCGCACTATATTTTCAGAAAGCTGTAATCGGCCATGATGATGGTAGTCATTCGCATCTACAAAGTCACCGTGGTATCTCTGATGGCGGGTTCTGGTCCCTTCGCTCACTTGTAATCGAACAGAAAAACCCTACCTACTGAAAGGGTGCCGTGTAATATTATTATCATCATATCTCGAGTGTTTCCTTTCGGGCTATTCCAGTATTATTTTCCAACAGCTCCCGCGAGCGAGATGTAATGTGCAGATTTCAAGCTAATGAATCGCAAACGAGTAGCATAACAGCCGTTCCAACACGGGGAGAATACGAAAACTTTCGTGTTTGTTAGACAGGCTACTGACGAAAAAGGCATCCTTCATTTGTACTGAGAATAAATTAGTCAGCTCATTCATCAGAATATGCCGATCTAGGCGTTGTGAGCGGCTCATTTCTACGAAGCACACGCCGGGATTTGCCAGTGTGAGTGTGCACGGAGTCGACCGTTTGTATCTTAAAGGCTGCTGGCAGCAGTTCCCTAAAACTGACTGGTAAGGGCTGATCTAACAGGTTGGCGTAGATGTGTGCAGCCTGGCCAGTGAAAAGAAAACATATGCACACTGGCCTATCACGCGTATCGTTCATGTGAGAACGCAGCAAGAAGGAGCGCCGCACGAGCATTCATCGAACGAAACGCTTCCTCGGTATATGTTTCAGTTCAATGCGTGGATTAATATGTTTAGTAATATTTCACCCACGCTTAAAGCATAGGAAAATTTCCAGCGAACATTCTGGGCCAATTCATGCCGACTTTGCACGACGCGAGCGTCTATATCGACTCATAATACCTTCAATAATTTTTTTTCCATGTAGGATGTTATCCACAAATGGCTAACTCTACCAATGGGTCGCGAAATAGTCAGCTTACGGCCATTCTTTAAAGAAAGAGTAAACAAATTAAGTTATGTGTATGGTCCATTCGCTCGCGGTAACATGACGACCAAATTCGCAGCGACGATATGATAGAAGGTTCGCATCTATAGCTCTGAGACCTCTTTAGACATTTATTTAATCTCTCAACATGTTTGTGTTTTCTGTCTTTGATGCAGCATTTATGAAGTGAGCATAGCATCCCGTTAGCCGTACTTTCCGCCTTTTGTCTACCTTTTAATGGGAAGCAAGAGACCCTTCATTTCATTCTACCCGGTCTACGCTCGGTTGAGGATATTCCTTTATTTTCGTTTTTAAGGGTGCATCAACAGCAAAGCAGTGCTACCCTTAGGTGCGTTCTAAGAAAATACGTCGAGCGTCCATGGCCCCTGGTAATCCTTCTATTATTGATTCCGGAATTAGATTTATCACGTGTCACTTGAAGGTCACACTTTGCTGCTTCTCAATACCCAAGCCAAGTGATCCGCGTCAAACGCTCCAACACATCACCATTAGCTTCTACACTGAGTTTAGATATTTTTTTATTTCTTACGGTGCACGTAAAAAATAGACAGGGCATGTACTAAAAGAAAAGCTTCTTGCGCTAGAACTGTTCTCAAGAACAGATGCCAGCCAATCGTAGTGTCGGACATATTATTAGCGAAGGCAGCCCTCCAATGGCAAACCGCTTCTACGAAAGAAACTCTTTGTCAACTCGGCCCCAGAACAATAAGGGCTACGTAGAGTTTCTTGCATTTTCTCTCCACGAGTACTCTCATTTAAAGCGAAACTTCCTTTGTCTTTCGGGCTGCATTTGTTCTAGTTTTTGCCATCTGTAGCATCTGGCAACACTGGCAGAAATTAGCCTTCACTACGCCATTAAATGTGCAAGTAGTTCTGATGATGTGTCTAACTGATGAAGTTACAGTCATTCTTTTTACATTCTGTCAAGAGAAATAACATTACCGATGGGAATACAATTAATTAGCCATATTTTGAAGGAACTCCCCTTTAAGAGAAGTTCGAGGATATACGTACGTGGGGTATACCACCGTGTTGCGCATGTCCCTACGGCGCGTGAATATGCGTGGTCGACAGCACCCCTGCGTTAGATTGAGACGTCGGCCAGCGTTGGTCTTCCAAGTGACAAGGAATTCAGCGTATCATAAGGAGCCAACGAACATTAACACCAAGAACAACATAGGGGAAATTACTTGTGCCTAGTAAGTGAAGTAAAGAAACGATGAATTAATGGAAATCAAAGCGGATGAAAAAACAACTTGCCGCAGACGGGTGAACGATCCCACAACCTTCGCATTACGCGGACAGCATTAAGTGGTTTGTGGGTTCATGCCCCACCTGCAGCCAGTTCTTTTTTCATCCACTTTCATTTCCATTAATTTATCGTTTCTTTATTTCATTTATTAAGCACAAGTAATTTCCCCTATGTTGTCCTTGGTGTCAATGTTTGTTGGCTTCTTATGATATCACTAATACAAATCGGGCCCCTCGGTTAACTCTCTTTCTTCTCGTTTAAGGAATTCAGGGGTTTCACCATCGTCACATCGCTTCCTTGTCTTTTCCCACGACGCGATCATCGCGAAAGCGAAAGGCGGCCACGGATCGATGCGCAAGCACCTACGCAAGCCATGAGCTTGAGAACTGTCAGGTGGAAAACCAAAGAACGTCCTGAGCTCTGTGAGCACCACTGTCTCCCTGTCACTAATAATTTTTTTTTCTGACATTCATTTTTCGCGAAGATTTGTGCAAAAGTGGCTGCGCACAACGCTCGCATACACATACACACACGCACATCTAGATACCTGCCTACCTACCTTACCTTACCTTGCCTTACCTTGCCTTTATACCATATGGAAATTACTCACATACAGCTGTTTCGCATCTCTGTTAGTACAGTCGCTATTCAAGCTTCATCCACGTCCTCAGTTTCACGTACCACCGTCATCATGTACGCCGTTAACATAGCTGTGGGAAAAAATGCGCTAAAAGAGAAATCTGGTATGTTTGACCAGTTGGCTAGAATCACAGCCGGACTGAATATGTGAATTTTAATGAAGTACTATCCCGATAAGACATTTCAGAATCGCAACACGAGAGTGCGGATAACGTTCGTCAAGTAATCCTGATGGACGCGTAGTCCTAAATAACTTTTCAAATTGAACGAGTACGGCAGAAAAAGATCAATCGAATTCATCGTTCCTTTAGTTACATTGCTGAATCAGCAACAAATATTACCTAGAAGCCGGTATTTGCTGCATTAGTAAAACTTCATCTTCGTGTAACGTATCACTACGCAGCTACACGAGCTACTGCAGCTGGTCAACTCACGCAACAACCATCCGAAACACACACCAACCCTGTCTAATGTGACTTCACTTGGCAATTCAGCGTTGTAACTATCCAGGCTTGAATAGACTTCTCAAACAAAATGTGCTTCTTCATGGTGGCAAACCCGACTTGACGCCACTTATTGTAGATTGCTGGATATTTGATTTGTGAAAGCAAAGTCGCTTTAGTGTCTTCATTGCATTATCTTTAGGGCTCTTTTCTTTTCAGTTCTCGAATAAACGGTCTGTAGCTTCCAGCACATATTATAGAACATATAGGCATTAGCTGCAAGGCGAGTCCGTTCCGTATCTGCAAGTCGGCCCTAACGACGGGCATGGTTTCATTCTACAGTTTTAGGAACTCAGTATTATTTATGCTACGAATGAATAATACCTTTTAGGCGCAAGAGTTAAGTGCTTTGAATCTGAGGGCAAGGCTTACCTTTTAGCCACATATATGCTTCAGTGCTTATAGAGCCTTCCGTGGAATAAACTTTAATCCACATTTTGAAGAAACCACACACCTAACAGTATCTGCTAGAACTTCCGGCATGTTCTTCTGCATGACCTTAAGAATTCAGTCACTTGTGCCCAGCATTCTCCTAGAGCGTGAAGTGACGATAAGTGCGATGAACTTAGATAAGTTTTTTACTCAAAGAAAATTGCCTAGGCGTGCGAGTACTACTAAACAGAACTCAAGTCTCATGATGTACGCCACCTTGAGACTTCATCCACCCAACTTGCAGCACGAAGCTACAAAAGAAACCCACACGGGTTTCTCAGAAAGAAAGCCTAGCAGTTGAAGAAAAAATTCGTCCTGGCCACGTATTCGAATCCCGGACCAGGATGAATTTTTCTTCAACTGTGAAAATTTCTTTCTGAGAAGCCCGTATAGGTTTCCTTTGTAGCTCCATGCTACAAGTTGGGTGGATGACAATTTTTCCTTTTATGAACCTTCCTCCACTTTCCGGACTTCTGCAGAACTGATTTCTCAGTCTCAGGATGTCGACAAAAACGCAATCTTAATATGCATGCATGGAAATATGAGAAGTGGGAAAAGCTGTCGTGCTGCGATATTTAGCACATTGTTTTTGGAAGAAAAAGATAGAGTCATAATGACTAATTTTTTCAAGGCTTCGAGTCGGGCCCCTAGTTCAGTCATTCTTTGTCAGCCTTTCGCCCATGCATGATGAGCTCGTAAGAAATGAGAGAAAAATGAAAGAGGCGTACGGGTCATCCTGCGAATGACGAACATAGAGTTCTTACGCACTAAAAGTTTTGGGAACTCAACCATAGGTTTTTATTCTTTTTGACAACGAAAAAGAAGAATGAAAATCAAGATCTTGTAAATGTCTCCTGCATTTGACGTCTGGAACAGAAATGTGTATCGGAATAATGGAAGATAAGCTACAAGGTAAGCTATCCTGCCTAAAAATATATAGTTAGAAGTTCTGGCTGCTGAGCATCTAAAATATATTGTGTGCACATAAAACATGCGAGGTCTATAGCCGCAATCATAAAGGAAAGACTTCTCATTCTGCTCGCTGGGACGGGTACGAATATGTTGTACGTCGTTAGAAGCGAGACTTTTAACGTTTTGGAAGTACTGCACGTGTTTTAATCACTAAGGTACAAAGACCACAACTACGAAGTTTTTTTTTCTGAATATATTATTTGTCATTGAGTGACGGCCTTATTCTCCTATAAACTGTCGTGTCCTACATAGACTTCATGAATCCGGGCTTCCAACAGTAGAAGCTTAGAAAAATCCACGTCTCGTAATTCTTGCAATTTCTCCCATGAACGAAGAATCCCGCTAGTAACATTAGTCTTGTTAGTCCCAAATGTTAGAAACTTCTCTAAAAGCAAAATTTGAATCCCTATAACGGGCGGTAATTTGCAAATCAATGTGTTTCTTAATTTAGGCAGCAAAAGCAAAGCTTCGAATTACTTTCTGGTAACCATACGTTTTTCCTCATTGGCACTATTACTCTACTGCGTTCTTTGCTTTTGTATTACTCAGAAGCTTAACATGTAATCCATAAGTCGGATATGATAAACGCATTGCTCGTATCCATACAGGGTGTACCCGCTAACATGAGTGAAGCTACCTTAAAAAATAGCTGCGAGATAAGAGGACGGTACCAACGCTGTTTCTTCAGCAGTCGGCTACCGCAAACTGGGTGTACAACTTGACTAAGGGCGTAAATAAAGTTAAGTAAGTTGTTAATCACAAGTAATTATTAACTTGATTAAGCAATTTCGGCTAGCTGGCTAACCATGGATAACATAAAACAGAAAAGTACCCCCGTTTGCGGTAGGCGATTCCTGTCGAAGCACCGTTGGTTTCATCCTCGTATATCGTAGTCTGGTTAATAACTTGATCCGTGTTAGCTTGAACACCCCGTATCATCCGTAGCAGGACTCACACGTGCAAGGATTATGCAGTCGAATCGATCTCTTGTCGTTTATACTCGCTTAAAGCGCACCACTAAAAGTTAAAAAAAACGAAGAAAAAAACTTGGAACAATGTCAATTTTCGGAAATAGGTAGCAGGCTTTCCCTTGTTTTGTGTGATCGCCCCAGCTTGATGGCCATTTTGATTTCTTCTTTTTTTCTTGTGATAACAAACAGTAGGAAAAAGTATTTCTATAGACTCAAACGCCGAAAAAACATTAGCTTCATTTTGTTTAGGTGTAATAGTCTCTTGTATTGTTCTTGCAGATGAAAAATGACACACAAGGCCATAAAAATGCAAACAAAAAAATCTGAAATGGTGGAAACACGCTGCTGGCGCTGCATTCGCTGCGCGCTTCCTCCATGAAGTGCTCTCACATCGAGTAGACGGTATTGAATAAGAGCTAGTCGCTTCTGATTTGCAAATAAGAAATTGCACCAGATACTTTAATCGAAGCCTACAACCATTAATTTTGTTCCATGTATGAACTCACGTGGTCTATTTCTGCAAAGAGAACAATACGCAGTGATTACAAGATATTAAATGAACTTCTCAGGAGATGTGCTAGCAATCGCTGCGACAAGTATACACTATACATATTCCACTTTCGTGTGGAGCGCCTGCGTGAACTCGCGGCCTGTGTATAGCGTGCCTAAAATCCTTTAATGAAAGACAATTAAATTATGGTGTTTTACGTGCCAAAACCACGATCTCATTATGAGGCATGCCGTATAAGGGGACTACGGACACTTCGACCTCCTGGGGTTCTTTAACGAGCACCTAAATCTAAGCGCACGGCTGTTTTCGCATTTCGCTCCCATTGAACTGCGGCCGCCGTGGCCGGGATTCGATCCCGCGACCTCCGTTCTCAGCAGCTCAACACCATAGACACTGAGCAATTGCGGCTAGTCCAAGTTCTTTAAAGGGAAGCTGAAAGCTTTTCGCGTGCCTGTAAATTAACTTGCGTGCCTGTAATTAAAGCGTGCCTGTAAATTAACTTCAACAAGTTCTCATACAATTGGCCGTGCGTGTGCAGATGAAATGTTTGGCACCTTTTTATAGATACAGATGTCCCGAGAGCACACATCTGACACCTGACT
The DNA here is from genome assembly GCF_050947875.1 of Dermacentor variabilis. Lineage (NCBI taxonomy): Eukaryota > Metazoa > Arthropoda > Arachnida > Ixodida > Ixodidae > Dermacentor > Dermacentor variabilis. Next base: position 91,593,171 of record NC_134568.1, read on the forward strand.
CGGATTCCCTCACACCATCTAGCTTGATTTCCAGCAAAGAGGCCACATTCTACTTTTTTCCAAAAGTGTTGTAAGACATCAGTCCTACTTGCCATCAGAATCTAGGCCCGCTACACGATTATCAGATCCATTGTGGTGTCTGCACCGGCCGCAAGTGCAACTGACAATTCCAGGAATCAGAACGAAAGCTGGAGCGCCATTGCAATCTTTGAAGCAAGCAACTTTGGAACACATTCACAACGTACACAAATTCCGGCAACATGTCTACACAGATGGTTCGGTAAAACTCAACAGCTCAGCTGCTGCAGTCATCATCCCGGCAAAATCTGAAGGAATCAAATTAAAAACTTCATGTTTCACCACATCAACGGGTGCTCAACTTGCGGCACGCCATGCTGCACTTGATTTCATTAATCATGAACCACCGCAACAATGGACAGTCTTTAGTGACTCCAAGGCAGCCCTTCACTACATACAAAGCCCAATGCGCCACGGACCCAATAAACAACTGGCCTCAGAAATTCGACACATGTATCATCGCAGCCATGACAAGGGACACAACATAACCTTTCAATGGCTTCCAGCACATTGCAGCATCAGCGGGAATGACCACGCCGGCGAAGCCACCCGATCTGCACATGATAGTGGTCAACGTGTCTTAATTCCGCTTTCGCGAACAGACGCAGCGGCTGGGCTGCGACTGATGTCCCGTGAATGTACTTTGCCTCTGTGGGACTCGAACGCTTTCACCATGTGTCGTTTGCGTTCATTGTCTCCGGACATACGGATGCACCTACCGCCTGGGTTACCACGACGTGAACAGACCATGCTGTACCGTCTGTGGCTAGGCGTTGCATTTACTAACTCGTATGCTTTCCTTATTGGAATGGCCAACAGCCCCACATGAGCCACATGCAACATCAATGAGACGCTCACGCATACGCGATACGCTCACGTCTGCCCGCGATATAGTGCTCAGAGACAAGTGCTGTGCAGAGTACTGGACCAGTTGGACAATCGTACACTATCAGAACTGAAAGCTTTAGGTCAGTACTCCCACAGAACATCCACGCTAAAGGCCTTACTCGCGTTATTAAGGTTCAGGCGGTCTGCGGGGCTTCACGATAGACTGTAAGAATGCCGCCCCCTGCCGCTCTGTAGTGTACGTGGTTTGGTCGTGCTAGTCTCTATTTCTATCTCCCCCTTCCGCTCTCTTTCTCTTTTTATCCCCCCTTCACCCTTCCCCCCGTACAGGGTAGCCAACCGGAACTGCCTCTGGTTAACTTCCCTGCCTTTCTATGCATTCTTTTTTCTCTCTCTCTCTCTCTTGCGCCTTTTTTATTATATGGTACTTAGGAGATGTTGTCGCCTTTAGTTGGCGCCAGCTACTCCTTTTCACATAGAGTTTAACAAAAAATAATTAACCTAACGCATTAAAACTATAAGACCACTCCAAATCATAATAACACAAAGTCTAGTAACATAAGTACACTAATTACACACTAAAACTGTAAGTCAACGCCTAATCATAAAAAACGCAAGGTCCAGTCACACAAGTACACTAATGCCAGACTAAAACTGAAAGTCAACTCAGAAACACACAACACAAAGTCCAGTCACATCGGTACACTAAAGTAAACACAAAGTCAGGTCACTTAACTGCACTAAAATCAGGGCACATAAGAGAGCAGGGATCGCATTCAAATGAAGGTACAGGGCTGAAGCTAGGGCCTGCGATCTAACGTCACTAAATCACGTGCTAAGCGTTGTCTGTGTGTGTCGTGTCACGGTCATTCTACCAGAAGATGCTGTACATCCTCATCCGCGTGGTCACAAGTGCATGCTGGACTATCAGCTCTTGATATTTTATGTAGAAAGTATTTTGTGTACGCGGTGTCGGACCGAAGACGGTGAATGAGCGTTTCAAAGATTCTGGTTGTATCTAATGTAGAAGGAATTTGAAAGTGAAGCGATGGGTCAATGTGAAATAAATTGGAAGATTTCGAGTTCTGATCAAACCATGTCGATTTGCAACCATGGGCTGAGATCTTTCTTAGTATGCGGCGCAATTCGCATTGTGTTAGAGAGAGACCACGTGTGGCGTTATTAACGTGCGCTTGTGCAGCTGCCTTTCTGCTGTGACATTTCCAGGGATATTGCAGTGATCAGATATCCAGTAGAACATTATTGTGCGATTCCCTTCATTTGCTTTTGTGTGTTTCTTTAGTGTCTCGTAAACTAACGCCATGTTTTGCGAATTGCTGATGTCACCATGAAATGAAGACAAAGCTGCCTGCGAGCCACGAAGGATGATCCATTGTTTCCCTTTTTGCATTGAATCCATGCATCGTAACAAAGGCAATATTGCAAAAAGTTCTGCTGTTGTTGATTATGTGGTGTGAGATCGTTTAAAGGTCTGTATTTGATTCCATTCTGGAATGACAAAGGCAGATGCAGAATAATTTGTTTGGAAAGAACCACCTGTATGCGCTTGGATGTAGCCAGGGTATCGAAAGCAAACCTGGTATGACACTAGTTGTTGTGCTGCTAGCATAAACATATCTCGTTTGCGAATAATTCTTTCGACCGAAAGTTCGATTTTTGGAGAGACGAGTCGTCATGGAGGGTAGGAGATATTTGAGAACCACATTTCCTGATGTGGTAGTAGACTTTTGTGCACGTAGATTACCATATTGATGTTCGCCCTGTTTGCCGCCTTATATTGTTTAGCGATATACCTGCAGTTGCAGCACGACTAATCGTCAATGGTTTCTGGATATAGAGCGCTGTTCTGTCTTTGTTATCATCTGCAGAGCGAGACACGCACCTCAAGGGTAGGACATGTTTCCAGATTGGTTAAAATTGCTTCTCTATTCAGTTGCGTTTAAACGAGTCGTTCTGAAGGATTCGGGACGAAGAAAGAACTACAAACTCGGTTACTACAATAAAATATGAAAGGGGAAGAAAGGAGAAAGTCCCTCCACTGCAAGTATACCGTGTAGCAACAAGTCAGACACAACTCATTTCAGGAAGAGTTCAAGCACATTACTGGTTTTGGGGCAAGTTAGACGTACTATAAATATGGTAAAGTTATTAATACGCGGATAACAGCAAGGAAGAGTAGACAGAACCCGCTGCTGTCAAGTAAATTTCATTTCAGGAAGCACACAAGCACAAACCGCTGGCACACCAACACCAAATAATCAAGCAAGCGCTCCTTCTGGGTCACGATATGCCGAACAATTCATTGTCACTGGTTCGACTAAGACCCGCTTTATTATTCAGCCTATACGCCTTCTGCTATTTCTCTTGTGCATTTATCTGCGTTTCTCAGGACTTTGCATTAAAAATAAGCTCGGGTGGCTGCCATAGTCATGGCAGAGTACTCATATGGGGGTCATCCTCATCTCATTCGTTTTGTCTCTTTTGCTGTCTTCCACGTCTTAGCATAGCTCTAGAAACAGTTATCTACAACATGAAAGGAACACAGTTGCATACATCTACAGAAGACAGAGACGGTTATGAATACCTATCTAAACCTGCGTCAACTGAAAAGGCTTCTCAATATGACGCTAGCCTTTTGCCGTTGAAACTATATGTTCGTCAGCCACGGGTTAAGTACTCGCCACGGTGGGCTCAGTGGCTACTACTGCTGAGCATGCGGTCGTGGGTTAGACCACATTCCGCTTGGGATGCAATGCAAACAAAAAAACTCATGTACTTAGATTTAGGTGTGCCCTAAAAATAGCAGGTAAAAAATAACCTGAGGCCATATGCTATGGCGTTCCTCGTAGCCCAGTGCTCAGTTTTGAAGCGCACAGTCTTTTCAATTTTTATCACGGTGTAGTTATATATTGTTTAGCGTGAGTGGGACACTTTCCCAACCGTGTTTATCTGCTTCTCAAATCCTTCCCTTCCGATTTGACGGCAAAAAAAAAAAAAGAAATGGTGAGCCCTAAATTCTCTTCCAATCTGTCCAAAATAACTCTGAGAACGAAGAAATACAGAAATATCATAGCTGAATTATGCATTGTGGGAAGAAAGACATAGCTTTTAGTGACCGGCAGAATTCGCCGGTATACATCTGCGCAAAAACCATGAACGGGAGGAATTCGTGTGTGCTTGATGCCCCTGAAACCTTCGTTATTTCTTCCCACTCTTTTCGCGCCGTTGAACTTCCTCCGGCCATGAAAATATAGCGACATGACGTGCCTCGTTTCGGAGTGCTAATAGAATCGAGCACACAATACAGCTCCCTCGCCACTGGTCGAGCGCGCGTGTCGAAATTCGCGTAGAGAGGCAGAAACCCCGACAAGGCCATCGCTCCGAGACATTGCGAGGCGTCAGGCGAGGAATAAAAGAAGTCGAGGAAATTTCGATCCACACCAGCTGTGGACGAATGGTCGAACGTCCGCCGCGGCTTCCATAGGTTGGCTTTGATGACGTATGAATCTCGAGAGGCACCTTGCGTTCAGGTGACCACACGTGCGTGAACGCTGTTTCCTCGTTTCTCGCTATGGCAAACGTCCCGAGCGACGAAGCTATTCGGATATGCTGCCCACCTAGCGCCTCTTATTCGAACTCATTTCCTTCTCCCGTACGGACGCTAACCGTTGGTAGATGTGGTTACCAGCGCGAAGCGCCATCCATGAAGCAATAAAACTAGTATCACCCTCGGGAAGCAGCGCTGCTTCCATGAGTGAGTCTCAGTAGCTAAAGCGTGGTCTGCGCGACGCCGCTGGGCTCAGAAGGCTTCGATGTTCTTACGCCCCCACATAGAAGCGAAGAGCTAAAGAATATAATGAGTACAGAGTCTACAAACACTACGGATCGCTTATTCGTGCTGCGAATAATGGCACACGACGGAAATTTCAGATGGCCAATTGCCAACTCTCATGACTCTTTGTCCAGTTGGCGCAGACGGAAGATCGGCGGCACGCTAAGCACGCGACCGGCAGACGCTGAATTATCGCTAAGCGGAGAAGGAAAAGTGAGCACTTGTCTTTCCAGCCCAGCGGGTGGCTTTGAATCAAAACAGAAAAAATAACGACAAAAAATGAGGGAAAGGCTCTCCAGGAATAAAGCCACTGCTTTTTGCACACCTGTTAAACGTTTGCTTGCTTGCTTGCTTGCTTGCGTGCTTCATTTCTCTTTCTTTCTTTCTTTCTTTCTTTCTTTCTTTCTTTCGCTCTCTTTCATTCTTTCGAATTCCTTTCTTTTTCTTCTTTTTCTTCTCTCTCTCTCTCTCTCTCTCTCTTTCTTTTTCTTTTTCTTTCTTTCTTTCTTTTTATACCGAAGGGGCAGTTGGGCGCCTATGGCGTACGCGGCTGACCATGTACTGCCACGGACTTTATTCCCGTCCGCAGTGACTGTATTCTAAAGGATGCAGAATGCGAAAACGGCCGTGCACTTATATTTAACCGGACGCAATTTGCGAAATCCTCCATTTTGGCGTTTCTCAGAGCCCATGCAAGCTTTGGGCCGTAAAATCACCGTAATGTACTCTTTCCCCTTGTTTTAATATAATTTATGTATATACGGTCACGTCCCAAGGTTGTAAGCACATTCAGTGGCGCTGGCCTCGGCGGCGTACGCTGACGAAATGGTTTTACCCCTGTAGTGCCTGTTTACGTCCACCGCTTGGTAGAATCAACACAAGGCGATTCTTTTACGTCTTGTATTGGCTAATAAATGTAATTGGGCTAGCTAATGCATTTTCGAAGGCTAAGACAAGCTTAAGCGCAATAGAAGGCCACGGAGGAGAGGAAACAGACAGGACCTAGTGCTATCTACACAGTGAATGTGTATCGCCCAACTAGTCCACAAAAAATCTAAGCTGTACTTAACCTTAATCCACAGAAAAGCTAAGCTACCATTAAGACTCAAGAGAAGCTATGGCAGCTTGACGCGGTATCTTGAATCAAAGAATTGACTATGTGTAGCGCAGTCCATGCGTTTCCCGTATGCATTATCAGCTCAACTTTGCGATCAGCCGCATCGAGGCCTATCTTGGCTCCACTGCATGCAAGCAACCATATATGTGCAACAACCAGTGGCGTTTTTAGCAGCGCCGTTTTCCGCCATGATTGATTCTCCAGCTGATTCCGCCTTTTGATTCTCCGCCATGTATCGTCATTAATTGCTCCGACCGGGGGAACGCAAATACACTACCCAATTCTTTCGAACCGTGGTGAAAAATGCAGACTACGTGCAAAAGGGGCGAAACATCACTTTGGAGCGTCTTTGGTTTGAACTGAATATAGCCTTAATTCAAGCGTGATCCTTCAATAAGCCACTAACATTACAGTTTCAGATATTGTGCTTTTCCCTTGTGCTCTTTTCAGCACTTTGCAATACTATGACTGATCCTGTAGAACTCTCAAGGATAGGGCACTAACACGTAACAGCAAATGAGCTTATGCTAGTGAAGCATCCTTCAACACTTTCTTTTTTTCATTTGGCAGTAAAAGGTTGATCATAGTAGCGAAAATGAATTGCCCATACTTCAGATATGGCAAAATTCGCGCCAATACCTCATGCCAGTACGTCAGTGTACGACCGGTAGAAGCATTGTAAGTTGAGCTTATAGGTATGTTCATTGTGGATAAACGGCGCTTATCATATTATCAAAGCGGGTGATTAGTGCGTAACCATGGCTTCGATCATGTTGTCACTGAAAGAAATGGCTTTGTTGGATACGTCATGAATTTGTTCTCTTTTTTTTCCTTTTTTTTTTCTTCTCTTATGTGTTTGTGTGGAAATGGGGCTATTCTTCCTCTCAATTTGCGAATGTGCATTTAGTTGCAAGTCAGTGCCTTATCCTGTTCGTTCATCCCTTTCGCTGTTTAGCCACACTGAGTGTAAGATCGCCGATTTCCAAATTTTCTCGCACAGTGGCCGTTTTGTGCAAAGGGAATGCCGAGAGAAAACAAACAAAGGTGATTCAACTCAAGAGTTTTATCCTACAATAGAGAAGAAATACTGATCGTCGCAAATTGCTTGTTGTATAGCAATAATTAGCCCCATCAAGCCTCCGATTTCTACCATTCGATGGTTTTAGAACATTACAAAAATAACAGTTTCGAGCATAAAAATCCATCACACATGGCGGATGCCGCTTACGAAAGACCATCTACATATTCCAGTACGCATACTCGAAAGCGTCGTGGCTTAGTTGTGCTAGGAGTAACACAATTAACTGATTTAATGGTTAGCGTTTTCTACTTTACTGCACTGAAAAAAAAAACTTTGTGAAAATGTGTGATTAACAAGCAGTCCGATTGCATCACAAAAAGTAATAGAGGAAAGCTGCAACGTGCTTTCTAGACGATTTCTTGCCAAGTGAAAAATCTGAGTACTCTGCATGCAACTCTCGGTGGCTAAATGATTTCCGCTTCACATTTCTCTCTAATGATCTTTGTATGAAACTCTTTGAGTTCAACAGCTCCTATAGATAGAAAAAGGCCAGCTGTGGGGCATTTTGGGGCGTGAAAGTGAGTCATGCGATCTGCGCACTTTCGGAAGCACAGCATAGTGAAATGGTAAAGGGAGGGGCCGCACCGAACGTTCGCTCTGGCACAAGCACAGCGCTGCTGGTGCTCATCGCGCCAGCCTTGTGACCGCGACTACTCGCGGTCATCGAGTGAACTACGTGCACGTGCCTCTTTAGGCGCGTCGCGTTCTTAGTTGTTAAGCGAATGTCTACAGCAACTTATGTTGCTCTTAAAACTGCAAAGGCTGGTGCAATAATCCTAATACATTATATTGCTGTCAGTGCTTCGCCCTTGGAACGGAAATTCTACATTTTTCTTGTTCTCCTTCTCCTTCATCATCACCATCACTGTCCTTTTTGGCGCAGTGGCAACAAGCTGCGCGTTTCAGTGCGGCAAGCACGACCGAGTTCAATTTCGTACTTGTTACGAAGGTTCACGAAATATCGACATGAACACTTTACTCTGTATTTTCTGTGCCACTGTCACGTTGTTCATCTTATTATTTCCCGTCTTCATATACATTCGAAAGCAGAACAATCTCCGGCGCCTCCGAAAGGATTCAGCCTCTCGTTAAACATATTTAATAAAATTCGAAAAGCCAACCTGCCCGCGCACGTCGCTACGTAGAGCCTACTGCAGATATTCAAATCATCTGTTTTCCTCGGTAGGAAAGAAAATACGAGCACGTTAACTTTTTTGCGTATTACTTGTTTCTGTGCCATTTACTCCGTCATTAGTGATTTGTCCGTTCTCCTTTCCATGCGTTTTCTCGTTTTCGTTGCGCTGCCATCAAAATGAAAGGATAGCAATAAAAAGTGCTACGTCGGTGAAAAGCTTGACAGGGCCGATTTAGATTAGCAAGAACAAATACGAAAGTAAACAAAGTGAATATAGTGATTTGATGAAACAAAGCGATAAAAAAAGAACCTAACAGTGCAGGTCAAAAATGAAAGCAGTCAGACAGCGTTGGGACGGCTCCATTTTCTAGGTCTGTAACTGTCAGAATCGTTGTCGCCCCGCGCCAGTGGCAACTCACTGTTTCGCTTCCCCGGCTCATTTTAAGCGCAACACGCAACCACCAACTTGCAAGCCCCTCAAGCAAGTCGCTCAGTCGAGGTCTTTGGTGCAGGCAAAGAGTGCCGAATGGCCTTGAAAGAGGGCTGAGCGTTTGTTCTCCACCAACTCATTGCAAAGTGCGTATTCACAAGCCGTAGCGGTCGTTGCCCATTTCAATCGATGCTTGAACCTGTGGCAGAAATTTACTCGGCAAGCCCGTATTTCTGGTTTGCCACACTGCCCAGATAAGTGACACCATCGATGCGGACGCTCACGTACACACTCTGCAACTACTGAAAAAGCCAGCCCGATTCAGGCATGAGAAAGACCGCTGGGCCAGTGGCGCATTTCGCTCTTCAGCACAATATCAACTACTACAGCACTTACTGTCCCATACATGACGACGGTTTAGTCGCATATACATCGTTCCTCACGCCATCTGTGCGTGTCACTGTCGCTCGTATAGGTAGCCATCGAACTTTTACAACTTCCACTGAATTAACTGCGCTGTGGGAAGCATTATCTCGCATTGTTAAACACTCTGCTTGTACCTATAGGTCATCTTCGCTGACTGCCAAGCAGCCCTGCAATCTCTACAATCGCCGCGTATGCAGGCGAATCTCATCGATGACATCAGGCTCTAAGCCAGCGAATTGTAACCGTAACCCTGGGTTACAGGGGCTATCTGACTACTGTGGCACAATAGGCAGCGTGGAAGAGGACTATGCTAGAGAAACACACAGTCTCATCTGTGCGGATCGGAACACTCTTTGATATACAAAAGACGCAGCAACTATTGTTTCACCATTGCACCAGTACGGATCATTGCATAGGTTTGACACAAGCTGTGACTTTCGCATTTATCATGGTTCTTGCAGATAAGATAAAGCACGTCTCGACCAAATAAAATTAGTTATGACGTGCGCAAGTCGTTTTGTATATTAGACACAGATATCAGACTCGTCAACGCGCGTAATGTGTAGAGAGAGAGAGAGAAATAGAAGACAGGAAAAGCAGGGAGGTTAACCAGACGCACGTCCGGTTTGCTGTATCGTTCTGGAGGATTGATACCCCCGGCGTCTGCAGCCGCTATGCCTCATTAAGCTATCATCATGATTTATTTTTCGAGCTACAGGACGTTCTCGGTCCGTAAGGAAGTGCCGCGTGTGCGTTGCGTCCACTGAAAAAGCTTTCGGGCGTTTTACTGGAATAGTTCTCAATGAGACGTTGAAGATAGTTTTAGCATGGGCATGGCTACAGAGTTGATTGTGTGCCCATGTTCTCATTGCGTGCGACATTTCACCTTTCGCCCTAAATCTGAAGTAACATGTCAGGTCAGGCAACCAAGCAAGATTCTCCAGTTTTCATATACATTTCTCTTCACATTCAAATCGTGGCATTCAGCGGTAAACAGTTTCATTAGCAAAGATAAGCTGTGCTTCCAACATGGAACTTATCGTCAATAGCAGATGGTTTCTCCGGAACTTCTATTAATAATTTATTTTTGCACAGAATGACACTACTAGGCGGAACTATATCCACATGGAAAGAAACTATAGCAAAACACAGCACTGTCGTGCAGATTTTTGGGACCCGCCGTGGTTGCTCAGTGGCTATGGTGTTGGGCTGCTGAGCACGAGGTCGCGGGATCGAATCCCGGCCACGGCGGCCGCATTTCGATGGGGGCGAAATGCGAAAACACCCGTGTGCTTAGATTTAGGTGCACGTTAAAGAACCCCAGGTGGTCAAAATTTCCGGAGTCCTCCACTACGGCGTGCCTCATAATCAGAAAGTGGTTTTGGCACGTAAAACCCCAAATATTATTATTATTATTAGATTTTTGGGCTAGTTGGTTCGTGGCAAAAATTGAGGTGATAGCGCTGGATTCACACGGACAAGACGACAGGACGTGCGGTATACCGTCAGCCATCCTGTCGTGTTTTTTGTCCATGTGAATCCAGCGCTATGACATTAATGATTGCATAGCACTGTAGGTTGTTTTTAAGTCGAAGTGCTTGCGGTAAGACATGCCTAGCTGCCAACTGTTGTTGTTTCTTTTTAAATAAACTGTTGATGTTAGGCTAGGAAGAGGAGGAGGAGTGTTGCTTGCTGCAGGCGGACCTAGCCTTGCAAAAGTTGCCGGCAGTTGCTCCGCCCGAGCACCACTTATAAAAAGCGGTAGAGTCTGAAATCCGACACATTCCATCTCGTAACACAACCGCACCCAGTAACACAGGTAATTTCACAAGAAACGCCGCAGGATGCACGTCACACATTTCACGTCGACCCACACGGCTCACCAGTCACACTCCAACCACGAGGAACTTTAGGAGGAGCCGAAGCACCTTTCTCCTAAATAACCAGTGTCCTTGCAGGAACATTTCATTACGTCACGGCTCTGCGAATGCGCACATGTAAATCCAGGCTGTGGCGGTGGGCCGTGACCAGCAGCAGAACTCCACAGTTACAAAGCTACCGCGACGGGTCAACACGACAAAAAACCGCGACGTTAGTGCCTTAGCAACATTTTGCACGGCTCCTTGTTAAGGTACCGATGCGTAAAAACAGATGCTATCATGGCACGCAGACCGGAAAGTGGGCCATCCACCACAATCTTGGAACTCTGTCTATAATAGCTACGTTGTGAAAGGCTTATGCCTGCAAGGAAAATGGTATAGGAAACTAAAAAAATCGGAACGGTTTCATGCGAAGAATAGTTCTGCGAAGTTGCAGATAAGGGTCTGGTGAGCGGACCGGTTTGCACGAACAAAAAGAAAATAAAAAGGTCGGAGTGCAAAAGCATGGTTAACAAAGCGCGGTGGCATCGTTGCCGCTTTATTACAGCTCTCCGCTGTAACCACGAGAAGCAAGGTGTCCTAGCGACTGCACGCGTGCATGCGTTGCACCGCAGAGGTTCAAGGTGACCGAGTTAAGGTAAATGAATGCCGCGCTACCGCCTAGGCTGCCAAGTGGATCGATTTCACAAAGCTTCTCGTTGTGGGCTTTGCTTTCTGGACGGCCGCCTTCGCTCATAATCAGTCCAGCATCACGATTTGCTGAAATTAGCTCTTACGACCAATTCTGGAGTAAGAGCTTTTTCTGAATACAGACCCTGATTCGACTACTGCACGATGCCAACGTTTTACTGTTAATTCATACAGCAGTGCGCACATGTTTGCTTAGGATACCACGTCCATTGTCTCTTGTAATTTGACCATCATTATTCCATTGCCCGTGTACAGGCGTGTAACTGTTGGACCCAATCCCCATTATCGTTTACCTGTACCTTCAGCACAAGAGAGATCGATACCATGTTGAACTTAGCAAAGTTTGAGTCGAGATAAACCATTAGGCACAGCACATTACGCCCTATACAATTATTTTAAAGCGGACAACCGATATCGTTGTAATGTTCTTTAATTTATCGTATCGCGCAGTTGTGCGCAATAATCTGGTGGCGATACGAAAATCACGCTCATTCCTTATGACGTTTCCCATATACTGTCACTTTTATTTTTCAAATAAGTTTTCAAATAAGGAAACGTTACTTTTGCTCATATACATGCATATTACAAGAGTGCTCTTACAGGCGAACGTAAAAAAAAATAAAAAATGCGCGGAATAACTATTTCTATATACATACGACGGTAAAATATTATTTGCAGCACAAAGTGGAACCAAAGCATCTTTTTTTCGAGACCAATATTCCTAGACATTTTCGCTAAGTTATTGCCAACGATGCTTGTTACTCGATCCTACTTTTATACGCAAACTGCGCGTAACCGCCCAACATGTGGATACCATCAGGGCGTTCTTTAACATGAAAACGGCTTCGTTTTTGCAGTCTAGATCATAAATAAGAACGGCGCGTCGCGGCTGTGCGATGCAAGCCGACACGGTGCGATCTGCATCTGTGGGCAGCGCAGCAGGACGGTCGCTTCGCCGTTCGTCTGTCACACTGTCGTCGACTGTAGCGCGGAGCTGATAGCGTCGCAAAATTGTCTGCGGTGCCGACAAGCCAAGCAGAACAAAACCTCGCGGAGCCTCTGAAGCGTCCGCTAAGTTAAGACTAATGTTTGCCTCGGACATTTTCACGCAAGGCGACGTGAACCCCAAGTTTTCGCAGTCTTTGTGATCAACGGTGAGACGGCGGTTTGTCCCCTCCGAGTTCCGAGATCACCGTTTCGCGGCTGGAGAAACTTGGAGTCGAGTGGAGTTGATCCGAAGCGCATTGAAGAAATACAAGAGACATACAAAAATGCAAAATACCATGCGATGCACTTTTTTCTTTTTCTTTTCTTAAGTTGTGCCAGCAAAATGTCAACCAAGTTATCTCGCATCAAAGCATTTTGCTTGCGCGAGTTCTGCTTAACTTGAACGTGGCTTGGCATTTAGAAAGTATAGTGATATTACTAACTGGAATAGCTGACTGCTCCAACTGCAAAATGTACGGCTGCTACAAGGCTTCAGCACACTTCTGTGTCTGCACACTGTACAGCGCGGAAAGGAGTGTCGTGCAAAGTGCTTGACAGAGTGGGCAGTTCTCCCTTATGAGAACAAAAGGTACTCGCGAATGGCATCCAAGGCGAAGGCTATGAATGCCGGATGCACTGATTACGTTCTGTAAGGTCTGTGCATGAGGTGCGAGGTCAGTGAGCCTCTGTGATATACTTTAACACATCTGCGCAGGTTTTTTGGGGGGACTTTTGTTTCTGTTTGTCAGTTCGTTCTCCGTTCCCTCGTAAGCCCCCTTAGCCATACAAAGTAGCCAACCTGAACTATCTCTCGTTCTGCGTGCGTTTGCTATTCTTTCCTTCTTTCTTTCTTTCTTTCTTTCTTTCTTTCTTTCTTTCTTTCTTTCTTTCTTTCTCCAACCCTCTAGTTATCGTTCCTCTTCGTATGTCCACGTTTTGCCTGCGCACGTATCTCGATATTCTGGATAGACTTTGCGGTCACCTACCTTTCTCTAATTCTCATGGGAAAACAACACTGCTCAGAAAACGCATGAACCTGTATCCTCGCGCACTCTTTGTTTGCGATTTTCCTCGACTAGCTGATGCGAAGCGGCCCGTGAGCCTTTGGTTAACTCCTAGACGAGATCGCATCTCTGACCTTGTTCAAAATTTAGTGCCTTGTGGTTGGTACATGCCTCCGTCATTTGCTTGCATAGCGATTCCGAGAAAGCGAGTGCGCCTCTGACATTATCTTTAAATTTTCCCGTCCGCTTTGGTGATGATCAACAAAGCCAGATACTCCTCGAGCACGCGGTAATATCTTTAGCTTATGTGCACGATGCAACCAGCGCGTCGTATAGCTAAGTGGGCAACGAGAGTACGCGAATTTTCACTACGCGCGGTTTCGTTTGGAAACGCGTCCCCCACCCCCAAAGTTTTGCTAGTCTGATGAAATGCTGCATGTGGTTCAATGTGCAGTGCTCGACGCGAGCGGGAAAATGCCTGACGGACTGTTCTACGGTTCACTGGCCGCATTCGGAGACATGGGCGAGTGCCTACACGTGCGGGCCATCAACCGGCGTCTCAACGGAAAACTTGAAGAGTACTTCCAGGGCCAGTACTGCGCTCTGAACATCCGCTTCAAGCTACCGCCAAAGCCAGCCCGATATAGCCCCAAGACATACCTGCGGAATCTTACCGATGAGGTGCCTCTCTATAAGGTAATGTCCTTGTGTTCTTTTAATATTGTTAGGGAGCGGTTCGGCATGGGGCTCTGAAGACTGCGGTCTGCGTAACAACAAAGGTGGCAATTTGGCGGAAAGTGCATGCCCGCAAACAGTTTGGCAGCCACTTTATCCACGTATCGCCCTGCTTAGCTTGTAAATAATGGGTAACTACACCTTCTTACGCAACATCTTCATTATTACTGTCTTCGTCACATAATGGTCGGGGTGCAGGGTATCAATACCCGCATTTCTCGCAGTAGTAAAGTAACATAACAGTGAACGAAAAGGGCCTCACGCAAAGGGAAACCAAGACAGTCTTCTTGGTGGCCCCTGTAATGCAATCGGCGGTATCAATCGAACGTTTGCAACCGCCTGCTTTTGGACACGCTGAGCAAGTATTTTCGTGGCTACAGTAAAATTATAAAACAATACTTTTAATCGGAAGGAACAAAGCGTGCAGTGGCAATGGGTTCGGTCACGCTGAATGAAGGCATCCCACTTCAGCTCAAAGAACGTCTGCGCAACGCCCATTTTTTCACCTAGCCTCAACGCCTCGGAGGTGTCAGACATTTTGAGCTCCCTGCTTTCCACAGTATGAAGTTTCTGACAATACACAGCTGAAGTATATGAAAGTGGACATGCTTCACAAAGCGTGGGCAATGAGCGTTCCTTTTTTGTCGCAAGTGCACTCGACGACGATCGCCTTATTCAATCACTGTAGGAAAGAAGCATTGTCTTGCGAGAGGAGTTACATGCGTTTCATTGGTATGTGCGTCTGCCTAAAGAACAGTGTAAATAAGGCCCTGATAAATTGCGAAGTATACAAGGCGCGAAGTCGACCGCGATCTAAGGCCTCAAAAGCGGGATTCTCAATAACGGAGTCCTTGAACGTCGCGTTCTTTCTTTATTCCGTAAAGGCTATAATATTTCACCATTCGACGTCAAAATATTTGACCTGCCCTGTTATCTTTGTTTCTTTCAATTTACTTCAAACTATACCTTATTGGACATTCTTTTCTCGGATTCATTAATCAAAAATAAGTTCCCCGTTTCGCGTCGTATATTAACAAACGCACACATGAAAAATTATGGCCTTTTGGATGGGTAAGTTCAAGCCATTTATTTTTTTATCGTTCATTCGGTATGCAAACAATATAACTGTAGCATCAGTTATCATGCATCCCTCCCTGTACGTGTAAGACAGAAATTCAGGCGTTCGTTTAACTGACCTTCCTTAAACAGAGCTCTACATATACAGGGTGTCCCAGCTGTCGTGCACCAATATTTAAAAATATGTAAATGCCATGTAGCGCGAGAGAACCAAGGTAATGTTGTTTGACGTTGCTTGGAGATACTCACATTATTTTTTGCATTCTAAATATACAATTAGTCATAATTAATTGACCAACTTCTCGAATATTATAATTAGATGACAAGCACGTGTCAATGAGAATATTGTAAAGCATTGCAACATGAAAAACTCCCGATGCAGCTTTCTGTTGCTTAATACGTGCTACATAAAAGTGTTTTTCCGACATGAAAGAAGCCCGCGAATACAAGTGAAATTGCCGCACGACTGGCCGCTGGAGGCACTTTGCGTGTATTCGCGAGCTTCTCTCATATTTGGAAAAACACTTTTATGTAGCGCGCACTGAGCAACAGAAAGCTGTATCGGGAGTTTTTATGTTGCTCTACAGTTTTCTCATTGACACTTTTCATGTAATCATAACATTTGAGAGGATTACTAATTAATTACGACTAATTATGCAATAGTCTGAATGCAAAAAATAATCTGAGTATCTACAAGCGACGAAAACAACATTACCTTGATTCTGTTCAGCTACGTGGTATTTACATATTTTGAAATCTTGGTGCACGATAGATGTGACACCCTGCATATAATAGCGAACCCAAGCAGCGTCGCGTACACCGTGCGCATGCGCACAACTTTAACTCTGCTTAGGCTCTTTTGTAACAAAGAAGGTATAAGCTCCACTAACTTTGGGTTCGCCATTCCTGAAACTCTCTATTTGATCTTTTTGATTTCTCTCTCCCTCTCTCTACATGTCCACATCATGTACGGCGAAGTTCCTTGAAACATTCATCGTCTCTTTCAACAGCATCTCCTAGGAGACGTGTCGGTGGGCTACTTCTACTTCACACCCATCCGGATGGCACTGTGCGTACCTTCGACGTGCACGCAGACTGACATCCAGACATTGGGAAGCGCCGGTAAGTTGCGACACTGCAAGGCTGGCCCGGTCACCGCAGTAAGAGGCAGTCCGCACGTACTTCGCAGTATGAGCCAGATATCCACAAAAGTTATATTGTGTAAGAGCCTTTTCTCACTGACTGGCGATCGGGCACCTGTCACTCAGTAGGTAAAATTAATTCCTCGACTCGCGGCATAAAACTTGTATTTCTGCTTGTAGGTGTGTTCTTCATCAAGGGGGCAGATTTAGTAAAGCAAGAATGCTAAACGCCATCTCTAAAAGCAACAATTTTATACTACTTTCATAAAATGTTTATTAAGGGTAGGGAAAAAAAATTTTCTAGTGACTAAGTGGCGCGAACATTAATTCAAAGTGCACCGCGATGATTGCGCACGGAAGTACAGATTGCGCTTTTCACCTACCGGCTGCATGTTGTATAAGTAATATAGCTGTGCTTTCTGTGCAGTTTCATGGTTGTATGCGTTGTATACGTTCTATACAATGAATTAGTATAGAAACTCGCTACTGAGATTCGCTAACTTGCGTCGCCGATTGATCGCCTAGCCGCGAGAAAGGCAGGGGAAGAGTAAGCAGAGACCCTGCAGGAAAGCAGGGAACGTTGAACGGCAAAGAAGCAAGGCAAATAATGGCAGATAAACTTGAATGGGAAAGAGAGAAATAAAATGTATTAGTACCAAAGGAACTAAAGCTAAAGTATGAGCCTCCTGCTAGGCTCATGCCTCCTAGCCCAGCACGTGCTTGACGTGCTGCACCAGAAGCGGCCACCATAGATTTTCAAGCTTTCGCGGGGGAGTGGTCCACTCCTCCCTGCTGCCGGGACGGCGGTTATGTAGTAGTTTAGAAAGTATTGTTCTGAAGATAGAGTTGGCAGGGCACTCCCACAGGGTGTGTTTATTTGGTGGATAAGAAATGAATAAGCCGACCCTAGGGATATGACAGCAGCCTGCTACTCCACATGGTGGAAAGTGCGTCTGGGCCCGACAGAGACAGGGTGTACGAAATGTAACGTCCTTGTGGCATCGATAGGCATAATGTAAGTAATAGTGTAAATATGACAAGGCGATCTGGCCGAGTTACTCACGTTACTACTTGTCTAGCAGTACTTTCAGTCCTACGTCTTCTACGACGACGTAGTCGATGTCGGAGTCGCTGTTGGAGAAATAGGACGGTCCTGGCTCCAGTCGAGTTAACATCGCCAGAGACACGCTACAGCACAGAGCTTCGAATGCATACAGGCATGAGCTCGACACCAGGCGGCGTGCCCACCGCCAAGGGGATGCTAATAGAAATGATCATAATTATGTCGGACGGCTTCCTGTCCAAACGGAGCACTTAGGTAATCCTTATTGAGAAGCTATCGGATAAATGCAATAAACCAACGTTTGCTGTTGGTGTACAGTTTGTTTGGTGTACAGGCAGGGACAGAATATTACGGGACCTGCGAAAGCTGCCGCACTGCATTCTAGCACCCTTTAACGAAGCAAACGTCTTTTGCCGAGAACTGGCATTACGGATGCATGTCCTTTCATGTCCGTGTGCATGCCGGTACGTCCACTTTTTGCCAGTGGCCTGCTGTAGGAATCGCGATTATTGCATAACTTTACGATAGGAGGGCGCTGTTCTTTTCGGTGGGCGGTGTGTGCAGCGCATTGTCAACGTCGCAACGGCTGAAAAAAAAACACCACTCAAACACCTCTCACCACAGGCATCACTCAGCTTCTCAATGTTCCGCCTTCAATTGCAAATGGGAATTCAATTATGCTAGGCAGGCAGGCTATCATGAATAAGTATAAGTTATTTGTACTCCAATCACAGCACCGTAAATGGAAACAGGAAGAGTACAAACGAGTCAGCTTGCAAGAAACGCACAGAAAGTGAGCAGCGAGAACCATTTCTACGCGAAAATGGCCTACATTTTGCCCCTTAACTTTTGTTTCAGTTGGAGATTTGGCACAACTGGACGTGTCAGTGCCCTTCTGTGAGAAACTAAAGCCGACCGAGTACACGACGCTCCAGCTCATTGCCATGTAAGTCACGTTTCCGAAAACTTCGGAGTCCGATTTTCGATATTCTAGTTAATTCGATAAAAGTAACTCTTGATAATTCAAATAAATGTAACTAAACACTCGGTCTACAAGGGAACAGTGCCACGGTGAAAAGTGCGAAATATATTGTTTATTCTTTATCAGAAAGTGGATGGGCCGAATTCATCGCTTTCCTTTGTTAACAAACGAGGCGTATGTCCTGTCATAATGTTTCTTTTCAAAAAGAAACTAAAATGGAGAAGCCTGTTTTGGAAGATACAATTATGATCACGGCATCAATCAAACAATAGTCTCTATTACCGTAACTCAAGCTGAACCAACAGCACAGACAGTGCGATTTCGAAAATTTTGTTCGAAATGTTTTAAAAATGTATTGTTTGCACGTCAACACTCAAGATAAGTCAGCAACTTACAAATAAGGAATAATACGTTCAGTGCATGGATGGCCTTGCAGAAAGAGGTGTTTGGCCAGGTTAAGTTATTTTCGTTTGAGTTTCTGCTCGATCAATGTCCCATTGTCCGGTGCATGTTCAGTCCTCCAGATGGGCATTTTAATTGGTTTCGACATCCTCGAATAAGCCATGTCAAAGAACCGTACAAACCCTAACAGAAAACTTAGGTTCGTCGCTTGGAACTGTACGCGACAATTCTTTCAGCCTTAGCTGTGTAGAGGCACCATTATGAGGCGAAAGAAATGAAATTAAGATGGTAGGCAATCAGTCGACGCAGTCATCGTACCTCGGCGCCATACAAAACTGCTCGGCGAAGTCACTTGGCCATTTCAGCGGCTGAAAGCTTGTGACACGTATGCGTCAACCACGGTTCTATACGTCTGCCATACATGGTGTGCCGATAAAACGCATGATCTGAGGTCACAGCTCCGGGACGGAACCCGGAAACCGGTTCTCGCGCTTTACTTCGCCAGGCACGAAAGCAGTCAGGCATGTGCAGACGCTTGCATGTGATTGCTTTGCAACGCGTTAATCAAGCACTTCCGACAAAAAAAGAAAGGAAAATGTGGGAAAAACACTATTAGAGAACAGCTCCCGCGCAGGCCTCATCTGTTTTGATCATGGCGAATAAACCGACCACGCACGGGGCAAGCAGGTGACGGTAATGTACGCAGGTATGTCACCTTTAGTCAGAGTTGGTAAGGAAGAGTTCGGCTATAAGATGTACTGTGCCAGAATATGCTGCGACGAATCATTATTGCGCAGAGTTGGGCAAATGGTGGGCACGGTAGATTACTACGGCGTGGTTCAACGACAGTGATGCGTGGCGACATGCGCAGGGGCATCTTGGCGTTCTTCTTCTGCTTGGTGGTGCTGGGCACGTTCCTAGATGTGGCACCAAGGTTGCTGAACAGCTGGACCAGTCACGATAACGCATCCCAGTGCTCGGAGAAGGAGAAGGTGATGAACAACAGTGAGTACCGTCTCCCATCCTACTGTACGCGTACTTACACAACACAGTCTATGGCAAACTTTGCTGCGCCGTCGTAAGCCTTAACGTGAACGACATGCAAAGTGACGCTTGCTTCATTCACGTATGACGCGCCAGCATGACGTGCCGAAACTTCAAAAAACGCGTAGCCTAAACTCAGGTAGCAAAAGAAAACGAAAGGCGGTACAGGGGAGGACAGCGCGCCGACTCGCAACTGAATCCATTAGAAGGGAAATATCCCTTCTATATATATATATATATATATATATATATATATATATATATATATATATATATATATGTGTGTGTGTGTGTGTGTGTGTGTGTGTGTGTGTGTGTGTGTGTGTGTGTGTGTGTGTGTGTGTGTGTGTGTGTGTGTGTGTGTGTGTGTGTGTGTGTGTGTGTGTGTGTGTGTGTGTGTGTGTGTGTGTGTGTGTGTGTGTGTGTGTGTGTGTGTGTGTGTGTGTGTGTGTGTGTGTGTGTGTGTGTGTGTGTGTGTGTGTGTGTGTGTGTGTGTGTGTGTGTGTGTGTGTGTGTGTGTGTGTGTGTGTGTGTGTGTGTGTGTGTGTGTGTGTGTGTGTGTGTGTGTGTGTGTGTGTGTGTGTGTGTGTGTGTGTGTGTGTGTGTGTGTGTGTGTGTGTGTGTGTGTGTGTGTGTGTGTGTGTGTGTGTGTGTGTGTGTGTGTGTGTGTGTGTGTGTGTGTGTGTGTGTGTGTGTGTGTGTGTGTGTGTGTGTGTGTGTGTGTGTGTGTGTGTGTGTGTGTGTGTGTGTGTGTGTGTGTGTGTGTGTGTGTGTGTGTGTGTGTGTGTGTGTGTGTGTGTGTGTGTGTGTGTGTGTGTGTGTGTGTGTGTGTGTGTGTGTGTGTGTGTGTGTGTGTGTGTGTGTGTGTGTGTGTGTGTGTGTGTGTGTGTGTGTGTGTGTGTGTGTGTGTGTGTGTGTGTGTGTGTGTGTGTGTGTGTGTGTGTGTGTGTGTGTGTGTGTGTGTGTGTGTGTGTGTGTGTGTGTGTGTGTGTGTGTGTGTGTGTGTGTGTGTGTGTGTGTGTGTGTGTGTGTGTGTGTGTGTGTGTGTGTGTGTGTGTGTGTGTGTGTGTGTGTGTGTGTGTGTGTGTGTGTGTGTGTGTGTGTGTGTGTGTGTGTGTGTGTGTGTGTGTGTGTGTGTGTGTGTGTGTGTGTGTGTGTGTGTGTGTGTGTGTGTGTGTGTGTGTGTGTGTGTGTGTGTGTGTGTGTGTGTGTGTGTGTGTGTGTGTGTGTGTGTGTGTGTGTGTGTGTGTGTGTGTGTGTGTGTGTGTGTGTGTGTGTGTGTGTGTGTGTGTGTGTGTGTGTGTGTGTGTGTGTGTGTGTGTGTGTGTGTGTGTGTGTGTGTGTGTGTGTGTGTGTGTGTGTGTGTGTGTGTGTGTGTGTGTGTGTGTGTGTGTGTGTGTGTCGGGCCATGTCGGGCTATGACGTAGTCTCCTTGAAACGGAAACCGCGTCTGCCGTAAAACCTATAGACGAAGCAGGCAGGAATGTGCGGTAGCTAGAGTCTCGCTATTACGCTGAGAGTGACAGACATAGCAGGTTGGAGAGAAAACAGAAATATCATTCATCTCACAGCATGACAGAAGGTTGACCGATGAACACGATGTCCCTTATATCGATATTACACACCTCAGTTATAGCTGCCGGGGTACACTGGCTGGCGCGTCCACAAGTAGTAAATGCAACCACACGATCTGCAATGCATCTCAGAATCAGACGATGGAACATTATACGGAAAATTTCATGCTGCTATCATCACATCATCCCATATATTCAACGTAATCATTGCCACGTGGAGGTGTAATGACGCGTACCCAACATATCTAATTATTATTTCCGAAAATTAATGTGGTAATCTTCTTGTGCCACCGAGGTGGTCGCAAACTGCCTTGCAAATGTTCCTGCCACTTAAATCTGACGCAGAAGCCCTGAATGACAATAAGCAGAGAACTTAAAGGCATACCTAGTTGCCGGAACGAACTAAATAAATTTATCTCACGGTTATAAATTGATGACAGATTAAAAAAAATTCTCGATGAAATCAGGTTCATTGAAGATATGCTATAGAGCGGACGGCGCCAAACGGGACCTGTGCACATTAAAATTTAGTTGTGTAATATGACAGCGTAATTTTGCGAGAGAAATTTCCAGATGGACGTGTCAGGCGCCATTGATTGTCCACAAAGAAAAGCACATGGTGGAAGTCTAGTGATAATGGGCCTGGCAATTATGAAGAATCTTGAGAGAGTCCGAATTTTCTAAACCTAGCCGCGGTGACATAAGTCGAAGTCGACAGAACGGAGAAAACCGGGCCATCGCGGGATGTTCGCGCAAGTGAGTCAGTCGTTT
The DNA here is from genome assembly GCF_050947875.1 of Dermacentor variabilis. Lineage (NCBI taxonomy): Eukaryota > Metazoa > Arthropoda > Arachnida > Ixodida > Ixodidae > Dermacentor > Dermacentor variabilis. Next base: position 91,615,488 of record NC_134568.1, read on the forward strand.
CGTTTCGTGACCCGGTACCAACAGCTAGTGCACGATACGTGAGTTCAAAGAAATGAATGAATTAAATGTCTGCAAAACTCCAGCGTTGAGGATGCAGTGAGTGGTGTGCACATCTGTAAGGAATCTTCTACTGCAACAGCTGTCCAATCGTTCAAGGGAAGTCTTCGAAGAGCTACAGTAACTGTTAATAATTCTGCCAGAAATGCAGTGCGAAATCGCGACGATGTAATGAATACTACCATGAAAATGACACCGAGAAAATAGCCACACCCGCTTGCGCTGCCGATACTAAATTGCATTAAATAGTCAGTGTAACAGGCCGATCTGGTGGCCAGCTTAGAATTTGAGGGAAACATGTGACCACATTCACCGCTAAGAGAACTTAAGGAATCGCCTGAGTGACGATCTCTCGAATGTGCCCCTTTATATCACTAATGTGGTCAAGTTGTGCTTCTGCAAACATAATTGTGCATGACACTCGACAATCGCGACACAACTTCGGGTGTACGCGCCATTGTTAACGTAGCGTAAAAAAGCAACAGGATGCCTCAGACACAACCTATGTTTAGACGCACATACATATGTGCACTTAGCTCGGGAATCCGCACAAAATATTATACATGATGTTTATGAATAGCAATGAAAAGAATGAATAAATGTAATATACATAATTATCTCGGCATTTCTGCACATGTTATTTTGAAGCAAGAAACTCGTCATGCTTGGCGGTTTGTAATTTGACATCGTGCAGACGGCCGATAATTAGGATTAATATTTCTGTTATACTTAGTGAAAATCAACTCAGCCAAAACGTCCAACGTATCAACTTTTATACTGGTTTCTGATCTGGTTCTCTAAGCTACTTATTTTAAATGTTTTCTAGTCAAGACTGCTGGCGTAGCGAAAATAGTCAACGAACTTAGAGCTAAAACACTGAGATCGAGGGCCTTCGCCCGAATCCCAAAATCCGCCTTTCATCTTGTTTTCATTTTCTTCTGTCCAACTCGCTTGCGGTAAGAGATCTAAGGAGGCATGTTTTTGGCGCCTCTGAGCATGTACTTTCTATTCGGCGCCCACCATCATTGCGGAGTGAGATAAGCGTGGCCTGTAAAGCGGGTGTCACCTGCAGCCGTGCATGTCGAGAAATCGTTGTGCCGAGAGCGTGCCTGAGCGGGGCGCCGCTGCTTTCGCAGACGTCGTGCTGGACGTCCTTCTGTCGTTCTCTGCCTTCTCGAACGGCAAGCGGCTGCTCAGCACGCGCACGGCCATCGGGGTGCTGGAGCCGCTGCATGGCATGCGCGTCATCACCATGGCCTGGATCATCCTGGGACACACGTTCTTCTACAAGAGCTACGTGCTTTCAGGTGGGTGCCTCGCCTTCGGAAGCTCTGGTGTCGGAGATTCACGTTGGATTTGCGTCGTGTCAAGGCTGATGAAAGCATTGCCAGCGACTCTTTCTATAAGCAGGACTGTGAGGAGGCGAAAGCGATTTTTGAACGTGAACACTGTGCATAAGCACCTGCTTACGCTCTAATGATTCAGCGAAACAAATAATGTTACTTATTCGACTTCAGCGTATTCAGCTGCTATACAAATTTAAGGGCGTGCATTCTTTGAGGTGTGCACGAAGGTTGCACAGTGTGTGTTACTTTCAGTTACGAGACACGTAAAATAATTCGCTTGTGAAGATAGGTAGATAAAATAAAGTGTAAAGGCGTCGTACTTGGCGATGTCACTGTTGGTTTCAGCATGATACTTCAGGGCAAATATTTTGTAAAATGCCAGTGCCTAGCCTGGCGTAGACGCTACCGAAAGGCTGAGGAGTTACATGTAATTACCGTCAGGAAGGCAGCGTTATATTCATCTAAAACATTTTATTTTGACTTGTAAACATGCTCTCCAGCTGGTTAAACTGATTCAATTAACGTCGGAAACGCTGTTCTTAACCCTTCTTTTTTTTTATCCGCCCCTTCATCTCCGACCATGGCGACCGTCGGCCGCTTCCTCTTTATCCCTGCACAACTGTAGCGTGACCGAGGGCATGTGCGCACGCCAAGAAGGCCGTAATAATGACCTCATCGCAGGCAGCCGCATATCAGCCAGGTAACCCTGAACATGCGCTAATCATTCACTGCAAGCTTACGATCTGCACGCATTTAAGGACACGCAGAAGCCCCATAACTGTGGTGCTTGGCCTGACACATGTTCGCGTCACCGAAGGCCTTTCCGGTCCCCGAGCGCAGCCGGGTGGACGCACGCCGCTCCCGTACATTCCGCCTCGGGGTATATCATGATTAGCCTTACAGGAAGCCGAGACGCGTGAAGCTAAACACGGGAGTGCCGTTGTGCACGCCGAACTGCCCTGGCCGTGTAGCATCGGGCATACTCTCTCTCGTTCAATAATTCAGAGCACGAGCCCCCAACGTCTGCATTTAATGACACGCCGATTGTTTGCCTCACTGCGGCGATATGAGTGCGACTCTCTCTTTCCATGCACATAAATACGGCAAGGGCAGCGCACGCCCGGGGCGTCGCAGGGCACCGATCAAGGCCCTCTCGCAAGGGCGGCGGTAAAACGGAACCGCTTCTCGATGACGGCAAGGGTGTAACCTCGTCTCGTGCGCGCGCGTCCTTTTTCCAGGCGGCCTCTTCGAAGCGCTCGAGTATGGCAAGTCGTTCCCCTTCCAGATTGTCCTCAACGTGTTTCCTGCCGTCGAGACCTTCGTCACCATGTCGTGAGTGCTGAAAAAGGGGAAAGGGAAACCCCTGTATACATCAGAGTACGCTCTTAGCCCGCTGATAGAGTTTAAATTACATTACCGTGTATACATTTAACACGTATAGAATGCGCTAAACAAATTTTTTTCAGAGAAATATAATCACATTATACAAGTATGCTACATATGAGCAACAGTGACAATGACGTGTAATTGATACATTATTTACTACTTTCATGCCATTAAGTCAAAAGAAAGTGCTCTTTATAGCTTGAGCCGATTGTACTTCCTGTTGTCCTTCCCTCATTCTCTAATTTCATCTCTGCTTTCTTTTATTTTGTCTACGCAGCGGCATTTTGGTGGCATATAGCAGCCTGCACAAGCTTGAGAAGCGCCAGGGTTCTTTCAATCCATTCAGCTATTTTCTCCATCGGTATCTAAGGTAAGTGCGCATAATAGAAGGACAGACGAAAATGTGTAAAAAACATTGCCGCGTAACTCCCCCACTGTGAAACACTCGCGTGTTATCATAGTATTCTGGACCCTTTTCTCGACTATTGCTGACCATAAAAAAAAACACAAATGGTTCGACTATTTGCAGGTGTAAGTACACGTCTTGAGCTCAACAGTTCTGCACAATCCTGCAGTGTTTTGAGCCTTCTTCCTAGCAATAGCAAGGTAGAATTATCTTCAGGTTAGTCAAATCAGCATATACGCCTCTTGGTATGTTGATATGGTAATTAAACGTAAAGTTCGTGCAATCTTTTTGCATCTTTCGGCTAAGTGACTGTAACACTCAAAACGAGAATCAAACAGCCTATCCTCAACTTCTGGAGCACATTGCTCTTGCGCCCCGTCGGGAAAATTCATCCGGATCCCACGCACTAGTGGAAATCAGTGTTAAGCGAAGCAACTGTATTGGCGATGCGTGCACTATAGATGTTTCAGATTGCAACATTTTACTGCGACAACGCTTAATCGCCATGCCGCCATCGTTGTCATCATCGTGTCGTCGTCATGTCGCTTTCGCCCTGCCGTAATGTCTGTAATTGGCGGCGGCGCCTTGTCTCTGTCGTCGCCATGTCGTTAGCATTGTTGTCATTGTGTCTTCATTACGTCGCTATCCTCTTGTAGTTTGCGTCGTTACCACGCATCTATCGTATAATCATCTATATGATGTCGTCGCCGTTTCGTCGACGTCGTCGTCATACAGTCGTTTTCGTCACGTCATCATAGTCGTTATGCCATCGTCATCACTGTCGTCGATGTACCGTTGTTGTCATTGCATAGTCCTCGTCGCACAGTCGTCATATCGTCATCATCGTCGCGCCATCGTCATCATGCCATCAGTAGACACCATGCTTTATCGCCATCGTCGTAACTGTTGTCTCATCGTCGTCGTGATGCCGTTGTCGTCTTCGCGCCATCGCATTCATCATGCCACCATCGCCATGTCATCATAGTCATGACGCAATCACCATTGCTGCCGTAGTGATCATGTTTCATCGCCGTTGTCATCGTCTTGTCGTTGCCGTAGCACAAGCGCTCACTCACAACGCACTTGCTCGCCTCACACAGGCGCGTTGCGACATTTGGTAACACGGTGTGGAGCGAAAACTTCGGTGGCGAGATAGGCAGATAGGCTACGTAGAAAGAGCCAAAGGAGGCTTCGAATTAATATCGAGGTATAATTAACTTCGAAACCAATGTAGGGGAACGCAGAGGATGCGGCTGACAAGCGGTGCTAATTCAATTAAGTGCACCTGTGACAATGAGATGGTAATCAAACAGAAAATTATTTTGCCTGACGCAAGCAGTTTCAGTATATAGCCTGGTATTATTTGTCACCGCCGACATCCTTGTCTAGCAAGTACATATACACGGAAGGAGCTATTACCAAGACATTATTTTCAGTAGCTAAAGTAATGAACTTTTCTGTTTTTCTACGCGCATCGTTTGTATTTCTCAAAAAAAAACTGCTGGATACACGTGAGATGATGAGACGCGCCGCCATGGGATACTATTTGAGTCTAGTTGGCTTCTGGGTTAACCGATACGGCAGCGCAAAACGACTACGGTCAGCAGAGATGGTATGCTCTGCTTGCTCGTCTCCTCTTGTTTTGCGTCGTTTTGCGCTACATTTAGTTATCCTATGACTGAGGGCAATCGGCACCCAGATGATAACCCTTTCATGCAGCTTGCCGCGTGGCAGAGCGCTGTTTGCTACAAGTGTTATCCCCTCTTCGTGTTTTTAGAAAGGGCTATAGTCACCGTAACCTTCTTTCTGTGTGGACATTTGGAAACTTCGAACGATGTATTTTCGTAACAGAAATGTTATGCTGTAGAAACTCCACGGGAGAGCTAGCTTAAAACCCAGCTCCTGCAGTAAAACAGTATTTGTAGGCAGTAATCTCCGCGAGCCACAAACTTGACCCCTCATAATCTCTAATTTATTTGGAACAACTATGTGAAGATAGAAAGCAAAAGCAAATCCCGAAATCCAATCACGAAGCAGTCAACTTCCTTCACACCATACATATGTCTAACTCCATACATAATACATATGTTACTATACCATCTCCCGCCGGATCCCCTCCGTTTCTCTCCGGCTCTCTTTGTGGCCGACCCTAAATATCTGGGCCCGTAGTCACAAAAACGGCTTACGCTAGAATTGTTCATAAGAGAAAGGTTCGCCAAACACCTAGCTGGAGGTACCATTAGCGAAGTCGGCTGGTCAATGGCAAAGAGCACGTATGAACGATAAGATTTGACAAAAGTTTGTGAATTGGTCCTTGGGGCCGAATTTACAAACATTTCGTTCATAAGTGTACATTGCCATTTGCTGGCCGCCTTCGCAAATAATATGCCCATCGGGTTGCAACTCAGTTACTTCGTGAAAATAACGTCCTTGTTATAACGAACTTGCTCAACTATCATCTAATAATTATGCTTTATAAATCACTTACTAAATAGCTTTCATACCAATTCATTGATTCCAGGTACCTCATCAATAATAGTAACACCAGGTTTGCACTTAACTCCAATTTTGTACTGCCTATGCTTCATTCTAACTATGGAAAAATGACATTATTCGCTGCTATAAAACTGGGGGTTGGTTTACCCAATACCATTAAATCTTCATCCTTTCATGCATTTAGTCATGTCCTTAAGCTTTTTTTACATGTATAACTAAGTTTACATCATTCATTACACTACATTTGCCATTTGTATGTGTTGACAGTTTTTTATGCACTATAGGCTTGTATACAGACAATTTGTTTTCGTTTACTTAATTTTTCTATGTTGTATTTGTCGCGATTGTGATAGTTTCTTTTACTTAGCTTGCTCATCTTTAATACATCTCTCCATTGTTATTATTAATCGAGGGTCCCTTTGCACTCTTTCACTTTGGGACCCTCGTCTGTATATTGTTTGTTACCCATTCATTGTATTTTAAGGATAATAAACTGAAATTGAACATCAGGATTGGGTGAAGTTTGCTCTTACGAATTATTCTAGCGAAAGAGAAAACTCCAGCCAATCCTGATGATGGACATATGTAAATGGCCAGTGGTAAAAAAAAACATTTACGAAGCAAAAGCTTTATGAGTTCAGGCTCTGGCCACTTACATACAGGACAGCGATAACATACTGCAATGTCTATAGTCTGTAAAAACTGTGCTTTCACAAAGTTATCCCTGGTATTTACTAAATGTAAGCGTAAAAAAGAGGAATCTGAGAATTTTCGCACGTTCAGGACAAAGTGGAAAGAGCAGGGCGGACAGCAAAGCAGCCCAACAAAATGATCACCTGAATTTCTGTTGTATCCAAAATTACGTTGTCTTATAAACCTTCAGTTGATAGCCAGCGCTATTCTGAGTGCCTTGTTTTGTATGTCCTGTTCCTTGTTTTATTTACTTTTTCTTTGTTTTTGCGCCTATTCTCAACAGACCGAAACTAACTCTCCCAATTTACGTTTATTATGCAGTTCATGAGAAAAAATTCCATCACTGCCAAGCACAAACTGTAATGCGAAATAGCAATTTGAGGAAGGGAGCGGAGAGGGTGCCAGGCTTGGTTCCGCGCAGGGGCCTGTTTAAACTGCGCCCGTGATGCGTGTAAGTGAGCGGCTGTGGAATAGAACTCGAGTCATACGCTCGGCGACGCCGTCACCTTGGCCGCCATAAAGAAGTCGGTGGAAGCCAGCACGAAGGCTGCACAGCCACGCGTGACTTCGCATGCGTGGAGAAAAAAACAAAAGCTAAATGAGAGAACGAGTCCGCCGGCAGCAGGAATGAATTCGAAGGCAGTCGCCAATATCTGAATAAGTCAGGCACGAAAGGCCGTCGATTCGACACGCAAATTGCTACGTCCGCCCAATAATCCTGCGTCCTCAGTACATGTTTTGCTTCTTTTTAAACGATTTCTCCATAGTTGTGTCAGCTTTCTAGGCGATGAAATTACACATGTTCAAAGAGCTGTAGACGGCGGGCCAAACATCACCATGCACGACAGTGTAGATATATTGGCGGCGAGATTTGGGTACCAATATCATTCATTTCAATTACTCCGAGCAGCTATAGAACGCAGACAAAGAAATTGCCCTTGTGAGGTACCATTCACGCAAGAGTGAGAGGGAAGAGAAATGGGCGCTGAGGCGATAGACGAAGAAAAATAGGACCTCAGCAGAAAGTACGACCTCAGCCGAGGTCAGCAGCACGGCGAGGGGAAGTTCGCTGCATTGCGAAAATGGTCTAGTGCGAAGATGTGGAAAGGGAAACATTGATATTGTAAAGTGGAAAGACGGAATGAAGACTAGCAGCCTGCTGCGGTGGTCGTGATTTACGATGATGAATTGCACACTCCCATTATCATTTTTGTTTTGAAAACATTGACGTACTAGACAGAAAAGGGAAAGCGAGGAGCAGGCTGGCAACTGCCACCAGAAGGGGCACAACGCCTGCCTACTCTTCAGAGAGGAGGAGACAGAAACATGGAAATGGAAGATAGGAAGAAGGGGAGGGAAGAAGTAAGAAAGCGCGAGATGACAAATCTAAAAGAATAGAGCAGAACACACAGTATAGGGCCGGTCACTCTAGGTTACGTTACTAAAGAATGTCGAAATAGAAGAAATAGCGTTTGAGGTCCGATCATCCGAATACAGAAGTAGGCTACAAACGTGAACCTAAGTTAGTTTCTTTTAGAAAAGTAAGAAGAGCGCTATGCGCCTGATCGCGTCGCCACGCAAACCGCTGGGGTACAAACATTAATCGAGTCTCGTACACCGCAGGCCAAGGAGGTGACAGTCCCTCACTAGCGGCGTGCGTTGCGCAATGAATGCGGGACACTCAAATATCAGGTGCTGAAGTGTCTCGCAGCAACCGCAAAACGTACACGATGGACTGGCCACCCGTCCTTGTCTGTAGGAACGTTCGCAAACGTTCACACAACCAAACCTTAGCTTGAGCAGTTGCGCAGTAGCGCGACGAGGCAAGCCTCGACCGCGAACGCGGCGCAGGAACGTTCCCTTTGCGACGCGTCAGTGTGGATGTTGCTTCAGTTGGTGGCGACCAATCGGCAGTCGAGCGTCATCAAGCTTGCACAAACTTTCAGGACAGACACAGTCGTTAAGAGCGCAAGTTGAAGCTAGCCAATCAGCGTTTTTGTTTCCGGCGATCCCTACGTTTGAAGGTATCCACTGGGCAACGAGAGATACCCCATGTGATGCAATCTTGCTGGCAGAGTCAGTAATGCTATGCACAACTGGACAATCAATCTGCCTGCGTTGTAATCTAAAAGATAGCGTGGGAGTCCGTAAAGATGCCAATCTTCGATGCGAGTAACTCTGCTTGCACATATTTCACTGCAAAATTAATCGCTGCTAGCTCCGCAGCTGTTGACGACGCTGGATGGGGTATATGAAATATGCGCCATACTTGCGTCGGAGGGCCGTAAAAAGCTGCAGAAGCGCCTGGACCGGCGTTGTGTGCAGATGTATCTGAATACTTGGAGGTTATCTGAAAATCTTTCGTACATGTGCGACTTTTATACTGCCCGAACATGATCAAGTATGTTTCATTACCCTTTGTAACACGTTTATTTTCGTCATTTTATGATATGTGTTCACGTGAACATTGAATATTTCAACTATAATGTACAACCGTTCTGGAGTGTATATTGACCTTATTTGTTCTATTGTTCCGTTGTTGTATTTGCACAACCTCTTTTTAATTCTTTTTAGACAGCCTTTTTTACTTGATTATTGTACATTTGTTTTTGAACGTATGAATCGTAATACCGCTGTCATGTACGTGGGCCTTTAGGCATTTTCAAGTGGTATTACAGCCGCTTTTCGCCTAAAGGACCCCCACCTGTCGTTGTAAATAAAGATTTGATTGATCTTATTTGATTTGATTTGATGATTTGATTGATCCAATTGGAATATTGCCGAAACAGGCATATCATACTTTTTGCGTATGTCATGGATAGTAAGATAAATGGGGAATACGTGTTTGATGATATCTTTCGGAGGCGGAGGCGTAACTGAAGCAGCATGTTCAGAACCGCCAGCAATGTTCATAATGCTGCCATTTTCCCATGCGAGATAACGGACGGTGAAACAGACAATCAAGGAGCGATTGAGCATTCGATGAGCGATGCAGACGCTCAATATGATAGAGAGCTCTGTGGTCTGCTTGCAGCCTCAGTGGTAACTAATGCTCTGCAGTGAGTGCCTCGCGAGGCGCTCACTGTTGCGCCTCGCGAGGTAATCCAAGCATTTGTCGAAGGGCTACGCGATGACCTCGTCCCAGTTAGGCCATCAACCTTTTCTTCCCATTAAATTATGCGGTTTTGCGTGCCAGAACCACGATCTGATTATGAGGTACGCCATAGTGAGGACTCCAGAAATTTGGACCATCTGGGGTTCTTTACCATGCAGCTAAAACTAAGCACACGGGTATTTTCGCATTTCTTCCCCATCGAAATGCGGCTGCCGTGGCCGGAATTCGATCCCGCGACCTCGTGCATAGCAGCCCAACACCGTAGCCACTAAGCAACCACGACGAGTTTTTCTTCCGATGAAAGAAAGAACGAACATTCATATGAGCGTTCGAGATAGACTGTTACAGTGGCATGTGCCACCTCAGAATTTTGTTCAGCGATTTACATTCTTCGCACTTGTCTTTCTCTCGTCCTTTCTCTCTGAATTCCTTTTCCCCTTCATCAGTGCAGGGTAGGACACCGTACTCTCTTTTTCTTTTCTGGTTAACCTCCCTGCCTTTCCTGTATGTGTGCGTGTACCTCTCTCTATTTTGAGAACAACTCACTGTTGTTGCTGCTGCTTCTGCTGTTTGAGATTGCACATTATGTTGCCATGCATTACACTGTTTTCTTTTTCTGCGGGTAGGTTAACACCGGCCTTCATACTAGTGTCTCTTCTGATGATCTTGCTGCCACTCACCGGTAGCGGACCAGTCTGGAACGAAACTCTGCAGCCATTCGCAAAAGCCTGCGAGAAAAGGTGGTGGACGAATATTCTGTACATCGGCTCGTGGTTCCACAGAGAAGACATGGTAAGGTTTCACTGCGCGTGAACTTTCATGTGACTTTCCGGTTCCTGGACGCTCTCTCTCTCTCTCTCTCTCTCTCTCGCTCTATGCAAGGTGATTTAAGTGGAAACAGACTTCAAAGAACAACTTAACCTCTACAAATATTTTGTCTGCACTACTCGTCCCCTCAGTTTGGTCGGGCTTTAGATGATCGAGTGCGCTGTGAAAAATAACTGAAATAAAGAAAACTGAATTTATATTTCTACAACAGAAAATTTATTTGAACGCAAAACTACAGATACTCTTTCGTTTAAAAAATGACTTGTGTTCTGCTTACGCTGAAACACATTTTTTTCTTGATTTCTTTATGGTTCCGATGGGGCGAAGTCAAAATTTTGACATTATTACTGTGAGCGAAATTAATTTTGTTTCTTTGTTTACTATCCTAAATTACCATTTGTGTGCAGCTTCACTACGCACGTTAGTGCAGGCAGACAGCTCTCATAAGCGCGAGCCGATTAGTGAGAAGTTCTGAGAAAGATAAGCTGCTCATCGGGCCAGTTATGTCACTCGGAACATGGCTATATATATACTTGTAGGGCTGATGCTTGAATATGTCACGCATATATGCCGGGTGTTTTCGTGCCTCTCCTTTTTTTCATGTGGCGTGGCTATTTGTACTTGTATTGATCGTTACGACCGCATCGCATCATTTGACTCTTTCGCACTCGCTGAAAACTGCAGTCATCAGGGGAGTAAAACTTAATCCCAAAGCGAGTAATCTACGCAATATTTCACTGCCTGTAAAATGACGGGAAAAGCCATCAACAGACAGAGAGCAAAGTGATAAGACAAATGCAGGGAGGTTAACCAGGCTGAGCCCGATGGCCTACCTTGCACTGGGAAAGGGGAAAAGAAGACTAAAACGTGAGTAGAAGGAGAGCAGCTCACACTTTGCAGGGATGCACAATTAATGAAGTGTTCGTCATTCAATTCATCACAAGCGGTCACAAAGGCCGGTGTACATCTAGAAGCGCAGTAGTGCTTTTGTGGCTTTGCACATCGCAGACGCACAAGGTCACGGTCCTTGGATGTTCCATTCTGTAAAAGGTCTGTTATCTGTACTCTATCTCACAAGTAATTTGCAGCACTGCCGAAGATACGAAGTGTACACAGGCAATATTCTTACGCAGCGGAATATAGTTCCAGGGGTAACCGTCTGATTATTTGTAGGATTAGCGAGCTCAATTTTGCCTTGACACACGATACGTACAGCGATACGTAACATCTTGGGCCCTTTACGGATGCACAGTGTGTGCCGTAAATTACTGTGGCGGTTACCACAGGTAATCGTAACAGCAACCCTGACCATGATTACGCAGCAACATGGCAGCGCCCACACAGCCAGGACCACTCGCTTAGATCCGAATTTGCGCTTCGGACCTATAACGTAAAACTATTCCAATATGTTTATTCTAATCTCACGACGTCAAATTTGCGTAACCGTCGAGGCAAGCATTGGGCGGTCACCCGCAGGGTTGTCTGAAAACACCAATCAAACGCTCTCCTCGTTCATAGGTCACTTTTGTTTGCTTAAAGAACGAATAACATTGCCTACACTGAGCGGCTTGTCTTATCTAATTGGCTGACAAGAGGTGAGGAGCATGCTCAAGGGCAGAGGAATTCGATGGGGCCGAGCCGCTTCACTGAAAATCGATAACCGTATGAAGAGGGTGGTGCCTTCCCCTTCCTTAGCTTGCGATGGCTGGTCGGAAATCGCGGCGGCATGCAACGGAAGCTCAAGAATGACGCTAAAACGGATATTCAGCAAAGAAGAGTTGGCAGAACGAGGTCTGCAGAATTGGAATAGAAAAGCTTGGAATATTTTTACGTTATAGCGGCCTTTGTTACTACCTCTCCCCTCGGAAGCAACAAATAAACGATAAAATCCGTCATCGATTAGTCTCATCTCGGGCTGAGTGCAAAGATCTAGGTATGATTTGTCGTTATTATTAAGATCAGCTGTTTGTTTTGACGCTGCTAGAACTACAGAGGCAGCGCCGAGCAGTAAAAGTGGTTTGATTTACAGTAAGGAGATGGCGCTACAGCATTAGCGTTGGTGATCCATTGATGATGACGAAGGCTATAAAGGTCTAATTGTTCACTGCATCAATAATTTACTGCTCCGCTCTCGTACGTGATGACGGTGGCGAGAGAACGCCGAACGGAAGCCGAGTATGCGATGCGTGCGGCGCGGGTGAACATTTAGGAGGGCTTTCGCACTTACTACTGGCTAAGAAGACTGAAATGAACTGCCGAGAACGCGTATAGATGAAGCGAAGACCCGCTGTGGCATTCGTGTAGCTTATGGTTACAACGCCGAAACATTTATTGCGTCACTCCACCAACCGTGGAGCATGTATCGACAGGATGGCAAGGCAGACACTGAGCAGACGACGCGGTGCGGATGAACACCTACTGAGGGGCATTCAGCCTTCCTATTGGGTAAGGAGATCTGCAGCTTCCACAGTGCTGTAACGAACTACTGAGATAGAGCATAAGTGCGCCGAAGGGCAAGTATCATCAAAGGAATGTTGGTGACCCTACAGAAAACTCAGAAGCTGTAATCAGGAAAGGTGTGTCCCTAAAATTGGCATGCTTTCTCGGTATGCTTTCTCGGCATGTTTCGTCAATAAAAATGATCATTTCGTCTAGAATTTTCTATTTTCAATAACCTGCTCCAGCCGTCGCAGAAACACGCGCTATGTAAGACATTGCCATCGAATACATATATATTAAATACCTGTCATCTTTTGAATCTGACAGCACACCACATGACGTTAGACCTAACCTGATGTCAATGCTTGTTCTGAACTCGTTGCAGTGCTTGCCTCACGGATGGTACCTTTCGTGCGACATGCACTACTACATCATTGCCCCCATCATATTCATGCTGATGTTCAGGTAAGTTGGTCCCGCAGCGCTCAAGAAGATATGCCCACGGTCTCGCAGTCTTACTTGCGAATAAGCGGTTTACGGTGGTTGTATAATGGCGCCCGCAATTTCTTAAGCTCTGTATTGCGTTAGTTAATGAATATTATAACACAACGATTGTAACGAGAAAAAAAAAGGAAGTGGAGGCCAAAGTTGTTGCTCGAAATCCACCAGAGAAGTCGAAATGCACGCGCGTATGGGGTTCGCAGGCAGCTGCAACGGAAGATTTCCTGACGGCGCGGCGCTCGGGGGGCTGCACAGACGCGTGACCGATATGGTTTTTACGTATATGCCCCTTGAACGCCGTCACCAATATGTCTGTCGCTGTCGCGCGGAGGACTGAAATGTTGCTATTTTAGCTTGATAGTGAGCCATCAACACCATCAAGGAGAAAACGGGCTGAAAACGTAGCGTGTTGCAGACGCGGATGAAAGAAGAAAATTGTTTATTTGCGTCATACGTATTCAACATCACTTAAACTATGTGGGTAGCGCTGATACGATTTAACTGGCGATTGTGTCGACGCCAGGAAACGAGTTCGGAAAACGCGCACAAGAAATATGTTGCAACAGAACTGCTTGTTGGCCTAGTTGGTGCTTGCTACAAGACACGTCTTTGCCCCAAGTTAAAACAAACACAAAAGGAAGACACATATAGACAACACGGGCGGCACTGCGTCCTCTGGACGGTGCAACATGACCAAAGAGGGCACTCACTTCACAGGGCGTCAGTCCTTTCTTCACACAGAATCCCATGTATCTTGCATCTTATATTGTCTGTCTCTTATATTGTCCGTGTCTGCAACATGCTACCTTTTCTACGTCGAATCCATCTCATATACAGTATACAAATTCTTGACGATTTACCGGGACGTTCCTATTCCTTTCGTTGAAGAAGGCCATTACAGGGTGAGCCACCGGATGTTGCGGAGCGTTCTGCGCAACATCGAAGTAAATATAGTTGATTTTCCGTCTACTCAATCTGCTTGCCTCAAAATGGCGTTTGAAACAAACTTGCACGATGCAACAGTCCATTCACATTTCCTAAGAGAGCGCCTCTGCGGCGACCTTAAGAAAACGGAGCTTACTTTCTGAATGCGCCAAGTATTTAAAAAGCTGTAGCTGTACTTTCCTACACAGCAAAGTACAGCAACGGTCACTTGATCAGGCACACCTTGTGTGTTTAATCGCTCATACCTGCTCAATCGAACGCACGGGACGTTTTTGCGCTGCTACTCCAAGTACATGCTCCATAGCATTTCGTCCATACGAATTATAAGACACTGAGCTCAAAGTGATCAGGTTCGCTGCGCCACAGAGTTGTGTGCAAACCCGGATCGAAGAATCGTGCACGGCGCACGTGTAGACTGTAGGCACTCGCATCAGCACTCACATCTGCACTCTTTTCGCAGGAGGCCGTTGGTGAGCTTCGCGCTGCTGGCCATTCTGGGGGCCTCGTCCGTCATCGCTGTTGGTGTGCTCACGTACATCTGGCAGTTCCCGCCCATCCCCATATTTGTGGACCCTGATCCAGAGTAAGCACGCCGGGGCTGGCTTTAGTGAAAGTCCTGCCTACTATCTGCTCATATGCGCCAGTGAAGGGTCGGAGTTGCGTTACCTCTCTGACAAGTTCGCGAACCTTGAAAATACTACTTCATCGCAATGATAAAAAATTGCTGGCTGTCCCGTAATCGACAATTGATTTAAGCATGAATTTGCAACCGTCAAAGAAGATTGGTTGGAGATGATACTAGCCACAATCTTAAAATGGGTGTAGTGCATGTTCGTTACGCCCCCCCCCCCCCCACACACACACCACATCGCACCACGTCATATTGTGCACTGGTCCATATGAAAGCTACTCAGCTTGAAGAATAAAACCGGCTGTAGGTGGCACGACAGGCAGCGAAAGACGCCAGGGAGGCAGAGCGCACTGCCCAGCTAGAAGAAAGGCACCTGAAATATGCGCCATCTCTCGAGGCGACGCAGAACCCGCGCCCCGGAACTCACGGACCGCTAGTGTTCAAAAGTGTACAGGCAACCCTGTCTCAGCGCCAAAAGATGACAATGAAGTGTATGGTGCCATACGTATCTGCCTTTTGGACGTTGCTACTGGAAATGACAAATAAAACTTCAGCGTACTATAAGTTACAGCTTGAGTGATATTGTGAACAAAGATTAGGAAGAACTCGGAAGTAATAGTTCTTGTAACGTGTTTGGGCAGTAACTAGCGTATTTAATGCACGCCTGTACAAAGGGCTTGGGGCCAGAGACCGCACTTTCTTAAGTTTTGATTGATTGCCCGGATGATCTCGTTTTGTTCTTGCAACTTGCCCGGATGTACTCCTTTGAGTGCCCGGATAACGGTTCTGGCTTTTTGCTCAAGGTCACTTGAAAGTCGCCGACAACGGGAGTTAAAAGCATTTCATGCTTAAAAGCTATGAAGTTTTGGCGCCTTTGACATATTCAATCTAAGGGTCACAGCTCAATGAATGACGCTTCCGGAAACGCATCAGGCTCCTGGTCAGAAATTCTCTTATCAACGACGATTTGTGGCGTGATGTATTCTAATGACGGTATGTCCTATGTTGTCATCTTCAAGAATGTGATTTTTTCTTCCTCATTGCTTACCGGGGAAGCTGAAATTGGTCTAATTGCGCTGAGGAGACCATATGCCGCCTTGTAAAACGACAAGTCCACTTGTCGAAACGTTGGCTCCTGCTTTCATCTTGTTCTTGTTTTGCTCATCATCTCCATTTTCATCTACCGCATTCCCCGTGTTTTCTCCTTCTGCAAGAAACTCACGACGAATTTCACCTTCTGAACCAATAAAAAAGACGTTGACGTCTTCCCAAAACAGGCGTTGTCTTAAAAAACAAGTAGGACCCCTATCCAGGAAAAGCTATTACACTATATTTAAAAGAAATTTTCAGCCAATCCTGATGTTGGACATATTAGCAAAGGTGGCCAGCCAATGTCAGAGCACTTACGAGCGAGAAGTTTTGTGAATTCGATCTCAGGGCCCATATTCACAAAAAAGTTCTCATGCTAGAACTGTTCGCAAGCGATGTCGGACATGTTATTAGTGAAAGTGAAAGAGCAATTACAAACAACAAAGAAATTTCTTAATTCAAACACAGGGGCCAGATTCACAAAGATTTCTTTCGTAAATGGCTTCTGCCATTGGCCAGCCCCCTTTGTTAATGATTATCTAACATCCGGATTGACCGAAATTTACTTTTATGAACAATTATAACATAAGAGCTTTTTTGTAGCTGAATTCACAAAGCTTTTCGTGAGTGAGTGCGCTCTGACATTGGATGGCTACCTTTGCTAATGATATGTCTAACATCCGTATTGGCTGAATTTTTTCTTTATTATTTTATTAATTTTCTTCGTAATTTACGCTGATGGTACGTGAGTTTGTGCATATGTACACAGTCTGTGAGCGTGCCTGCGTGCGTCCGTGTCAAAGGAATTGATGCATATTGCCGAAAACAACCAAGTGCGTCAATCCTGCTGGTTAGATTTGTTTAGCCCCTTACATGAAGCAGAAAGAACTACCCCGAGAAAACGTACGCACGCACACGTGCACACATGCGCACAAAGGTGAGATAATACAAGGCGAATGTACGTGCTCGCTCTCCGCGATTCTACCGCTTAACCCTGTTTCAAATGACTTGCCTTTGCCCTTTATTTATTTTATCTCACATCTGCTCCCAACAGTCACTTCAACGAATACATGAGCTTCATCGGATACCGGCCGTACACGCACCTCACATCCTTCTGCATCGGCATGGCCACAGGCTACTTCCTTTACAAGAACAAAACGTTGCACATCAACAGGGTAAGTGCAGCAATTACAGAGCGCAGCAACGGAAACAGAGGAAGCGAGAATCAACCCTATGTAGGAGGCGGCGGAAGCCAGTGGGAAACCGAATACAAATGCGTTTCCGCAAAAAATTACGCCAAATACCAATGTTAGCCCTCGTATTGCTGCAAATGAAAGCTATATGAACTTTCCGGCTATGTGCCATAATTGGAAAAGATCGTTACCACCGGGTCTGAGGAATGAAGCCAGGATCAACGCTAATCTACTCAGTTTATACAACGGTCGCTTTTGACCTCCCGCATGCTTCCTGCGGTCATGTTGCATACCAACTGGTTTGAGCAGTATGAGTAGTCAACACACAGCCATACATAACGGTTCGTAAGTTGGTAAGACTCACGTCAGAACTCCAGGTATGTTTGACCACAATGTTAAGCTGATCTTTCAGAATTCGCTCTAGCCGAAAGACTGGAGTCACCTTAAATATATTTACTTCCAATATCCCTAGGAGTGCTCTTGCTAACCTTTTTTTAATACACTCGCATTCATCTCAGTGCAAAGTCCAGTGTACACCGATTTCTTTTCTGTTCCTAAAAATCTGTTGGATGCTTCTTAGTGAAATACTGACACGAAAATTTGGGTGTGCTTGCGTGCTTTATTAGGTGGCGCTTGGCTCCGTAATAACGGTATAAAGCCTCACCTTCTTGAGCACGTAACAAAGCATTCGAGTCTTTCAATCACCTTTCAATTATCTTTTGATACGACCACTTCCATATGCTTGACAAAAATAAATGCAGTATGGCTACGGATGCGAAGCAGGAGGCTTGTTACGTCACAGAAATTGGATGTGATGGTCATGTGGTATGACAAAACATGGCCGCTGATGATGAAGATTTAATGGCATCCCCTTTGAAATGGGGCGGTGACATATAGTCACCTAGCCTGCTTGACCTACTCAAGTATGCTATACATGTTTTTTATCTAGCATTTTCGTATACATCTCCTTAATCTTTTTTTTTCTACAAAATCTACCTTGTACCGCTAACAATCAATCTCTTCCCTGTTCTTTTTTTTTTCGCCAATACGCTTACCGTCTCTTGCTTATCTCGACTGCTGACCGGTTGACGCTTCCGTTCACTTTAAACCAAAGTGCTTCTGGAAGGTGTACGTTGCCTACGGTTCTCACTGGGTGAATCCCTTCGCATTCCATTAGGATGTGCTCAGCGATCACCAGATTTTTGCTGCAGCATACACATGTCTCATCTAGTTCCGAATATTTGCTCCGGCATGTTTTTGTCCTTAGGCAACCGGCTCAAGCCTCAAAAAGCAAAGCACTGCCCTTTGTATTATCGTATAGATTTTCCCTTCTAATTTCTTTCTTCTCATTCTTGTAAATATCCATGGTCCATTTTGTTTCCATTTTTTGCATCCAATTAACTGTCTCTGTTCCTCTCACTTTCTTTCTGATGATTCCTGGTTGTCTATTTACAGTTTCAATTACCTTGTACTTGGTTGCCAACTTTCTTGACCTCTTCCTCCATTCTGTGTCCATGCTTTGCAAGTACAGATACTTGTGCACTTTAGCTGCCTTTTTATTTCCGTCCATATTCTTTCTTCAAAACTAATTTTGTTTCTTCAAGTCTTTCTTCAAAACTAATTTTGTTCTCTGCTTCTCTGACTTCAAAAAAGCCTCACCACATGTCACCCTGCACTGCCTCATTCGTGTTCTTACTGTGGGCTCCCAAATTCAACCGGCCTGCCTATCTCTGGTTCATTTCTAACCCCGACAAGATATCCGATGTTAGCATAGAATTGCCTTTCGCGAACGTTAGCGCTGGCACTATTACTCCTTTCCAGAGTCCATGCACCACCTCATACTTATTGTCGCCCCACAGTGCTCTGTGTTTCATTATTGCAGCATTCCGTTTCACCTTTATTTTCAGATTCTCTTGGTGGGGGGTGCTTTAGTAAGTTTTTCGTTCGTTTATGTATACGCCGAGGTGTCTTTATTGCTTGACTATGGGTATGAGTTGCTGTTGAATTGACACCACACAACTACTCGTCTCTTCATTAAAGATCATAATTCCCGATTTCTCTGTGGCAAACTTGGGGCCTAGATTTGTCGCTGCATTGCCACAGGCATTCGCAAGTGTCCGTAAATATCTTTTATTGCCCACTAGTGGCACTATGTCGTCGGCGTACATCAGTCTAGGGCGCTTATGTTGCACCATTTGTACATTACGCATGTAGGATAAATCAAACCCTAATTCGATGTTTTCCAGTCGTCTTTCTATGCCCTTAACACAAAGCGTGAACAACAATGAAGACAGAGGAAATCCTTGCTTTAGTCCTTGGTGAATTGCCACCACTTCATTACTTTTAGACCTTCCCATACAATTTGTACTCAGTTGTCTCTATATACGTATATCCCTCATCAGCTTCACTAGATCGTCATCCTGCCTTCGTGCTTGGGAGTATCCCATAACACTTCAATGTCTAAGTTGTCGTAGGCTCCTTTAATATCTATAAATGCTATCCACAAAGGTCTATTCTGAGCTACTGAAATCTCTATGTACTGAGTTAGAACAAACATATCCTCCAAGCATCTGCCTGGTCTGAACCCATTCTGTAGTTCCCCCAGTACATAATTCTTTTCCACCCACTTCGACAGTTCCAATTTTATGGCTTTCATTTCCATTCTATATATCGCCTACGTTACCGTAAATGGCCTCTGCGAGCTCGTCTTATCCTTATCACATTTGCCTTTGTAGATGAGGTTAATCTTGCTTTCACATCATCCAACCGAATTTTCTTCGTTCTAATCACTTGCTCTATGGCATTAGTCAGCATTGCATTGCTCTTCGGACAGAGGTTCTTGATTACCTGTATCGGGATTTCATCGGGTACTGGCGCCGTGTTATTAGGAAAATTTCCATCTACTTTTTTCCAGCAAAACTTTTCTATGCTAAATTTTCATCTCTAAGGCTTCTCTGTTGTTGCTGGATCTGTTTGATTCTGAACTACGCTTTCTTTCGTGCCGAAGTTATCTCTAATAACGTCTCTGATGTACCGCAGTGCATCGTCTCCATCGTAGATGTTACCGTCTTCGCACTCGGCTATAATTATAGCCGAGTGCGAATTTTTAGTTGGAGCTCCGAGAGCTCTTAAATGGTTCGAGAATTTTTTTGGAGCGCCTTTGTCTCTTTTGCGAATGTTATGCACCCAACGTTCACTTGCGCATTTAATTTTCTCTTGCACGAGCTCACTCGCCACCTTTTTTTTTTTCTCGGTATTTGTTACATCTAAGGAGCACCTCTTCTTCGTGTGAACCCAACTTTTTGGCTTCTCCATGATCCCTAGACGCCAGTGTATGTTCTTCTATAGCTTCCTTTATTTCCTTGTTCCACCACTTACGTGATTTCCTCTTTCCAATCCAAGAATGTTTTTTGTCGTGTCTGGCTTATTTCCACCTGCATAACGTCTGCCAGTTCCTTATATACCCAGACTGCTGCAGGAAGAGCCTTCATTTTCTTCGCTGTGTTTTTTGTGATCTCTGTTATGCGGGACCACCACTGACGTTTCCGCCATTGCTTTCCGGCGTAGTGGTTTCGGCTTGCTTAGCTGTTCTCGATTCGGAACCAGCGCCTTTCGCGGTGCTCGCATCGAAGCGTTCACCATTGCTTTACGGAATGGTGGCCCTTAGCTTCGTTTCTACATTTGCAAGCTATTCTTATATTTCGTTCCTCTGTTTCTGTTTAATCTTGAGTTCATTTTCTAGCTTTCCAACCCCTTTAGCTAGCTTATCCTACTCCTGCTCTAGACGGTCTAGCCGTGACCCTAGCACGCACATCCTATAGATAAAAGCTGCACCATTCGTTTCGAGTACTGACTCAAACCGCGTTTCTTCCAACGCGCAAGAGCACTCGCACTCAAAGCAACGCGCGCATGGGTTCCCCCTTATACCAACCATCATCTCGTACTAACAAGGCGCAGTACAAGGTAACCCTACTTGTGGAAGAAGATACAATTATTCCTTAGCTACTTATATGTAAGCAAGACGCTTTAGAAAATGAAAATCATGAAAAATAATTTATAAAGATTGCTCGGCTAACCTAACACTCCAAAAAAAAATGAGCGAAATATCAAATAAAAAACTTATCGCTTTGGCACGCTGCTCCTGCTGCACTGAGGAGGCTCCACCACTCGGTACGTCTGTTCCCTTCGGCGTCACTCGAGACGCCGAAGGGAACATGAAGGAAACATGAGAACACGAAGGGAAAACGCCAGATTGAGTCGCCGCCTGGCCGACACTGGCTGAACAACGATAGTGTGGGTGGCGCGTCGCGTCCTCTGCTACCGCTACTTGTTTACATGTGTGCGTACGGCGCACGTGTGACGATATGTAAAGGATATGTGCAATATGTGTAACAATATGTAAAGGATATGTGCGCGTGCGGCCCACATATCCTTTGAAGTATGTTTCGTGGTTGTAGCGCAGTCATAGATGGCTGTGTGCATTTTTTGACAATGTAGAGACTCATTTGTGTTTGCGCTGCAATAATGTCAGTGACCGCAGGTGTCGGGAGCGCGCGATGCGTGATCGTTGCGCCCTCCGCTCGACACAGTCATTGAAATTTTATGGTTGCGTTGGAAGCACTTCACAAGGAGCACTTGACGTCGCTTGAAACAAATGAAGTGATCGCTGCAAAACCTGAAGGCGACGCTCTAGCGATTCCTTGTAGCGATGCAGGTCTCATTGCGCCATCTTTGTGCGTACCACGAAATATCAACGAAGTGACGTGAGATGACTCCGCAGTAGGAAAGAAAATGTCAAGTGGTCATATGATGTCCCAGGACACAATTGATCATAGGCGTATAACTGCATGATTGTGACTATGGTCACAATCATGCAGTTACAATCATGCAATCATGGTCACAATCATGCAGTCACAATCATTCTTAGTTGTTTCTGCGGTGCCCTTTTATTATGCGGCTATGCCGCTACGCAGAAATAATATTTCCTGGCAGGTCAGTTTTCGCGCTTTGGTACTTCTTGCCATAAAAGGTAAGCGGTAATAAAGTATTGCAACAGGATCATGCGTAACATTGCACTCGTTGGACACAGGACGTCGTAGAGCATAGTTACTAGTGACTAATATAATGCGCTCTTTAGCGCGGTGCTGTTAGCTTGACGGAAGGTAGCTGCCCTTATTTTCACAAATAAAGAAAACAATGCAATACGCGGTCGGGTCCTAAAATAATTTAACATTATTCGCACCATTCTCATGCATATAAACATACAAAAGACCCTTGTGATAAAATGCAGTTTTTGCTGTCACTACGAAAAAAAGAAACGTGAGTGAAGCCACACGGTGATGCTGCATCTATGCTGTCGCTCATAGTGTCGAAACCATGTTTAACTAAAATTAGTAACTACCTTGTATTTGACAGACAATCGAAGAAGAAGTAAAATGTACTCAGGTATGCGTTCAGGAGATGAAGTAGAGTCAGAATGACTAGCTGCTTCAACTTTACTGTACACGAATACACGCACTTTTATAACCAGTGCAAGAATAGAGGAAAGTTGAAGTCCACAACTGTAGCGTCACCAGAATAGGCTGAACGCAAGCCGAAAACCAGCAAAAAGCACCATGAATGTACCAGAACAGAAACTGCGTTTTGAGCTCCTTTCATGTATAGTAGTAACGTTCCGTGCGTTTCGCAGAAAAATGTAGCATTAGAGGGCCATATATCGTCAGTTCACTGCAGTCAGCGCGTTTCATTACCGAACAATTGACCCAAGTCGCTCACATCGAAGCACCGCCGTGTATATTTCAATGCTCGTCGGCAGTGTGTGTTGATACTGAATCCTCAAGGTTTTTTCTGCCTTATGACGTTGTTTCTTCTTATATTAAATTACATTATTATTATTATTATTATTATTATTATTATTATTATTATTATTATTATTATTATTATTATTATTATTATTATGTTGTTGTTGTTGTTGTTGTTGTTGTTGTTGTTGTTGTTGTTGTTGTTGTTGTTGTTGTTGTTGTTGTTGTTGTTGTTGTTGTTGTTGTTGTTGTTGTTGTTGTTGTTGTTGTTGTTGTTGTTGTTGTTGTTGTTGTTTGAAAAGCAGTAGCCATCACCATTATAGGGTTACTACTTCTCTCTTTTATTTTCATTTCAAAAAATGCTTTGCAAAAAAAAAAGCTGGCGCTGTGCAGACTTTTGTAGCTGCTCAGGGTTAGGAACCCGGCGCTGGCGTTGTGCTAGAAATTTCAGATTGCTGTTTTCACAAGTATGACGAGCTTCAAATAGAGTATTACGATTATTCGTCAGGGTGTAACCTACAGGCCCGTTCATAGGCTCCACATGTACCATGTATGCATTAAACTGTACATAACTACAATTTGGGGCGAGCGGTCATCACAGGCCACCAACGGTAATGCATCTGCCAACTGCAGGTGGCACGTCTGCTGGGCTGGCTAGCCGCGGCGCTGGTGAACATGACGGTGGTGTTCGGCGTGTACAACTGGAACGCGTACGAGGCGCCATCGCTCTCCGTCGCCGTGGCGTACGCGGCACTCAGCCGCGCTGCCTGGGCGTTCGGCATCGCCTGGATAGTGGTCGCCTGTGCCACCGGCAACGGAGGTAATGGCCAACCGCTGTATGGCTGAAGCATGTCATGCCAATGCCCCGCATGAAGCGCTCTTAGCGAGCTGCTGCTATCTTCAGCCTGGCTGTCCTCGAAGTCGAGAAGGGTACAGGCGAGAACTCTCAAATCTGCCTCGTTCACTCGCGATCCCTGCCGAAGCGTTTTTGTTTGTTGGAGGCGAGAAGTTGGCCAACACAGCCCGCAACACAGCCCACTGAAGCGACACCATTGTTTAAGATAACTGGCCAAAACATAAATTCTAATAAGCGTGAACGTTTTATTATGATAGTATCGTCAGCAACAAGTTTCCGGACTTTGTTGGCCATTAGCTTGCCCAATGTGTCGACGCCTTCGTGCACAAAATGTGATGGCATTTACTGGGCGAGCAGGAGCACTTGCCCTATAAGTACGCTCACTAGCGCTCACTTAAGCACCGGGGATGTGCCTCCGAGACAAAGCGCAAGCCTTGCGCGAGCACATTCAGCGCAGTTCTAAGTGCTCCCGTTCGCCCACTGGGAAGTGCGCCTATTATAGAGCAGCGCCAAACCCCGTAACCTTCGATTATATGCAGGGCGTCAAGCCAAGTGCTGCTACGGAAAACGTCACGCCAGAACTGATTTGCATATGTCAGTTCCCGTGTGAGCCCACTAGTGGAGACGTGGTAGTACCCCTTTCAAAAAGCAGTGATTTACCGGCAAAGCACAGGGACCAGTCAGAGCCGTGCGATCTCTACACATTTGTTGCAAAAGCAATTTATTGACGAATTTCAGCGCGCACTATAGAGTATTGTCGTCATGCGATAAAGGGAATCGATAGTGTTCGTTGGCACTTTGAGTTGGACCATTTCATTTCATTTATTTAAGTGCCCAAGAACAGCTCTACGCCTTATTGGTGCACTTGTGTTACACAAAGAACAGAAGCAGAAAACAAAACCTAAAACCTAAAAGAACAGTGGTGCAAGATGCAATAAAAGATTGGATTAAGTCAAAGACAGAAGTCAAATAAAGAACAAATACTAGAGCTGAAAATATCAAGATCACAACGCAAGGCATTTTGTTTTGTTACAAGGCGCGTTATAGCGCTAGAGCTGCACACTGAATTCACGTAAAAAAATCCTGCGATCATGCAAATTTTGGCGGGGCACGCGGAACGTTACAGCCGACAGGAACCGCAGACAGGAGAACTGATTGTGAATTAGTTTATACAAGAATAAGTAATCACGATATTTTCGCCTTATTTCTAAGGGTCTAATATTAAACATGCGCAGTACACGCTCATAGGTATAACATACACGGCGTCCCAGAAATCGATCGTGCAGGATACGAATGAAACGTCGCTGAAAAATTTCAATTTTGACGTGAAAACGTCAAATGGCTCATTGAGCGAGAAAGCCGGCGTCCAGTGTCTGCAACAGCCTCAATTCCCATTGGCTGCGACGCCACGGCACGAGCGTGCCTCGACGGAGCAGAGCGGGCGAGTGTTGAATTCCAATGGCGGAGTCGGAGCAGCCGACGGACTCCGCGAGCGAGCACTCGACACTGGCGCAGAGCAACGCCTCCGGATCCGCGAGTGGAACACAACCTGCGCCGCCGGAGCAATGCGGAAGCGGAAGTTCTATTACAGAGTTACCTAGGATACCTTGCGTGTTGTCATTTCCTTCCGCTGTTTGCTCCCAGCACCGCCGCACCGGTCACTTGTCTCTTCAGCGCCGTTCACCTGTTGTTTTTTTAAAAGTGCGGAATTGATATCTCGCCAAGCGTGCAGCAGCTTTTGCTTCCTCGCGAGTCGTGACCGGTGGCGCCTCCCAGCAGACAAACGTGGTAAAGGAAATACGTCACGCAGAGTTCCGGTCCACTCCGCCGATTTTGGCGGAGCATCTTTTTCTGCTCCACGGAGTGACTCCCGCTCTGAATCCCCTCCGACTCTCTCATTGGAACACCTTACTCCCGCCCTCACTCAGACATTGGAACAAACTTGCTCCTAAACGAGCAGAAAAACTTGCTCCGACTCCACCATTGGAATTCAACATAGGGTGTCTCGATGTCAGCGCCGCCTCCCGCCGTACGGAGAAGCGTAGTACCGAGGAGGCGCCATAGGCGAAACGGAACACTAGCGCGCCAGGTGTCACGTGAGGGGAGAGGGCATCGCCGCGACGCCACGTCACTCTCACCCTCAGATGCATGTGTTATCGGCGCGTTCCTTATCCGCGCAAGCGTTCTAACTGCGTCTGGGTAAGGCCAAATCAAAACGCGCCAAGCATCTCAACGCGCTCACTTGCCCTACCGCTAAGAACTAAGAACTACCGCTAAGCGGCGTTCAATTGGACATAAATGCTTTCGCATTTCATAAGAAGTGCTTAGGTGTCCTCGGATTTTTTTGCCTCATTGGTAAATTTCATACACTTCAATACAAAGAACTAAACTCTAACTTCGTGCGTACAAAAGAATAATAGAAAAGAACAACGCAGTTGACATTCGCAAACTTTTTGGTCATTCTTGATATGGGACCTAACTTTCTGTAGAATGCACTAACAATGCTTGAAACACGCTCTTCGAAAGTTAGTATGGAGCCAACCAATATTCCTAAGCCAGGCGTACAACTCGCGCTTTTCAAAGGAATGTTATCAAGTGCGTATTCGTATAGTAAAGTGGACATGTTGCCACTAAAGGAAACGACAGTGTCTTAGTTCGATTAATACGCAAAAAAAGTTGGAAGCACACCACTCCGCGACAGAATTTACATCTTCCTGTAATAATTTACTATCCTCCGCTGATTCCATTTTACGGTAAACTTTAATATCGTCAGGGTACAAAATGAGCGGCGAATGATGCCAACATTCTTCGAGATTATTAACAAAGATATTGAAAAATAATGGGCCTAAGTAGACGCTTGCGGAACACTGGAATTTGATTCATAAGGTAAAGGGTACTTAGCACCACCACGAACGTAATTTAAACGAGTGGACAGGTAGTCTTTAATCAGGGTGCATAGGCTGGAACGAACGACGTAACTCAATAGTTGATGGATAAGAAAGTCATGAAAAACATAAAATGCTTTTGACAGGTCGAAGTATACTGTGTCTGCCTACGGTCAGCAACAGCTAGTCCCGCATCATCAAGAAATGAAAAAAGGTTTCTTTCCACAGACCAACCATGAACAAAACCATGTTGGCACATACTAATCTTATGCTGAAATAAAAACGACAGATGTGTAAACATAGCTATTTCAAACACTTTTGCAAACGGAGACAAGAGGTACACGGGACGATAATTTTTGATGTCGTTCATGCAATTTTATGAACTGGCACAACTATTGCATTCTTGCAGCAAGACGGAAAGGCACTCGCACGCAAAGCAAGATTAAAAATGTGCGTAATGAGAAGAAAAGCATTTGAAACAAAGCTTGGTATTCGGTCGTAAGGTAACAAGATAATGCTTTCGTTTCGACTTATACGGTCGCCGCGATATCGTGTTCTGACTAACATGATATGTCGAAATGGCCACTGAAACTATAGTGCCAGTCACCAGAGCTAGGAGTATACATGGTATTCAAGGAAACCGAGGAAAAATGTTCAGCAAATGTACTGGCGATATTGTCGCAGTTTCTGAGAATGCCACAAGAAGGATGATTTATGACATAAATCTCGGCCCGCTCAGAAATGTAATCCTTTACATAGGTCCAGAAACGTTTGGGATCGCATTTTACGCGCTCTTCGACAAACTTAACGTATGCGTCACTGTGTCTACGCATTACGCGTTTCACCTGGCTTCGCAAGACAATACATTTTTCGTACCACCTCGATGATTCTGTTTTCTTGGACTTCGCATGGTAACTTAGCTTTTTACGAAGTAAAACGCATAATTCCTTAAAAAACCACGCAGGATAGCGAGCACGACGAAACTCTTTGCAGGGAATGAAGGCTTGCAAGGCACGTTTTGCAATATCAGTAAGCATGCTAACTGTTATGTTCATATCTGAGGCGCGATACAATTCAGACGAGTCGGCATCATTCAAATAGTGGTAGGGACCTAGATTGTCGCCGTTCGAAAAAAAAAAAACAAATGAGCGAACAGACTCGCTCAACACATGAATCGCCTCTAGAAAAATTATGAATTGGAGCGGAACATGTTATTGGCCAGCAAGAACTAAACCTCTAACAGCAACAGAAAACTCAACACATAAATTAGCCAGAATTAGATCTAAAACATTTCCCGCGGCAATTGGAACCGTGTTAAACTGCGTTAATCATAGAATTTTTACAGAGAAGAACAGCGCATCACAGAGAGAGCATGATAAAGATCCCGATGTCGCGCGTGAAGAATCCCAAATAATAGAAGGAACATTAAAATCGCCAGCTACCAGCTCATTATATTTTGCAACATCAATAACTTCAACTAAGTTATTCATATGCTCAGAAAGCTGCACGTTACTTATGTTAGGACGGAAGTAGGCTGCGCAGAGCAACAAATTTTTGCCGCTCCCCTAACAGGAATTTCAACACACAGAGTTTCTGGCACAATTTCAAGGTTCGCAAGCCTCATAACGCTGAGACTGTTCCGTACGGCAGTTAGCACACTACCGCCGTATTTAACGCGAGCATCATACACGCTGTCACATCTATGAACAGTGTATTCCCGTGAAAAGTAATTATACAGTAAGTCGTTGCAAAGACACGTTTCAGTGAAGCAAATAACATGGTATAACTATGAGGCCCGTCCCTCAAAGGCATGCCAACAGAGTGTGGACGAGCCGTTTCCGTTGATGCTGTAGCCTCCAGTATAGGTCGCGTCCACTCTCGGAATGTGGAGAAGTGTAGTGGTGAGCTGCCGTTCACCATCACACGAGAACGGCCAATGCAGTGGATTAGGCGTGTCTATATTCAGAGAACTCTCTATACAGCGCTGTCACGTAGGGGTAACATAGGCGAGTCTTGAAGCCGCTCGATCATATCTTGATTATTGACTTTGCTATGTGATTCATGATTCTTCTTTTTTCATCTGCTTTACAGACTTTCAATATGAAGTTAGAAAAATTAGTTGAAGCGTGAAAAAGAAAATTTAGTTGTCTCTAATGAAACGTGGGTCCGTTATTCCACAATGCTTTCATGGCCAGACACTGAATAAGGCGCATTGTCATCAGTAAGATACCTCTTACACATAATTTATTCCAACAGCACCACGTAGAAACGATTTTTACTTCCCGCTTCCTTTTCGTAAAACGCACCTGCACTATTTATTTTTAAGAAATTTTGAATGTTGCTTCAGACCGTGCTTCGAGTGCAGAAAATTTAGCCTTCTAATAGATTGTGAACAAAGAACGGCAGCTCTGTCTGCCTGTCGGTCAGTCTCTCTTTTTTAACAAGTAACTTCGTGCATTCTTCTTGCTGTCCGCGCCGTTACTGATTTTTAATTATTTTAATTATTCTGGGGTTTTACATGTCAAAACTACGATATGATTATGAGGCCGTTTATGAGTATGCAGTTGGGCGGCAAGGGACGTATTGGTGCAGCAGAGTTTTTCAGCCCCAGCGCAAATCGGTCGTGCATGCGTGCGTGCGTGCGTGCAGTTCGTCTTCGTTCATCATCTGTCTCAAGCAATAATAACTTCTGAACTTAAGCCTAAGTAACCCCCTTCCATTTATTTGGATTCTCGCTCGACGTGTTGCATGTAAACAAACGACCTCAGTTAAAAGTTCGAAACTGGGTTTCTTGTGTCCGTCCTTTGGTCCCGCTGACGACCGTCGTCATCAGCTCCCCTGCTTATTCCCATCTTCACCCTCGCCAGACGCGAAGGAAACAGAACATCGCCCACCACCACCGCATCGCACCCCGCAGGTTCCAAAGGTGGTGGTGAATGTCATTTATTTCAGAGGCCTGAACAGGTAGTAACTTCAGCGGACAAGGACAACGCTACGCGCATCGCGAAAAACTTCTTCAGAAGATACGGAGGTGTTCACATACAGACTGGCACACAAACAGACATATTAAATAAATGCTACATTAAAAAGGGTAGCCGCAAATTTTTAATGTGACGGTGCTCATCGTTATCAGCAGCAGCCTATTTTATGTCCACTGCAGGACGCCAACCGATTCCAACTAGCGCCCACGAATTTCCTAATTTCATCGCTCCACCTAGTCTTCTGTCGTCCTCGACTGCGTTTCCCTTCTCTTGGTACCCATTCTATAACCCTAATGGTCCAACGGTTATCAAACCTGCGCATGGCATGACCTGCCCAGCTCCATTTTTTTTTTCTCTTAATGTCCATTAGAACATCGGCTATACCCGTTTGCTCGCTGATCCAAACCGCTCTTTTTCTGTCTCTTAACGTTATGCCTAGCATTCTTCATTCCATCGCTCTTTGCGCGGTCCTTAACTTGGTCTCAAGCTTCTTTGTCAATCTCCAAGTCTCTGCCCCACATGTCAGCACCGGTAAAATGCACTGATTGTACACCTTTCTTTTCAATGATAATGGTAAGCCTCCAGTCAGGAGCTGACATTGTCTGCCGTATGCGATCCAACCCATTTTTATTCTTCTATGAATTTCCTCCACATGATCAGCGTTCCCTGTGATTAGTTGATCTAGGTAAACGTTCTCCTTCACAGACTCTAGAGGCTGACTGGCGATCCTG
This sequence comes from Dermacentor variabilis, assembly GCF_050947875.1. Classification (NCBI taxonomy): domain Eukaryota; kingdom Metazoa; phylum Arthropoda; class Arachnida; order Ixodida; family Ixodidae; genus Dermacentor; species Dermacentor variabilis. The sequence goes on from NC_134568.1 coordinate 91,645,867, forward strand.
AACTCTTATTCCCCTGCCCGGCTATTCATCAATTATTTTCGCCTTGTTGATCAGTTTTGACAGTTCCGCGAAATCTATCTTAGCTCTTGAGTTGGGCACTTTCATTCTTTATCGTTTCTTTATTAGGTCCTTTGTTACGTGGAAGAGCTTTCCTACTGGTTGCCTTGGTGCCTTGCCTCCCACTTCAATTGCTGCCTCTGAAGCCAGCCTAGTTACGGTTTCATTCATTACCTCTATGTCATCATCATCTCTCTGTTCTAAGGCTGCATATTTGTTTGCAAGTACCAGCCTGAATTTGTCTTCTTTTACCCTTAGTACCTCTAGGTTGACCTGTTCCTTCTTGACCGATTTTGCTCTTTCTCTCTTTAAATTGAGGTGAATCCTAGCCCTCACTAACCTATGGACCACTGCACTTCACCCTACCTATCACTTCTACATCCTGCACAATGCTGGGATTAGCAGAAAGTATTAAATCAATTTCATTTCTTGTTTCGCCATTAGGGCTTTTCCAGGTCCACTTTCTGTTGCTATGCTTCCTTGAAAAGGTGTTCATTAATCGAAGCTTATTCGTTTCTACGAATTCTACCAGTATCTCTCCTCTGGCGTTTCTAGAATCGACGCCGTAGTTTCCAATTGTTTGTTCCTCAGCCTGCTTTTTCCCCACTTTTGCATTGAAGTCGCTCATTACTACAATATACTGAGTTTGCACTTTTCTCATCGCTAATTCAACATCTTCATAAAACTGATCTACTTTATCATCATCGTGACTGGATGTTGAAGCGCAGGCTTTCACTACCTTTAATCTATACCTCTTATTAGGTTGATTACGACTACTGCTACCCTCTCATTAATGCTGTAGAATTCGTCAATGTTGACCGCTATGTCCATATGGATTACGAGTCCTACCCCGTAATGCTCCTTGTGTGGGAGACCTCTGTAGCAGAGGACATGGCCGTTAGTCAGCACTGCATAAGACTCACCAGTTCTAATCTCACTAAGGCCGGTGATATCCCAAACAATGTCTGATAGTTCCTCAAAGAGTCCTGCTAAGCTAGCCTCACTCGACAGAGTTCGGCTGTTAAAGGTTGACAGGGTCAGTTTGACAGGTTAGGTTGACACGATCAGACGCTGCGCATGGCACTGATCTAAAATTCATGAAAACGCTCTTTTTTTCTTCTGTGCCAGATTCGGGTTAAGAGAACTATGAGGACGTCACAAAATTTGCTGTTTCCCACATAATGGGAAGCAGTGACGCGATAGCTAGCACATTATTATGCGCAGTAGGTCTTGCACTGTTTTGTGTGGTATCTTCTGCATTCGCAGTCACACGTGAGCAAACTTACGTCGAGAAGAAAAAAAACTTTTAGTCAGCGATGCCTACATTCTGAGTCGTCTTCGTTTGTGGCGCTGGCGATCCCAGGTAGTGCAGAAACGGAAAGACATGGCTCTTTCTTTCTCCTCTTTCTTTCTCCTCTTTCCTATCACTGCCTCTCGCTTTTTTGCCGCTGGCTTCGTTTAGATTCCTCCACTTAGGCACTGGCTTACGTAAAGCTTTAAAGCGTGGCGTCAGCCAATCATTTTAACGAAAGCTCAAGAGGTCAGACACAGTATTTATTGCTGCAGCATCAGTGTAATGTCTGAGAGATATATACTGGACACCGGATGCACCTGTGTGATGACGTACCATTTTACATGTTTTTACTCATGGGGCAACATAGCTTTTGGAAATTTCGCATGCAAAGCCAAAGTGCAAAACAAATAGTTTGCTCAAAAGTACATTTTAGTCAGTTCATTATTCGCTTAAGAGACATTTGTGATCAATCTGATTTTTTAGCCGGCCAGATCAGTATCACTTTTGATTAGACGTTTACATTTACCTGCTTTCTAGATTTTAGTGCACTGACTGGTTTCATTGTATGATGCTAGTTTTCTACTATATAGTGCAGTGCTGCACTATAATGTGGGCACTAAGTGGGCTGGTTGAGAGATATAACATTTGGCTGGCAGTTTTTAGGTCTTGAGTTCGAATCCTTGCGGGGCACCGTGATCTTTTTACAAAATGCTGGAAATATGCTCTGGTATTCCAGCGACGGACGCCGGCAGCAGCGACGGACATTACACCGACTAAGGGTGTGAGCATATAACAGCTGCTGTTCTAAAACAGAAGCCTTCGTCATTTGTCGCGATCGCCCTGTTGCATTCCAAGCACGGTAACTTTTATAAATATGCACATTTTCCCATTGCAATTTACACTTTCATGACGTCACGAGGAGCTGGCGCGGAAACGTCAAGCCCGCTTTTCGTTTTTGTGCCTTTTCTGGCTTACCAAACTCCGAAAGGCATTACTGACGTTCCTGGTATTAAATAGTGTAATTTACCAATGAAGCTCACCTTTCCACTTTAATGTCTTTTCAAATCTCCAAAGGCGCAGATAATTGTTCTTGATAATGAGAAACCTTAGCGTGCTCTTTCTACTAACATTGGAGATAAAACGCTCGAGAAAATATAGCACCGCCACCAAACCCGCTGCTGTCTCATTCTACATTTTACTTTCGGCGGTTATGTGCGCGCGTGTGAAGCCCATGGCTGTATGAGTCGTACCATTCACTGGTTGGGTCCCAAGAGGTGGGCACCTGACTAACTTTCGGTGGACTGTTTTACCGCAGGCTTCATCAACAAGGTCTTGTCGTGGCGGGCCTTCGTGCCACTGAGCCGGCTAACCTACCTCGTGTACCTGGTGCACCCGCTGCTCATACTGTGGCACACAGCCTACCTCAAGAAGCCCTTCTACACCACGCAGTTCTTTGTGGTAAGTATTCAGCAGCAAGCGCGTTTCGGAGCGGAGATTAAGATTCGCTTACATGCTTTCACGAATGAAATGCGCAGAGAACGAGTCCCGTTTGAATGGCTATGCTTGCAAACGCGGGACGAGATCGCAAGCGCATGCAGCATGCAAGCCATCACACGTATAAACCCATCACACCAATGTTATGAGCTTTCTAGCTGCACATGTTTCGGTGGCTAAATTGGTGCATATATAGACATGTCGCCGACCGGGACGGTAAGCCTGTAAAAAGAGACCTATTCTAACAAAATAGTAGCATAGGGCAGGGAAAGAATAAAATCACAAGAAAGTATTATTCGCAGAAGGACACTCGGCTGAACTACAGCTTCTTATATTATTATCGAGACTGAAATACCTACGCTCACTTTACCACTAAGTACTGGCTCCATCACGTTCATTTGTACATGGAATGCATCAGAACACCCTTCAACATTGTGGGACCACCTAGCTCCATCGACAGAAGGCAATCGCGCAAGCCCATGGTTACGCTGGGATTTATTGCAGCGAGGTTATCTTCTAGAGATGTTTCGCGCTGCCTCGCGACAACGCTGCCGGTCTCGTGCTGACTCGGTAGCCTGCACGCACGTCATGAGCGAACGACGTGTGGTGGCCGGCTGCCGCGACAGTGAAGGACGCCGAGGCGACGCACGTGATGAGGTGTGTGAGCAGCGAGTGCCAGTGAACCACCCACAGTGAGTATGGAGGTTCGAACACTTCGACCACGCGGTTCAGGAGGGCCAGGATCTGCTCCGTACGTGTCGGTTTCCAGTTCTATTTCTCACTTGTTTGTTCAGCTTTTGCTGCTCCCGGTTTACATAAGTTTCTGCGGCTGGAAGTAGGCGCGCGTAACACATTTCCCAAGTATGCCGACGCCACACGGCGCTTGTGACAAGGATTGCGAATGTTCTGCAGCTCCAAAGTTATGTGGGTTGAAGACAACACTTGACTTCCCTTTCAAAAGCGTCGAAGCGTATACAGAATACAGGGCTAGCATCACGGCCATGTATCGGAGCACTCAAAGCGATCACATCTCACTGACCTCAAGAGTTGAGCTTGTCACAGTCAGACAGATCCATTGTGGTGGAGACGTAAAGAATTTTAAGCTTGAGCAAGATGATGCGGTTCGTCAATCTTAAACACATCAAGGCGCTGCTGCAAAACGGTGCATAGCTGTACAAGAATGTCAAGAATGATTGTATGAAATTACTCTGGAACACAAAATAAATAGCATAGGTGTGACACACATTTGTCTTCCAAATTGTACACACCTGAGGTGTTCTATGGAAATATTTGAGCATGGCGAGGCATCCGCCATCGTCATGCAACTAGAAATACTGAAATATAAAGGTTGTAAACAGGGATAAGGTGCCTCAGAAAGGCTGGCCAAAGTTTCGATAGGAGGACCTATCTTCGTCAAAGGCGGCCTCGTCATCCTCGGCATCTTAGTTTTAACGGGTTAGTAGAGTGACGTCACGTGCGGTTGTTGTCGGTGGCAGCTGGTTGTAAAGAGAGAGACTTCAAAGAGAATGAGCGCTATCGTCTGACGTCTGTGAGCGTGGTTCCCAAGACGAGGCGACAAGAGCGGGAGAGTGGGAAGGCGGGGAGAAAAGAAAAGAAAGAAAAGGAGAGGAAAAAGGGGGGGACACCAAGAGGAAGAAAAAAACAAGAAAAGAAAAAGAGAGCCAAGGGAGGGTGTTGAGAGGGTGTTGGGGAAGCGAGAGGTTAGGGAGCATTCAGGGGTGTCGTTGGCGGCATGTTTTTGTGGCTTTAGAAGAGCCGGTCAGGCGGTCAGTGCGCGAGTAAAAAAAAAAGGCCCAAAAAGACATCAGTTGAAAGAGTGACTTTAATAGCGTAGCAGCAATGCATCGAGTAATTTTGAAGGAGATAAGATAGCGACAAGGAGCCTGGGGTGCAATGCATGGGGTGACAGGAATGCAGCGGCATGGTCTTTCAGGGGACGTTAGCCCCAGTAGCTCAACGTAGCTGTCGTCACGGCGGTATACAGAAATGGCGATACCCTGTGTGACTGAGGCGCCGAAAAAGGTATACTGGCGTCTCGGAGTTTGGGGTGTGTTGGTGAGCGTGTTTCAAAAAGTATATAATAAAAAAGACAAAAATGGGGGGGGGGGAACGAAACCGGAATAACAAATAGGAGGGTGACGTGCGCAGAAGCGGGCGAGGCAAGTGTACTTGGGAAAAGGGGGTCGTACAGTTGATATAAACGTAAAAACATGAAAGAGTATATTAAATTGAGTAGTAGGCAGGGGAAAATTTTTTTTTTTTTTTTGAAATGGAGTAATAGGTGAGGTTAAGGGGAATTAAGGTTAGCTGGTTGCATAATGTGTTTTGTGCCTTGGTTGATGATATGAGGATTTCAGATTTAAGTTACCGCTTTTAAAGATTCTAAGTTGCCACGTGCCAAATTAATTCCCGTCGGGTGTAGGCAATTAAACTTGTGTATGAGGTATGATTCCGTATATTTCCTTTCGCGAGGTGAACGGAAATTTGTTTGTAGTATATAGAGCTTTGCTTTGTCGAATATATGACCACGTTCATTAAAGTGGCTGGCTACTGCTTTAGGTAAATTGTGTTTTGTATCCGCGCGGTGACCGTTGAGTCTTGTATGAATTTATTGTCCAGTCTCACCTATGTATTGTTTGCTACAAGCGACGCATTCTAGACAGTAGACTACGTTGCTTGGTGTGCAGGTGAAACCCGAAGTTACCTTGTGTGAGTAATTCGACGCTGTACTTTTTACTGTAGTAGTAGATTGAATATGTTTGCATGTAGAGCACCTGGGGCGAACAGGGGCCGGTTCCCAACTTCGCCTTTGTCCTTAGTTTGGCATGCACAAGAATATCTTTGAAATTAGTGTTGCGTCTGTAGGCTACTCTGGGCGGGTCGGGAAAAATCTTATCAAGTTTCTGGTTGCTAGTGAGAATTGGGTAGTATTTACTAAGGATGTTGTTCATGTTTGGGAGTGCGTTTGAGAATTTAGTAGTAAGAAGAGGCGTTGTTGTTCTTGTGATCCTCGGGCGAGACTTGAGGACCTCGGCTCGATCAAAGACCGAAACGATTTTAGGCAACTTGCGACTTCTTCGTTCGCAGGGCTACGTCTACCTGGGCCACCTGTTCTCGGCCTACTGTCTCTCCTTCTCGCTGAGCTTGACTTTCGAGTCGCCTTTCATCCTGCTCGAGAGGATACTTCTGGGAAAGTCAGCCCGCCAAATGGGCTATCAACCCGAGAAGACAGACAAGATCTTGGCGCGGGACTTTTCCAAGAACCCGGACTCGCTCACTACCAAGGCGTTCGAGAATGGCTCCAGCAGCTGCGGTGTTTAAGTGCGACACCACGAGGATGCGCGTGCGCACATCTTTCGTCGATTGCATTCTCCACGAGGAAGCCGTGCACGCTTCACATTGTGCCTCCTATGTGCTTGCTCAAAGGACGTCCGCAGGGAACTGCCCTCAAGTGATACAGGGCTGAGAACTCCTCCAGATGGATGCTCGTTTTTAAAACTATGCAGGGTGTGTGCGTGCCTTCAGTTCTTTTTTTTTTTTTTGCTAGCGCCATTTTTTTCTTTTCTATGTAGTCGTGTTAATTAGGCTTGTTTTCGTATTTGTGGCACCAGAGAAGTAGAGGTCACCAGCGGAAACGGCGCGATGCGAGTCGGTGTGTAACTTTATTAGCATATTTGGTGGTCAACTTTCTAATTATTCAATGTGCGAAAAAGGCAGAAAGTGCTGCAGCACAATCACAGGTTTACCCGCGGCGCAGCGCCGAGCGCTGTGCTGCACCAACAGCTCTGCTGCTTTTTTTACCTAACACTGAACATAACTGTGGGTGCACAAAACCTAATCGATGACACCATTCTATCGAAGCAATCACACAGAGTAAGGGGAATGAAAGCGACGCGCTTCCGTCGTCCTTCCCCGCAAAACAGCGAATCAAGAGCGCGGCTTGTGTACACACTCTACACAAGAAGCTGCGCTCGCTTTCATCATGTCTCTTTTCGCTTCCCGCTCTCGCGAGGAAGTCACTCTTTGTGCAGTTGCGTGAAATGTGGCGCTTGCGTCAAAGATCCGTCAAGACAGTTATACTGTAATATCCCGAATTGTCGCCCACACACATTTGCTTGCGAAATAGCAACTGCACCAAATTCAGCGAGGCTTTCATAGAAATGTGCGACGTTTTTGCCTGTGGCACTGCATGGTCAGCGAGGCTTTTGCAGGGGCAGAAGCTTTGTGCCACAGCTTATTTTACCCGTGGAAATTAAAGGGGTCCTGAACCACCCCTCGGGCTTGGTGAAGAAGCACAGTCCGTGGATAGCATATGCTGCCGTGAACATATCAGCCAAATTTTGCAGTCGTGCGCGGCGCGTCACCTTTTTTCTCAAACGCTCCCTCTTCAACAGGAGTCTTCTCGTTATTCTTTTCGGGCTCCATATTTCGTCACGTAGCATATTCCCGTACGTAGCTGCTATTGGCCAATAGGTGACATCAATCAAGAAGGGCGTTTGGATCAGTGTGCTTCTTCCTATATACTGTTACTGTGTATATTTACTGACGCAGTTTAATAAACAGGCTGAAGTAAAAATCTCCTTTCGAATTTCGACAAGAATTACGTATTTCCTGAAAAAGCGGACTTTCATCTGCTCACGCTCGACCGCGGCCGCCTGCGTAGGAACTAAACTTCGACCAGACTGCTTATCGGTGTCGTCGCCGGCTGGCCTTTCTAATTTTTATTGGTTTTGAACACTCAACTAGCCTCGAACCGCGCGAACCATGTGGTCAGACCACACGCACGCTTGCCGGCACGCGCTCACTCCTCGCCGCTCCTGGTTACTTCGCGTTGAGCGATAGCGCTTCAAAATGCGCAAGTTCGACATAGCTACTATCCGTCGGTCAAGCTGGCGCAGGAGAAAGCCTGTCCGCCCCACGTAGCACAGCTAGATAGGTTCTCACGAGCGCGCACTAAATCCCTGTCGTGCACAAAGCAAATGCATACGCACTACAGTTGCGTGTAGCTGCAGTCTGCTACGTAGCATAGATACCGCGGCCACTGCAAGGTGCCGCAATGAGTCCGCTGGCCGAGCGCATCTTTGCTCACTGAGGACAACTGCCTCTAGCTTTCATTTGGCGCATTGTATGTGCCAAAATCTGAAATATTGGTTTTTATGTGAACATGCAAATCAAAGTTGAACTTTGTGCCAAGGTGACATTCATTAGGCGGAGTGTTGTGGGCATGCCCCGCTCCGCCATAGCCTTCGCAGTGTAAGGCATTGAAGAAGGAGTGGAAGCACTGCGAAGGACGTGTTTGATTGTCAATAACTCCGCTTCTGCTGAACGCGTTGAAGTACTTTTTGCGGCAAAATATTTCTGAAATAGCCTGTTCAACCTCAAATGCATTTATCCACTTCGATAAAAAGTGGTTCAGGGCCCCTCTAAGGCTTTAGCAAGCCTTCAAGTCAGCTGATGCCGCGGCCACCGCGGGGTGCCACGTCGAGTCCGCTGGCTTAGCGCACTGCGGCACAATGAGGACAACCGCGTTTGGCGCGTCGTAGGCGCCAAAATTGGAAGTAGTGACGTCTACGTGAATGTCCAAAATCAAATTTGAACTGCGCGCCACGGTGACGTTCAGTAGGCGGAGCGTTATGGGCACGCTTGCTCCGCTGTAGCCTTCGCAGTGCAAGTCATTGAAGGAGTGGAAGCACCGCGCTGGGGATGTTTGATTGCCAATAGCTACGCTTCTGCTGAACGCATTGAAGTACTTCTCGCGGCAAAGTATTTCTGAAATAGTCTAACTTCAGATGCATTTTTCGACTTCGATAAAAAGTGGTTCAGGGCCCCTTGCAGGGCATTTTGCAGGGGCCATGTGCGGCATTTTAGTGCAATAGTAGCATCTAACTCAGCAATTCTTAGCGCGTTCTGCTTACCAACGTTTTCTGTTTTTGCACCGAAACGTCGCCCACTTTGTCCCCTTTCTGACGAATTGCTGCCAGAGTAGAGAGAGAGAGAGGAATGGGACGGCGGGGACGTTTACTCGAGTTTATGACGATATATATATATATATATATATATATATATATATATATATATATATATATATATATATATATAACACCACCGCGAAAACAGGTATACCTTAGCACAGCTTTCTTTTTCCTTTCCACCGTCTTTGTTCCCGTTATCTGCTGTAAACGCGTCCACGGTGGCAGTCACACGAATGTATTTTTGTATGTTTGCATTTTCGAAAAGACGTGCAACACAATGTTTCTGCCGCGTGATGTCCACAGCACATGGCCACTGGCGCTGCTACTCAC